>NC_136897.1:26076134-26631134 GCF_949152265.1 Phoxinus phoxinus
TAGTATACGCAGATGAATATGCAAATTAGCCCCGCCTCCACTCACTCACGCCAGCTCAGAGATCCACTCGCTCAACTTTACTGTTGTAAACGCTGCACAGTGGCAAATGGAAATACTGGTTTAATTCAGCCGTATATGTTTGAGCCAGAAACTGATTCAGAAGCAGTGGATGAGGGAATTATACATGCTCGTCTACAAGTCACATAACAGTAATTGATATGATTAGCCTTTGGCTTGACTACGTTATGAAACGGCTGATAATGTGTTGCTAATGTTACACAAACCATGTTCCCGTTCGCCATCTCAGAGTCAGACATCTGCCTTTTAAAAATCAGCATCCTTAGATACGCTTTGAACAACTTAGTTGTCATAACATCATAATATACATCAAGTGAAACTCGAAAAATTTGAATATCGTGCATTTATTTCAGTAATTCAACTTAAAAGGTGAAACTAATATAGACTCATTACATGCAAAGTGAGATATTTCAAGACTTTATTTGTTATAATTTTAATGATTATGGCAGATTGTATACAAAAGTACATTTTGTGAAAAATACTGTTTTTTTACACTCGAAACATGAACACGTGTTATATTGCACACTGTAAACACAATCAAAGCTTCAAAATCACAGGAAAACGGGACCTTTAAAGAGAAAATACTCACCATTAATGTATTGTCAAATACAATACATTAATGGTGTTGACTTATGAATTTATACATGGTTGGTCTTAAAGCATATTAAAGGATTAGTTCACTTTTAAAGTGAAACATATACTCACCCTTAAGTTGTTTCAAACCTGTATGAATTTCTTTCCTCTGCTGAACACAAAGGAAGATATTTTGAAGAATGTCAGTAACCAAACAGTTTTTGGTTCCCATTGACTTCCATAGTAGGAAAAAAATATACTATGGAAGTCAATGGGAACCAAAAACTGTCTGGTTACTGACATTCTTCTAAATATCTTCCTTTGTGTTCAGCAGAGGAAAGAAATTCATACAGGTTTGAAACAACTTAAGGGTGAGTATATGATGACAGAATTTTCACTTTAAAAGTGAACTAATCCTTTAAAAACACCACGTAAACATAAACAACATTAAAAACTTGATTTTCACCACAGGGGGACTATAATACATTTTTGTGGTCGACACTTTCCTGTCTGTCTCTTTTGGGAAAATGGGCCAAAATACTGATGACTCATCTTGTTTGGAGGGGACGTATGCTAATTTTTGCAGAGTCTCTGTAGAATGTCTGACAAACTGATACCACCTGCAAGTTAACTAAAGGAAATCAGTTGAATATGTCCTGTCCTGCTTCAATAGAAAATACAAGAAAGAAAATTGCATTCCGAACATTTTCTTATCAAAGTAGGAGTCAAACATGATTAAAAAAAATAAGTATTCCATAACAAAAGTTCAGAGTGGGCAATGACACTTAAACCCTCCCAAACTTTAGGCATTATTCGTTTCCTTTTGAAGTTCAGCACTGTTCTTTCCCAAAAAGACTAACTTGAAAAGTGAAAGCCATGACTTTAGCACCCTCTTAAGCCCTCCGTCTGAACACTACGTGACACATCCAAGCCTTTCTGTCAAGTCCTTGAGGAGAACTGAGACTTCCTGTGCCCGCCAACCTGAGAGCGGTGAAAACACACGCGCACACACACACATGCGTTTGTTGAAATCCACAGATCCTCAGGAGATGATTGTGACCTCCACTCACAGGAGGTCCTGAGACAAATGTGGCGTGTTGTGGAGCCAGTGAGCCATTAGTGCTGTTTTCCCCTTGACCTCTCAGACAGGAACAGCCATTATGGCGTTGTTCGAACAAAAACCTCAAGGTGGGTTCAGTGTTTCAAAGCCCGGCAGGTTTCGTCTAGAAGTAGTTTCTGAGAACGTGTGTGTGTGTTTGAGAGATAGACCGACGGAGAAAGAACAGCAAAAGTCAAGGAGCTAGAGCTCACAGCCCATTAAATAATACATCCTCACTGAAAGGCCTTAAGGTAGCGCTGAAGCCGAAGCGTTCTGGAGCTGCATGATTACAGGCTGTCCGCCTCTGACACACACACACACACACCCTCACCAGCCTGGCTAACGGGAAGACACGCGGACGCTAGATATCGCTTGCAAGCTAAATAAAAGCTGAAAAGTTCTTCAACAAAAGGAAAGCGATATATCCAGATGTCGGTGGTGTGACTAATATGAGAGCTCCAGAACAGTCTCAGGAACACAAAGACTGTTCAGAAGCTCTGCGCCCGCCGCCACGAACCAGACCGCGAGACACAGGATTTGTCTGATCATGGTTTTAGTCTGGAGTCATTTTATTTTGACCTTGTAACTTTCAGTCACATTTTAGCATATTGTTATTCTTTTAGCCAGTATTTCTTTTTTAATTTCTGGACATTTAAATAATACAAGAATTTTTATTAAAATAATGAAATATTATCTAAATAAATTAGCTGTCAAAATAGTGTGTGCGTGCGTGCGTGCGTGCGTGCGTGCGTGCGTGCGTGCGTGCGTGCGTGCGTGTGTGTGTGTGTGTGTGTGTGTGTGTGTGTGTGTGTGTGTGTGTGTGCACATATTATATAAACACAAACTTTTATCTTACTTGCGATTAATCAATATGACAGCAATAAAATAAATGTATAATTTGTTATATATTATATAATTATATAAAGAAATACTATATATATGTATAGAAATAATTTCCTATTAATTTTATACAATTATATATTGTATACAATTACAATTATATATATTACACACTTTAATTATATTAATAAATATAAAAAATATATATATTTTTATAGAAATAATCAGTTATATGTCAGTTATATAAATAAAATGTTTACTTTAGTTGATTTATTTACTTTGTCAATTAACTTATTTAATGCTGTCATATTGTTGGCAGCTAAGCGTGGGAATAATAATAAATGTTATGTTATTGGTAGGCTCATATATTTTGAGTGGGTGAAAATCTTTGGAATTGTGTGTAGTGGATTTAAATACGCTAAATATTGTAAAACAAGAGTAATAAAGTATTATTGGTATCTGAAAGCATTATCAAATTAGCAAACAAAAAGATATTTTACCTGTTTATTAAATTTCATTTATTCAGAGCTCTCAAAAAACATGTTTTTGTCAACTACACCATGTTCCTGGATCAATATCTTTGTTGATCCTGGAACAAAATTCCTGTCCGAAAAAATAGTCATAGCTTTAACCATAACTTGGTTATTCATGATTGGTGAATAAAACTGATGTAGAAGCATCTAAACTCGACATGAACTGTAAACGTGTCCATTAGATCTGATTGGTTGAAATGAATGAATGAATGAATGAATGAATGAATGAATCAATCAATCAATCAATCAATCAATCAATCAATCAATCAATCAATCAATCAATCAATCAATCAATCAAAGCACTTTACAATCATATCAGGTTTCTCTCCTCAACCACCACTAGTGTGTAGCATTCACATGGATGATGAGACAGTACAACGGCGCAGTGCGCTCTCACACACACACACACACACACACACACACACCAGCAATATGGAGAGGAGAGAGAGAGAGAGAGAGAGTGATAGAGACAACTCAAAGGATGGGGTTATTGGGAGGCCGTGATTGGTAAGGCCCAATGGAGGGAATGTGGCCAGGACACCGGGGTTACACCACTACTCTTTACGAGAAGTGCATGGGCTTTTTAATGACCACAGAGAGTCAGGACCTCGGTTTAATGTCTCATCCGAAGGACAGAATGTTGTTTTAGGATCAACAAAGATGTTAATATAGGAACATTGTGAAGTCACATTTACCAATAAATAAACATGCAAGGTGTGAGCGATGTGTGGAATTGTATGATTTGATGGGCACTGAAAAACTGTGGAGCTTTATGTGCAGGCACAGATTCATTTCTGGTTATGCCAATAAAACTCAATAAAACTGAAAGAGAAAGGAGAGAGAGAGAGAGAGAGGGAGGCAGATGTGTTGGAGGATGAGAGCGATACATCACTGAACAGTCACTGCTCTGGAAGCTTCTCTGGACTTGCGCTGTGGAGGGGTGCAACTTCAGGTCTATCCCACGAGATCACAGAGAACGAGAGAGCAAATGAAAGAAAAGAGGAGAGAAAATAACAGCTGAAAAACATCACAAAGGCCCAGCTGCTAATTGAAAAGAGAGCAAATTAATTACGGTAATGAAGCAATTAAAGCGCTGTCACGCAACCAAGCCTCTCTTTAAGTCCGGTAAGCATTTTGTTTCTCAAGCATTCCCCCGGTGTCCGTGTGCAGGAACAGCTTCTTCTTCTCCTTCATTTACACCGTTTCAATCTAGTGGAACACAAACACGAATGGTTAGAAACGGATTGAAATAGGATATTTTCCCCAGTAGAGTCAAACAGAAGGTCAAACAGAGGTCACATCGTGATAAACCGCTTGTATATTTCAACATGTCTTCCAGCAAAAACAGAAGATTTTAAGCATCAACAAGAGCCAAAAGACCAACAAAAAAGCAAGCTTTCATATTGTGCACACTTTTGTTTATCAGGTGAATTTATCTTGTTCTATAGGTGCTTTGTAAAAAAATTATATTTTGACAATGATGCTCACTTTATAACCAGCCTGTTCTCACGTAAATGCGTCTCTATAGTGTGTTTATCGTGCAATTTATATGCGAAAATGAGTTTTTACGTGCATATGATACGCAGTTTTCGCGTGCATTTGATACGCACTTCATTGCGTGTAATACACACGCATCCCACACCACTAATTCTACCCAAACGTATAATACACACACACACCCCACACCACTACTAAACCTACCCAACATCCACGTAAAAACTCACTTTCGCATATAAATTACACGATAAACACACTGCGTGCTATAGAGACGTGTGATCGGGTTGTTATAACAGTCTTTCTTTCCCCTCTATACCTTAGTGTGTTTTATTGATGTACACAAACATAGTTATAAATGGACATTTTGGCCACACACACCTAATGATTCATGTTCGCTTTTCACACTCTAAAAAATGCTGGGTTGTTTTAACCCAATTTTGGGTAAAATATGGACAAACCCAGTCATTGGGTTACATTTTTCGAATGCATTTTTGATCCAACGTTTGGGTTTGTCCATATTTGACCCAAAATTGGGTTAAAACAACCCAGCATCTGCATGCAAAGATAGATTTATTTATTTTCTTAGAGTCCATCATGCATCAGTTTGTCTCTGTGCTCTCTGAGACTCTTGGGAACATTAGAGGAACAGAGATGCTCTCGGAGAGAGAACTTTACTTCAATTGAAATACTTTTAAAATATATTTCACAATAATGAAAGTCATCCTGCCATCATAAATAAAATGAATTACTTTCATTTATACTTTTAGAATTTAAATAATTATAATTTTTGTTCTGTAGATTCTGTCTTTATTTCTTTCTTTTTCTCTCTCTCACATTCTTGTCACATGCTTTTTCTGCGTCTGTGTTTTAATGATTAATGCTGTATTGATGTCCTCAATTAATTTCCTGTTATGCCACAGTAGATCTTCTCAACTCTCTTGCACATCTCCATTTGCTTAAGAGACGTCTCTATTCCCCGTGGCAGATGCCTGTCAGTAGAGCTGCGTGTGTGTTCATTTGTATTCATGTGGGTCTGTGCGTGTAAATAAAAGTGAGAAAAAATGATTAACTCTCTGATGCTGGTGTCCACTAACAGTCATCTTTACAAATCCATTTGAACTGTTCAGGATGTAATACAATCAAACCATGAGTTATGAGCTTTGACCTTTTTCTATTTGGCTGTCCGATTTTAGATGTCATTGTATTTTTAATTAATGAATATAAATATTACCACTGGTCAAAATAAACATTTTTTTAAAATATCAATGATAATAAATAAATTGGAATAATTATATTACAGTATTGAAGTAGAAAGAAACGTGACTTTTTTCTTAGTTTTGATTTAATAATTCGTGCAACAAAGGGTTAATACAGCACTTCAGGCTCCTTTTCTCTCAAAATCTCTCTGTAAACTTGTGTATTCATGTTTTAATGTCACAATGAATAGCATCAATGAATACTTTAGACAGCTTGTAGCAAACAGCTTGTAGATGAGAGACTATAAAGCGCAGAGATCAGTGTCAGGAGCCTCTGGGCAGGACAGCGGAGACGGTTTAAATGCAGAAAAACATAATGGGTTACAAAACACACTTCTGTGTCCACACGTAAAACCCTTCACATGTGAGGCCAAGTTGCCCTTGAAGTGTGTGTGTGTGTGTGTGTGTGTGTGTGTGTGTGTGTGTGTGTGTGTGTGTGTGTGTGTGTGTGTGTGTGTGTGTGTGTGTGTGTGTGTGTGTGTGTGTGTGTGTGTGTGTGTGTGTGTGTGTGTGTGTGTGTGTGTGTGTGTGTGTGTGTGTGTGTGTGTGTGTGTGTGTGTGTGTGTGTGTGTGTGTGTGTGTGTGTGTGTGTGTGTGTGTGCGCGCGCGCCCTGGGCAGAGAGCAGCTTAATGATGGACACACTGGGACATTCATCATCATGTTCACTGCGTCCAGGGCAGCTATTAAACACAGCCCAGAGTACAAAACACACACTCGATGCATTTACACTAACACAATATGCAATGCATATGAGTCACACACATATGCGCTCATTCAGTATAGACAATATTCCAATCACACACAGACCGTGTGATCGATAGATGCCACGCGTGAACAGTGTAACGCCTGCAGAATGTCAAACACTGTGCGGACGCTATATCCGGATCCGTGTGATTCACATTTAGAAGCATAGTTCATCCAAAAATGAAAGTCAACATGAAATCAAAATGGACATTTCTTGTTTTTCATGACATATTGCAGTATTTATTATCAATTATTTATACTGTATGTGCACGTAATTTTTTTATTATTATTCATATGCCTTCATAATCTTCAAAGAAAATAACTTCCTCTCCGACATCTCTTTTCTGATGAGGGCGGGGCAACCTGTCACTCACACGAGATCGACCAATAGCAAACCACAACCACCTAATCAATTCCCGATGAGCAAAATCAAGTCCCGCCCTATTTGTTCTTGTTCGAAAAGCCGTTTCGTTCAAATATACACCACAATAGGGAAAAAATTATATCGCAACTTCCACCTCATGCCGACTTTATTAGTCTGTCGTAATTTTTTCCATATAGTGAAAGTTGAACAGGGAAAAAAACCACCATAAAAGTATCAGAGGGGAAGATTTTCAGTGCATAAAAGCTTAAATATCAGTCTTTTCCCCTCACACAGATCTCATATTTGGTACTATTTCTTATTCATATTGCATTTGTGTGTGTTTTTGAATGTGTGTTTGCTGTGCAGCAGTTTGAATGAGACACACAGCTGAAGTACAGCAGGTGTGAGACGACTCCAGACATTTACAAACTGACACAGACGTGCCTGTAATGCCAGATCCACCTGTGTGGAAGGAGAGAGCGAGAGAGAGAGAGTATTTATACACTTAATTTATTACCTTCATTAGCTTTGATGAGATGGGAAGCAGTTTATGGTTGAGCTACACTGGCCACACATGCAAACATGCGTATTTGTGTGTGTGTGTGTGTGAGAGTGTGTGTATCTGTCAAGGCTTGTTGCCAGGTTACAGCCATGTGTTGAAGCTGCCATAAGCACGTATCGCACCATTGGGAAGTGAACCAGAGAGAAATGGAGTGAAAATCACTTGCAAAATTCAGTTCTTCTAAAACAAGGAAACTTTTAGGGTGAAGTCAGCACGTCATTGAGGAGAAATATGATCTTTTGACAGAGTAAAACCATCTTAAACACTCAAAAACGAAGACTTAGAACCGCTTAATACAGGAAGAGGTTTGACTGACATGATACGACTAACTCAGTTTGCTTTATAGGTGCAGGAAAAACTCAAATCAACATTACTACAATATTAGATAAATGTGCAACAGTTTCTGTGAAGGAGATAGAAGAGGAGAAACTGTAGGAAAATGTGTGTGCACTGCAAAAAAAAACCATCTTTTCTAATCAATATACTATTATTTTGTCAGGAAACATCTTAACACCCTTCAAGCAAAGATGAGCAAATATAATTTTTTTCTTCTTTTCTTGATATCTTGCAAAAAACTTTAGTTTACGATGTTTAGTGTTGTTTTTAGGCCCTTTGGAAGTTTGCTGAGGCCCCCTAGTGGGCTCCGGGCCCCTGGCTGAGAACCACTGTCAAAAATTCTACTTTCACATCCATTTTGTGTTTTATATTAAATATTTTGGCCAATTTGATTAAATGAACACATTTTACAATGTTTAAATACATTCATAATACAATAGTACTGAAAATGTGTGTGTGTGGGGGGGGACAGGCTATTTACACCAACTCTGCCCACTGACGTCTGGTTGGGACTGATACAATTTTGTAAGATGCTTGATAGTTAACGGTAGCAATAGTCTAGAGGTAAGGCGCGCGTTCGAATCCACCTTTTGCCAAACAAAAACAGATTATGCGACTCCCTGAAATTGCATAAAACCAGACAATCAAATTAGCATTTTTGCATCGGGCATTTGTGACTGAATCTACGTGAGACCCTTCTGTTGCACATATTACGTTTGACACCTTTGAGCAACTACATCCCCTTTCCAGAATGTTCTTGCTCATAAAAACGGTGAGTGTTGGCGAATATGCTGGCGTAGAAGTTTTAGCACAAAACAGTAAAATAGTGCCTTCAAAGGGCAAACAAATAATGCAATCCAATTTCTCTCTTGTTTGAGACTGTGATGAAATCAGCTCGTTTTTTTTTTTTCCTTAAATCTACCAAAGGTATTGTGCAAACACCTTGAAATATGCATCTCTGAATGTGTTAGCTCTTTTCCGTCTCCCATCTGGTCGCTAACGCTGCAATATTAAAATGCTAATGGAGCCGTCGGACAGACGCTGAGAAAGGAGAAGTTGATTCCATCTTTCACGGAGCCTGAGAGAGACGCACTAACTCTTCCGGGGCGAGAACGCTGAATGATTGGCTCTGTTTAAAAGCCAAAGGTGATGCAAAGACAAAAGGAAGTGATTTTAAAGTCAAGTTCTGGCCCGTATCTCATCGATTAGCTCAGATCGCGTGACTCGCTGTGGAGTTTCGGGAGGAGAAGCGTGGAGTTAGATTGATAGAGAAGGTAAGTAAGTGGCAGCAGGGGAAATGTATTGACAGTTTAACATTGACAAAACTTCAAAAATGTCTCAAGCTGCTCCCGCCGCCACATTTCTCTCTGTCCGAGAACCCGTACCATTCTTTCCCTTCATGCTCATGTGCTTTTACTCAACCCCAACTATAAACTACTACTGAAAACAAAATATTTTCATGATTTGTTATCACAACTTTTCATCTTTTGTCAAATCAACTTCGATAACTAATGTGTGAAGATAACATACTATTTTGAGTTTCTGTTTATTAAACCATTCTTCTTCATTGTTTTAACTCAAATTTTTAATTACAACGAACTCAAAATTTTAAGGCAACAAGGTAACTTGCTTTTTTAAGTTAAACCAACTTTTTTTTTTACAGTGTAGATGATTTTGGGGAGAAAAATGATGAGTGGTGAATAACTAATCCTAACTGACTCCATCTCCATCTCTACTTCCTTGGCTATAAATGAGCATAAACACTCCTGGCTGTTTCGGTGTGGTTTAGCCACATGTATCAGTCGTGTCCTTTGGGTGTATCTGTGAGCTACGGTTTGATTAGCCAGTCGAAGCCGCGGGATTTCTGCCCCCAAAGCTCCACGTTTCCCCTTCACACCCACGACTCGTGCTTATAGCAGCTGAGCTTTAAACAACACCTATTACTCTTACGCTGTCAATTAGGATAATTTATGGCCGTAATTCTGAGCCGGCACGAGTTGCGGTGTTTTGATGTTGGTAAATACTTAGAAGTTAATTGGGGGCATCTGCTCCGGGGAGTTCGGGCGAAGAATGGGAGACTGTTGTGTTTTCACGCGTGCTTGCCAATTAACAACTCCCACCTCCATGCCACCGAACGCCAAACAACTCGCAGACCCGCCGCTTAGCGCGTTTGCTCCTCCGCCGTGGCTCTCTGGGGTGTGTGTGTGTGTGTGTTTCGATGAAGTTGTAATTGCATGGGTTAATTTCACTTCCTCTATGGATGCTGCATGGGTGTTTCTTCTTTACCTGTATGCAAATTCTGCCCTGTGGACTTCTGTAAAACACACTTTCAATACGCAAGTTTTTATTTGGTAAAGTCCCCATGAAATCAAAATTAAAGTTTTTTGGCTTCAAGTATATGTTAGCCTTAAGGTCATCGAGTAGCTAGTGCGCTCCAAAACAAAACTTATTTTTGACAAATTAGTTTAAAATATTTAAATATTTTTAAATATTTAAAACAAATTTGCAAAACTTACAGTCTCTCACTTCTGCCAATATGGATCAATAATTGAATGACGTCACTCTGCACTTCATCATATTTTCTGTCCAATTAAACGCTCTCTAGAATCTAAAGCATCATTATATCAATAGATGCCGAATAAAAATGTAGCAAACCTTTGTCCACTGTTATCTTGAGACCAGATGCCATGAAACTCACCTATCTGAGACTCACTGACACTTGTCTCATTAGCACACTAAAAACTTTATAAAACTGGTTGTGGTGGAAGTGAGGTCACGCCTTATTGACGGTCATATATAATAATTTTCACACCATAAATGTTCAGTCTGTTTAGAAATGCATTGTTTTATGAATTCCTGATTTTTCTTTTTATAGTTTAAGGTTACAACTCTGGGTTTGGGAGGAAAAGCTGAAATCTCTTCTATTTATAATAAATAAATAAAAATCGATCTATCTGTTCCAGTTGATAATAAAAAGTAAATCCCTGAAGTTGAAGAAACGTCAGTGTGTGAGCGCACCATTGCAATATTCATTCGGTTACCACGGTTTACCACATTTTATTCAAGACGTGTCATGACCCAATCAAAAAAATGTTCTGACTTTCTTTTGAGCAGAAACTCGGTCCTGTCGCTCTTCTCCTTTTGTGTCAATTTCAACTCGCTCTTGTCTTAACTTCCTTCTTCCCTCATTATATACGTTCTTTCATCTCATCATCTCTTTCTTTTTTCTCTCCTCAGAACCCTGACATTGTGCTGGTCCACTACCTGAACGTGCCCGCCATAGAGGATTGTGGGAAACCGTGTGGACCCATCCTGTGCTCCATCAACACAGATAAGAAAGAATGGGCCAAATGGACCAAGGAAGAGCTCATCGGGCAGCTCAAACCCATGTGTGAGTGTTAAACTATTTATAGACTGTTTATTAGCATAATATGTCTAGTATAGAACAAACAAAGCATGTTTAGTTACAGCGGAGAC
Organism: Phoxinus phoxinus; assembly: GCF_949152265.1. Taxonomy (NCBI): domain Eukaryota; kingdom Metazoa; phylum Chordata; class Actinopteri; order Cypriniformes; family Leuciscidae; genus Phoxinus; species Phoxinus phoxinus. The sequence continues at coordinate 26,087,495 of NC_136897.1, forward strand.
CATTACACCTGCGTTTATGTATTTATCTATTTATTTAATAGCTACACTGTAAAAAAATTATTGTGATTTTAACGGTAAAAGACGTGAAAAAACTGTTAATTGGTTAACAGAAAGTTTCCGTACTATATACGGTAAATAACTGTGATAGATCTAATGGTACATTTCATGTAATTTTACTGTAAAATACCATTAAATTTACAGTTTTTGAAAGTGAAAAAGAACTCATTGTATAATTTACGGTGACAAACCGTAAATTGACATTCCCACAATTCCCTGTGTGACACTTCACATTTAATATATTTTTGTTGAAATAACTATGTTTCTTCATAGTTTTCTTAGTTTTTTCTAATCAGTTATGTACATTGGGGTTTTATGTTACATTTAATGTTGTTAAATTAATGTTTATTGCATTTTTTAAATGTCATGAGTACCATGATGGTGTTTAATGTTTGTGTGAATGACACTGTGCAGCTTCTATATATTAGTATTAACTTTTTAGCGGAAGAACTGCTTGTGATGAGCTTTGATTGATCATGTGACTCTCATCACTGCTGTGATTGGTGGTTATCAGTGTATTACAAAGGTACAAAACAGATATTAATACTTCTATAGAACGGTAATTCACTTTATATCAGATTATAAATATGTTTTTTTACTGTAAATTTTAAGTTAAGTCTGTTAAACCATTAAAGTTGCTAACAACCACAGCTGCCGTTTTTTTACCGTAAAAATCACGGTTTAATTGTTTACAGCGTATATATTCATGGTTATTTCAGAGAAGATGAATCTGTGGTATTTTGGGCATTTAAGTCACACTTGAAATATCTGAATGTCATTGCATGATTAGATAATAAAATATCAAAACAAGTGGCATTTGCCTTCATATTTTGAATGACATTCAGACATTTGAAAGTGTCCAAATAGCGTTTAGTTCTCCGAGGGGTGCATCTGTGCTACACATGCATGTCAGGAAGAGATACAGATCATTTTGACACCCATCCTCTGGTCTCTCCTGTGCTTTTAACTTCACAAAACCAGGAGAGTTTAAGACGGCGTCCGTGCTCACACACTCTGTACATTCACAGCAATGTAATGTTAGAGTGACTTTTAAATCTTAACACACATCAATGAGTCATTAACTTCATGATGTGGTAGAAAGGGCAGGAGAACGCTTCTCACATCATCATCATCATCATCATCATCATCTCTTTGAATGACCTTCGCCGAGTGAAGCTCAGTGACGGTGTGGTACTGCCACCTACTGGTGACCGCTGGACGTCGCAGAGAGTATTAGCTGGGTGGGAAGGCTGGGAACTCAAATATATATAAAGCATGCTGACTGCTCTCACCACTCATGTATTTTAAATGATGCAAGCTGTTCAGATCAAATGTGGCCTTGATGTGGCCCATATATGTGCTGGGGCATGAAAAGGGCATGAATCACCAGATGTGTGTGATTCAGGTAAAAATATCTGAACATGTCAGCGGAAGAATGTCAACATCATTTATATATTGCATAAAGAACATTGAGCTTATTTTAAGTTATGTCAGTTAAGCGCATTTTCCCAGTATTCTACATAATGTGTCGGGATGTCTTACCTTTGAGTTGCTATGCAATTCTGGTTATTTTCAATGATTTTAATTTGATTCTTAATAATTTTTAGTCCCCCATCAATTAAATTTAGTACAGCAATATATATGATTTCAATACTGTAAACTTGTTTGTTTGTTTGTTTGTTTGTTTATTATTTATTTATTTCAACAACGAACAAGAATCAGAATGTAAGGGTGAAATGTGCTTAACAAAAGTCAAAATACTATAATATGCATATATACTGTGTGTGTGTGTGTGTGTGTGTGTGTGTGTGTGTGTGTGTGTGTGTGTGTGTGTGTGTGTGTGTGTGTGTGTGTGTGTGTGTGTGTGTGCGTGTGCGTGTAAGCAGCTGTGTTTTCTCTCTCTCTCTCTCTCTCTCTCTCTCTCTCTCTCTCTGAGACAAACTGATTTGTATTGACTGAAATCATGAAGTTCTTCTCTGAGTGTCTCTAATTGGATTGTGTCAGATGACTGTGATGTTTATTTCTGGACTGAAAGATGAAAAATTATGCTCTCAGTAGATGAAGTGCACGGTTCCATGCTGTGTTTTCTATCAACATTAGAAGAAGCAAACAAGATGGCTTTAGTAACTGTCACTCTGCTCATATAGATCTGTGATGCTTTCATCTCATTAAAACAGCGCCCAGGGCCTCATTACTGTGGAACACACTGCACATGAAACAGCATAGAGAGACTAAACCCGTATTTGACTGCTTCAGGCTTGTAACAGACACCATTCATTGATCGTCTGTGTATTAGCTGTAGTACCTGGAAATGTCCAGCAGAGGTCAGGGTTGCACTGCTTTGCTTTATTAGACTGGCCACATTGTTCTGGGTGATCTGGAACAGCGCCTCACTGTTGTCTCATCATCTGGAAGGAAGTAAAGCATTTTTTTCTGGCACTTTAGGTTCAATACAAGCTATTTGCTCTATATTACACATGTGTCAAACTCTGGCTTACAGGATTAGTTTCAAGTAGACAAAACTAAACCAATGCAGTCAGGCTTTTTTTGTGAACAGCCAATCACATGCTTTGAAACATTGAAAAACTGCAATTCACTTCCTGCAAGAGTCAGAATTAGCAAAATGATTTTCTCTCTTCTGCTGAAGATTAAGAGATTGGAGAATATGACATACGTAAATTAATTTACACAAGAAGAACAAGATGAAAACGTCTTGCTATATCAGCGCAAGTACAAGTTGTGAAGTTAGTTTATTTAGTTGATAATATATAGCCTATGTATACAGAGACTCTGTAAGACTCTGTATAAGCTTTATCTACCGATTCCATATCTTATATACTACATATTATCTGTATATAATTTTGTTCATTTAAACTAAATGTTTAATAATAATAATTAAACTACAATGCAATATTATATATGGGTTATAATATTTATATGAAATGTATAAAATAATTATAAGAAATAATCATCGCTAAAAGCCAGACAATTTTGGAGAATATTTACTGTGTTGTGATCTTTAATTTGCAGCAAGAGAAACTGAGGGAGTATGGCAAGCCGTTTTGACTTTAATTCATTCCCAGGAATCAGGATATGAATTCTTGATATCAATAATTCAAATTTCAACTAGTAAAAACTATAATTCTTGATATCTGTAACTGTATTTTGACTAGTTAAATGTCACCATAGGCTGCCATTCAAATTCAATTATTAGTATCATTAATAATTGAATTAATTGAAATTCCAAATTCACATATCAGAAATTCAATTCTTTCTAAAAATCATCATTTTTGATATCAGTAATTGTGTGGTTACTAGTGCGAATGTCTAATCTATATCAACAATTGAATTGCTATTAAAACATTTAATTTTTTATATAAATAATTTAATTGTCACTAGTTACAATGTGTATTTCTGACATCATGAATTAATGTGATTGTTACTAGCATGAAAGACATTTTAGATATCTGAAATTACAGTTAATGATATCAGAAATACATTTTCAGACATCAGAAATAACAAATGTAACATGTTGAAAATCTTGACATACATTTCAATAGAGACAACTGAATTATTGATATCAAACATTTAGATTTTTACTAAGAATTATATTTCTAATATGTAACAATTCTTGATATCAACAATTGAATTTGAATGGCGACATAGATGAATGGCGACTATATGGTGACATTTAACTAGTAAAAATACAATTACAGATATCAAGAATTATAGTTTTTCTAGTTGAAATTCAATTCTTGACATCAAGAACTCAATTTCTTGCGAGTGATGACGTTGTTGTTGATATTAAGAGTTCACATTTTTACTAGTAGAAATTTCATCCCTGATATCAAGAATTAGCATTTTAACTGACAATTGTATTGTTAATATATCAAGATTTCATTTCCTGCGAGTGATGGCTTGCCATAGCGGGAGCGCATTTATTGTGTCAGAGATGTGTCACTTTGCTCACTTCTGATTGGTCCCATTTCAGTTTGAGATCTCTTACCCAGAACATAACCTGTCCCGGAGCAGGATAGCCCTGGATCATAAGTTTCTATTGGCAATAAACACTGATAAAAGCTGAGCCACTTTCATGGTGCCAAGTGCAAAGCTGCAAACACACAGTTAGTCCAAACTGAGAGTCGAGTCAGAATAATAACAGCATGTCACAGACGCTTCAACCACAGACATTTCTGTAGGAAAAGGCAGATCACTTTCCATCAGATGGAGTGAGAGTGGCGCAGTCAGGCTCTCTCCCCTGCAGTGCCAGTAGTGCTGGCGAGGTGCTGGTCTGTGTGGCTGTCTGGCTGACGTCTGTGTCCTCTCTCTCCCGGCAGTTCATGGCATCAAGTGGACTTGCAGCAATGGGAATAGCAGCACTGGCTTCTCAGCAGAGCAGCTCGTGCAGCAAATTCTGGACAGCCACCAGACCAAACCACCTCCCCGGACGCACAACTGCCTCTGCACGGGAAACCTGGGTAAGGGAACGGGCGTCAAATGGCAACTCTGTAATGTCTCAATTGTTTCTCCTAGACAGTAATGACATTCAACGAAGAGCCTCCTGCCTTTCAGATTTGTCTCCTGAACAAAAAAAGACCCTGTCTCAACACTCTCAAACTTATCCAAAAGTCAGAGATTTCAGTATGAACACAATATGAAATATCTCTCATCAAATTCTTTATTTTATTATTCTATGCTATTATTCTATACTATTATCCTTCTATAAGGAGTCATGTGGGTTTTATTGAGCCATTAAGCAACTTATCTAACAGTGATTTCACTGTGTGAATGTATAGTTTATCATTTCCCCAACAAAATAAATCTGCTAATGTGTTATTTAAATTTGGACATTACTGTTTACATGCAAGATAACTGAGAACCATTTCCATCATAATGTCAGGTTCAGTATAGATTATGGCCAGTTGATGGCACTGTTGAGTCGAGTAAAATTAAGTTGAGGACTGTAAACAGTAATGTCATTCACATTAAACAAAAAAAGATGTATATATTATGAAACCAATGTATTAATTTCCCCTGAAATCCTAGATAGATAGATAGATAGATAGATAGATAGATAGATAGATAGATAGATAGATAGATAGATAGATAGATAGATAGATAGATAGATAGATAGATAGATAGATAGATAGATAGATAGATAGATAGATAGATTTTTTTTCTACACCACATCACAAATACTGTCAGGCATGGTGCAATTGAACATTATAATTTTTTATTTTATCTTTTGTATTATGTTTATTTGTTAAGTAAAATAATTTGTTTCTTCATTTCTATATTCATATATATTGTTATATTTAACTTTTGTGACTTTTTTTCTGTTTTAATCGTGTAATATTTATTTTTATATATTTATTATGAGGGTTTTAAGCAACATTTCATAGAATAAATATCAGCATTTAGCATTTATGTGGTATACAGAGGGCCAGCTCTTTCCATGAATCATAAGTCAATAAAATATATCAAAATGCATGTTTTTTTCAGTGTATTTATGATTGCGTTAATATTATAACAACCTAAAATGTCTCTGCTCTCTGTAGGTGCTGGGAGCAGCCTTCATCACAAATGCAACAGTGCCAAACACCGGATCATCTCCCCGAAAGTGGACCCTCGCACTGGAAGCGCCTACAGCAGCACCCACTCCGAGGTTCAGAACAACGACGTGTCCGAGGGAAAGACGGAGCACAGCCACGGCGGGAGCAAAAATGGCAGGGCGGGGGGCGACGGTGCTGGGGGAACCGGCGGGCGAGAGAAAAGGAACGGCAAGGTGCACAAGCCGGCGCTGCTCCACCAGAACAGTATGGAGGTGTCCTCAACCAACCAGGTGGAAGTGCCAGATACCACCCAGAGCTCACCCGTCTCCATCAGCAGCGGGCTAAACTCTGACCCCGACATGGCCGACAGTCCCGTGGTGACAGGAATGGGCCACGTAGCCTCGGTAATGAACAGCCTGTCTCAGTCCGCCACTGTATTCATGTCAGAAGACCCTGTCTATAGCATGTCTCCCACTGTAGACCCCAACGCTCACCTCTTGGGTGCCGACACAGCCTCTAGCAGTCTAGTATTAGCGGTGACCGCCGACAGTCACAAGTTTGCCTTTGCCGGAGCAGTGGGAGTGGGGTTGGGCGATGCAGGGTCCACAGACGAACTTGCTATGCTGTCCACAGCCAGTGTGTCAGAAGAACTGGTGCTGTCTAGTAACCTGGAAGCTGGGAATATCAAGCTGCCCGAGACCAATATGAACTTTGACCCTGACTGCTTCCTCAACAACCCCAAGCAAGGTCAGACCTACGGAGGGAATGGGATGAAAACCGAGGAGGGCAACAGGAGCAGCTGCAGTAACGGCGGACTGCGGTGTTCTCCGCCTCTCAACGACAACGGTTACGTCTTTAACCCCTCTCTGGTGAAGAACATCAAGACAGAGGACACGTCATTTGAACAGCAGTTGGCTAAAGAGGGTGGCTATCAGGTTGGAGAAGTGGTGAGCGATGCCGTCGGGATCTCTGGTTCCTCAAGCAGCGGTTCTGCACAAAACTCTCTGGCCCTGACGCCCACCGGTTCACTGCTGCCGTCCGGAGGTGGACTCAGTCCCAGCACCACACTCGAGCAGATGGATTTCAGCGCCATTGATGCCAAGCAAGACTATCCGTCCAGTGTTATGTCAGCAGCAGGCTACGGACAAGCTATCTCCAACTCTCACCTGGCCCACCAGGGTCACTCCCCCAGCTTCTTTCTGCAAGGTTCTCCGCAGTCCCAGACGCACCAGAACAACTCCGGTTCGACACAGAACTCCCACGACTCCAATGCCTACATGGGTCTCGTCAAGACAGACTCGACGGGAACCAACGGACATCTCCATCACCGTACACACCCCAGCCAGCACACTGCCTCTAACTGCAATGGCGGCTCTCCAAACGAGCGGAATGGACAGGCCGGGTCGCTCCAGCTTCTCCAGTACCAGAACCGCTTCCCGACCCCAGGCCAGGAGCATGAAGAAGTCGGTGGTTTGGAACAGCCAGCAGGAGCAGATCAAGGAGGAGGAGACGGCGTCCAAGAGAAGGACTCAGATTGTTTGATGACACAGCCGGGTAGAGGAGGAGAACCCGAGGGTGTAGGGGGCGCAGAGCACTACCTTCAGCAGCCAACAGAAGCTGGTGGAGTCGGGCAGGGATCTGGAGGAACGAGCGCAAGGGCGGAAAGTGGAACTTTGTGCAACGACACTGAGGGAAACGGAACCACCAACAGCCCCCATCAACAGCTCCAGCCGCTCTTGCAAGGAGCCGGTTTGGTGCAAGGGTTATTCAGCACCGTAGGAGCCCACCAGAGCATGGGGAGCGGTGGAACCAATGGAGGAGGCTCCATGGAGATCAACCTGGACCATTTTGATGTTTCCTTCGGGAATCAGTTCTCCGATCTTATCAATGACTTCATTTCGGTGGAGGGCGGAAGTGGTACGGCAGTAGTGCCGGGCGGCAGCGCTCTCTACGGGCATCAGCTGATGACCCATTCGGGAACAGAGGGGCAGGTCTCTTCTGGAAGCGCTGCGCAACAAGGTGCAGATGAAGGAGGTCACGGGGCGAGAGGATACAATTCTTCGGACCTCTGCCTGCAGCCCTGTTGCAGTCCGCAGTCCACGCAGGCTGGGGCGGTGGCGGCCGAGGCGGGACAGCTGTCGTACATGCAGGTGGCAGAGGCCGTGTCGGCAGCTGTGGCACACGGGAACATGGCAATGTTACAGGCTACCGGGAGGCTGTTTGTGGTGACGGACTATTCTCCAGAGTGGTCTTATCCTGAGGTGAGTTTGGGATTGACACTTCTGCAGAGCTAAAAAAAAAAAAAAAAAAAATGGCATCTCAACTGCTGTAGATGTGTGATAGAATAGCCACAAGATGGCAGCAGAGATGCGGGAAATGTGCGGGACCAGACATAATCTGCATTTTCTGAACAGATTTGGTGGGAAAATCTTTAGAATTTTGTGGAAGGGATTTATAAATTTTGTAAAATGAACAATACTCTATTATTAGTAGCTAATAATAAACAAACAAGGGGCAAGGGACATGTAGGGATTGGTGAATGATCGTTTTCTAATTCTGTGGAGACCTGTGGAGTTCTGAAAGCACACAATTCATATGGAAATCAGCCACAAGCTGCTTAATACAGGAATAGATTTGAGTCTTGTGAGGTCTGAATGTAAAGCTCAAGGTCTTCTCTACAACAAGTGACGTATTTGTTTGTCCCAGAAGCCCTTAGGCTACATGAGACACATGCTCAGCCTGTCATTAACATGCCTATTGGCAAGGAAGCAGTCGGACAAACATAGACAGAGGGATGTCAGAACTCACCACAACAACACTTTTAGCTCTCACAAACAAACACTGGTTATTTTTTGTGACATTTTCCTAGTTGGAAGGAGATTTCATCAGTGATGCATTTTAATGTGTTTCTTGTGGCGTTCTGACATACAAGTAAATGCACCTTTAGGCCAAAACACACCCGAAAACATAATCCAGATCTAAATTCTGACAGTATAAGCATGCAGTAAATGTAAACAACCAATCTCAGGGATGCTGTTTCCTTTGCAAGCTTTGATAGGTTAAATAAAAGGCTCATTATTGGTATATATATTTCTCAGGGTGGGGTGAAGGTTCTGATCACCGGTCCATGGCAGGAGGCCAGCAGTGAATATACCTGCCTATTTGATCAGATAACAGTTCCAGCCTCCCTCATCCAGCCCGGGGTGCTGCGCTGCTACTGCCCAGGTATTTCAGCAGTCACATATACAAACTGCATGCACATATACACCTTTAAATTGTGCTTTTGGAGGGAAAGTGTGAGTCTGCTACATTTCAGCATCCCAAAAGCATCAAACAAAGTTACCAAAAAATCACAAGTCAGCATGCCAAACATTTGATTTTAGAATCTTTTCAATGCTGAAAAAAATTGACCTTCATATGTTAAGTTACAATACTGTAGTCCATTAATATATAATGTGGTCTTTTGTGAACAAACAAAGGACTGCTTTTAACAGCTGTCATAGAGAACTCATTAAAATTCCACTGTTACATAACTAAATATATAAATAAAAAACAAAAATACTCTGAGCCATCACTCTTAACATTGTAAATGGTTTGCAAACGTGTGCAGACTGTCTACTGTTTCTTTGCACATAAAAAAAAAAATCTTAATTTGTGTCTCATTTCCTTTCAAAGCTCATGACACGGGCCTGGTGACCCTGCAGGTGGCCGCCAGCAGTCAAATCATCTCCAACTCGGTGGTGTTTGAGTATAAAGCCCGTGCCCTGCCTGCCCTGCCCTCCTCTCAACACGACTGGCTCTCACTGGACGGTACGTCTCGGATTTATCTTACATCAACAGTTTTGTTTGTGTTTTTTATCATTTTGTATTGTTTATTTTCAGCAAAACTTTTTAATCTGAATTCATGAGCATAATGAATACTAAATGTTTAATTTGCATATTGCATATGTTTGTCTGAGAAATCTCTGGGTGGCTGATGGCAGATACTTCTTCAAGCTGTGTTTCAAATGACTAGCAGGTGCATAATGGACACTTGGCTGCTGTTAAACTATTAGTTTTGCCTGCATTTTGAACAGGGTGGCCAGGTAGCGTTTGCCTAGTCTAAAGGGAAATTAAAAACTTGCATAGACTCTGCTCTTATTTGCTTCTTTTTTGGCCTGTGGTTTGTATTAGCAAATCCTGAATATGGTTAAACTGGGCTGCCAAACCTTGGCCAGATACTTCTGTAACACCTTAAGGTCTACAAGGATGACTGAGAATCCTTCTAACTTGTATAACCAGGTTATGTTTGGGTTAAAAATAAGGCTGAAAAAGACTAGACTAAAAGGCACTCATGTCATGGATGGTGTATTTTTTCTATTTCTGTCTTTTGTCATTGCCAGTGTGGGAAAAAAAAACTTTACGTAATATTTATCAGGTTATAAGGACTATATGGACATGTTCTGTGATAAAATCATGCTTTGTTGTTGATTGTGTTCTGAGGGTGAATCTCACAAAGAAATATCCAGGTCATATTTAATAATAAAACGGATTATTTTTATACTGCCTTTACTAAATCTCAAGGTTGTTCAGGGTATATTTATACTGAAAAGCAATAATGAAGCCTGGAGGGGGGGAGGGGGGGGGGGGGGGAACTCAAACCTAAAATTCACTCACAATCAGGAGAAAAAAATTATATTTTGCATAAAAAAGCACATTTCCCCCCCATGTCCTCAACTTTAATGTGAAAAAACCTCATTATCATTTTCATAGTGTGTCTGTGATTTTAATTCTCATTATTCTCAATGATAGTTCTCATTAGATTGCCATTACTGTAATGGAGTAATTAAAACCATCCAGTCTGGACACAATAATTCATTTTAAATTAAAATCAGCATAAACTTTTAAGAATTTAAGATATAATTTTACATTACAGTCATGATGATTTTATATGTTTTATTTTATAGGGGGAATGTGTTTATTTGTCCAAATAATGTAAATATATCTTGAAGATCCTAAAAACACGCTGTTTTCTTTTTTTCGTATTTCTTTGCGACATTCATCCCTGCATCAGCGATTTACACTCTAGATATACTTGCGGCAATCCCAATGTTCAGTGTATTATAGTTACATTTGTTATGTGAACTTTGGGAATATAAAAGAGTGATCAAAGGTTATGAGATGAGATCTCATTCGTCTAATCGAGCTCCAGTTCTCCCAGCACTCTGTCTGCGTGCATCCAGCGCGTTATGTGCGTGGCGCTGAACGACACACCGCCTGGCCTGATTTGTCATAATGCAGAGAGGAGAAAAACAGTTTGTCTGCAGCATTGCAGGTACTGAACCACAGGACAGAGGCTGAGAGGGGCAAGAGCAGTAAACCTGCCTCCTGTTGACACAGATTTGTCGCAAAACACCCGTGTGAGCGACCGTCACATTGTTCCCAGCGCTTATATGAGTGATCATGGCGTCTCCATTGTGTTTCGCTGCCACTCCCAAAAGAAAAACACGTCCATATCCAACCACCACACGACTTCAGATTCGCGCCAAAACGCGCGGTTTTAGTCATACGTCAAAAGCGGAATGCTTCGAGTCCAGACGCTGTCGTAAACGGCTATAAAACAGAAACACGTTAAAAAAAAATGCGATACGATGCAAAACTCGATCTCGACTGCTGCGCGTAGAGCATTCGCAATGTTAACAGATCCGACAAAACGTTTTAATGCAATCGAATGTTTTCCGTCAGAAAAGGAGGACTGTCATGCCTGCGAGTGTTTGGAGAGCCAGCCGGTGGCGCACGACAGCGCGTAAAGCGGTGCGTAAAGCGCGTACCTGCGGCGGATGAAGCCCGCGTCTCCATGAGCGAGCGGAGAAGATAAAGCATCGGCAGCAGCAGGGATGGGGAGGGAACAGGAGGAGGTGTAGAGGAGGGGGGCGAGGGGTCTTTATCTCTCTCCCTACACTCTCCGCACTTACACTTTGTTCTATTGTTGTTGGCTCATGTGCCAAGCGGCTCCTGCGGTTAGTTTGACGCTGGATGGAGAACATGTGTGATTGACAGATAACACGTTGGCTGATTCGGGTTTGTATGCATGATTCTTTTCGTATCGGCATGAACTTGATCCACATGCACAGGCTATTTAAAGATGAATATAGGTTCTAGTTCTGCGCTCCAGGTGTCAGCGTCTTTGTTATGTGTCCTGCTATATTCTTTCCCTTGTTTACGATGTTTCCCAACAACATTGTGAGCATTTTCTCTTCTGGAAAGCTATTTCATTGTCCTGAGGGCAGTGCTTTAGAGAGCTCATGCTGGAAAATATTTACTACATAGACTCATTTAGGTTCTACATGGAAGTTTCTTCAAATGAATGGTCTTTGAATCATCATGTTGTGCAGGTTTTACAACCAGACTGTACGTACTAGTACAGTAGTAGCTTGTAAACTTTAACCAGCCAGTGTTCTCCGAGACCTCCAGATCTCCTTTGTAAAGCATGTGTTTGCAATGAGTGGGTCAGGTGTAGTGCGTCTGTCTTCAGCACCACAGGCAGTGGACAGCGACAGTGATGCTGAGAGGATCAGACTGTTGCCCTTCTTCTGATAAGTGTTCCAGAGGGAGAGGACGAATATTCTGTGCCATAAACTTGACCTTTTTTCTACATTTATTCTGAAACCTACAGTGTAATAGAGCTGACAATATTAGAATTGTTCTACCAACCTGTTGACAACTTATGGCTATTGTCTTTCCCTTTATTTAGTCTTTTTCATTGTTATTATTAATATGAAGAACACTTGTTTTTAGTTGTCTTATTTGTGTGTGTGTTAAATTACAATCTGCAATACTTGCAATCACATAATATAAGTCTAAGAGGATTTCAACTGAGTAACTTCTGTATTCTTGTTTTTTCTGGCCTGCCTACATGCCCTTACAAGGAAACTTGTAACTAGGTCACTATAATCAACCCCAAATCTACAGTTCAAAGTTCCCTGTTCTGCTTTGATGAGATTTCCTGTGGAATTCTAGGAATATTGCGGTCATGGCTTGAGTCCGCTAATGGAGCGCCCACACAGATCTGTCCCGTCCGGGCTGTTTTTGCTCTCGATTGAAATTAAACTGTTGTTTGTTTGTTTGTCTATCCTCCAAGCAGTCTGAACTCGGATAATCTGAGCGAGTACAGTGTTGTGCTGGCTTTTAGTTTCATGTGTAATTAGAGTGCACAACTCTGTGTGTGTGTGTGTGTGTGTGTGTGTGTGTGTGTGTGTGTGTGTGTGTGTGTGTGTGTGTGTGTGTGTGTGTGTGTGTGTGTGTGTGTGTGTGTGTGTGTGTGTGTGTGTGTTGACAATGAATACTGATCTGTAGGCTTTTTTTCTGTAAAATGTTTCCATTTTTTCAGTCAGTTCCATTGTCAGCATCTTTCTCATTTTGCTAAATTCTCTGGATGGATATAATGACCACAGTACTTAAGAGTATTTTAAGTGCAGTAAAACTCTTTTAAACAAATTGTTGTTGAAAGTCCGTTACTTGCAGATATAAATGCATAAATACCTCAGTCAAATATAAGGACATAACACATTTACACATAAACAATGCTTTAGATTCCAGCATTCAAAGTCTTTGTACTGGAAGCTTTTGTTTGTCTGAGTCCTTCAAAGTTCTGGTCTGAGGCTGTACATGTCTTACAAATCTCCATCAGAGACCTTGGATGTGAGTTCATGGCATGGTTTGTTACATAGTTTTTAAGCAGAAGGGATGTTTCAGGTTAGATGTGAAAATTGAATACAAATAATCAGTGCTGGGATTATGACTGACAGAGAAATAATGGCATTATCATAGCAGCCTTGCCTCTCTCCAATTCTATCCAAAACAAGCACCTATCCCAGGGTCATGATCTACCAGATCTACCAATGTCCACAGCATTAGGAGCTGTTATCCCAGCTTTGAGTCCATGCTGAGCTAAATCCCCTTAAGACAAAATCATTGCACATTATCAGCTAAATCCTGTCGAAAGGGACATTTGTGTGATTTTGTTTTTTTTCCTTTTCTGTTCGATGCTTTTATAGTGATGGGCTTAAACAGGATATCAGTCTGTTATAGATTTAAAGCAAATCCTTGCGGAAATGCTCAGCAGAGCACGAGCTCTGTCTATTTTAAACCTTAAAAATAAAAAGTCAATATGCTCTCTCAGCTCAGATGTAGCAAATATTGGATATGCTCAGGGGGGAAATTATATAGCAATCATCCAGTATTCAATAAATAATCAAGACCATCATAAAAACTGTACACATCTTATTTACCCTCCACATTGTTGCATTAGACTTTGTCTTTTGATTATTTCTGACATAGATATTTAAGATGCATTACTTAATACTATGTAATTGACATCCATCTGCAGACTGTAAATTACATTTCATTTAAGAGAGATGCTGTTATTCATCAAATGTTGGAGAAGAGTGTCACATATGATATTTCCAAATGCATGTTGTAGATTAATGGACTTTGATTTTAAATATATTTGGATTGCATTGTTGGAGTGATGCTGTACAGTCTTAACATAGTATGCCAGATCGTGGTAGTTTGGTGCTTCTTCCAAACTGGCCTGCATGATGGGGATTTGCACCGTGCAAATAGCATTCTGCACTAATTTTGCACTTTTAACCTAATATGCAAAACAAGACTGTCAGCAGGTGCTAGCCATATGGATGCATTGTCAAATGCTTGTTTAATTTCTGATGACTGTAAAGCCCGTAGTCTCTTTATTGCCAATCTCAGGCACAATAAACCGCAACAGATCTTCAACAAGTGAGTGATTTTGAGCCCCTGTTGCTCTTGTAGCTGTAAAGTGGTGCAGAAGCCCCCACTCTCAAGAGCATGATGCAACTGTGATGAAATAGAGAAACCGGCTTGGGCTCTCTGCATTAGGATATTACCATGAGATTCTCAAACATCCAGCGAGTAGAGAGTTTAGTCCTTTCACTCAAGGCTTGTGCTCACCCACATGAGGTCCGCTTGACCAGGAGATACCCAGGCCAAAGGAGCAACACCAAGGCTGATGTAACATCTCCTGAAAAACGGTAACAGAGATTGGCAGTCTGTTTAATACTGTTGATGTTTTTTTGGGGGGCTAGTTTATGCATGAGCTTCGTCATTGGTCTGTGTTAGTGAAGGTTGTTGTTGGGTGCTTGGCATATCGGGAAGTCTGATTTATTCACACAAACACAAGATGTCATTTTAAAATACTTGTTAAAGACGGTTTCATGTGTATTTACAGCTTTTTGAGGAATCTTGACCTTTTTTAAGTTCATATTAAAAGTTAAAATTAACTGTTAATTAACTGTTGGAACTGATAAGGCTCTATGATGTTTAATTTTTTTCATGCATTTGTTGTGGCATGTCTTAAGAGCGGATTTTGTATAGGAATTCTGATAAATTGGGACACTTTTTGACATTGAAACGACTGCGAAAAAGTGGTTCAATTACCTTGAATTCACCTTATATATTCACCTGAATACAGCCAATGCAAATAATCTCGCCGCATCAATTTTCCGTAAAAATTCTCCATCTCTGCGTTAATAAACATGAGTTGGGTCTGTCTGTTTTGAAACGCTGCCCCTCAACAGTTTTAGGTTTGACACAAAGCTTTCAAGTGTTCTGTTGCCTGGCTGGTCTGCTGGCATCTGATTGGTCGTCTCCAGGCTGCTGGAGGTGTAGTAGAGCGTTGATTATGTCACAGCCCCGTTGTAGAGCAATTTGGTCCCTCCTCCCCTTTCCCCTCCCCCAGCCTACATGAGCGTACGTGTGCCGCATTCTGAGTGGAGGCAGAGAGAGAGAGAGAGAGAGAGAGAGAGAGAGAGAGAGAGAGAGAGAGAGAGAGAGAGAGAGAGAGAGACAGCCAGCCAGCCAGCAGCAGGTGGAAATGACATCATCTGCACTGCACCAACACTGCAGTAGTGTTTGAACAAAGCTGCACTGGAGCTCCACTCAGAGCTGCTCTTTTTGTCTGCAAGGGTGGATGTTTGTAGAGGAAAAACACAGAATCCAATGCATATGTGTATGTCCATTCATTAGAATTTGCTTCGCTTTCATTCAGTATGACTGAAACAGAACTGGTGTCAATATCGTATATATGCAAGACATTTGTCTTGATGTTAGCTGTCACTATAACAAAACAATACATTACGAGCGTACGTACAAGAACCTGCAATTCGCTGGAAACCATTTTTTAAGTGGACAAAGGATGTGCAACTAGATACTGTTTTATATGGACAGATGTAATGAGAAATAATGACGAATGTTTGAGATGTTGAAGAGTAGAAATCTTATAAATGTAATCTTTGTATTCATGTTTTTAAAAAGTATACCATTTAAAACTGTTTTTAAGAATTGCAGCCTATTTGTACTAGATATAAATAAAAAAATAAAAAAAATTGGAAAATACAATTGTCTTAATTTTTGAATAACTTATATTTATTTTAAAAAAAAATCATATAATTGACCCACATAAGGTATCGAAGTGAAATTTGCAACATATTTTACGTCTGTAACATGTTTTCTGAGTTAAACAAGAAGATATTAATCTGGAAAAAATATAGGACGGGACTAATGTTTTGGTATTCATACCAGTGATTTTCCACCTGCTACAGCAGAATACTGCAGTTGAAAAACCTTGAACCAATGCTGCCAGTGTGTACACACCTATAAATGGCATTGGTGATATCAGCTGAAATTTGCTAAGATTATGAAGACAAACATGTTTTTTTCTTTGGTATAACATGCAGTGATGAATCGTGCACAATAAGACCAGGAATGTGTATTAAGAAAGTAAATAAACTAAATTTTGATTCCATGTTATTTTCAAAGTATAAAAAATAAAATATAAAAATATTATAAAATATAAAAAAACAATGTGTTTGAAATGTATGCACAGCAGTCTAAATTCTCCTTGTGTTTTATGCAGATAACCAGTTCAGAATGTCCATCCTGGAACGCCTAGAGCAGATGGAGCGACGGATGGCAGAGATGGCCGGTCAACAGCAGCAGCAACAAGGCGGTGGAGGATCATCTGAGAGCGGAGGAACCGGAACAGGAGGAGGAGAGGGAGGAAGAAGCAATTCTGAACAGGCACAGGTATCCTTTTGAGCTAGGCAGTCGTGCTCTAAACTAATGGATATCACCATTAGACTCTTAGAATTGACGTTTCTTTATTGTTTGGTGTAGTTCTCGCCAGGTCAGAGCCAGGGTCAAGGTCAGGCTGGCAGCTCCTTTGAGAGCCGTGTGGTGGTAGTTTGTGAAAAAATGATGAACCGTGCCTGCTGGGCCAAGTCCAAGCACCTGATCCACTCCAAAACGTTCAGGGGCATGACTCTTCTTCATCTGGCAGCCGCCCAGGGCTACACCACCCTTATCCAAACACTAATCAAGTGGCGGTGAGTATACTGATTGCATACTGGCACGAAATGCCCATATATATTGCATATACTGTACATCATTCACCTGTTCTGTATTGTTCTCTTTGTTTTCACAGCACTAAGCATGCAGACAGTATTGACCTGGAACTTGAGGTTGATCCTCTAAACGTGGATCATTTTTCTTGTACCCCACTAGTGAGTATTGACACTAGGATATAATACCTGCCAAGTAGTTGCTGTTTGAATGAGTTGTTTCATACAGAAGGGGCAGAATATGGCACACAAATTAAATGCAACTCTTCATCATCTCTTCAGATGTGGGCTTGCGCTTTGGGTCATATGGAAGCAGCCGTGGTTTTGTATAAATGGGATCGGCGAGCGTTGGCCATCCCAGATTCTTTGGGTCGCTTACCGCTGGCTATAGCCAGATCCCGTGGCCACACTAAGCTGGCCGAATGTCTGGAAAGCCTTCAGAGGGAGGAGCAGCAGTCAGGAGCACTGACTACAACTGCCAGCATGCCTTTCTCACCATCTACTGAGGCCTCAGCAGCTGAGGGATGGATGAATGTTTGGGGTACGGAGACATCCTCAGTTGGGCTGAAAGACAGCAGCATCACTTGTTCTGCTTCCAGCTCCAGCTCAGGTGAGAACTGGAATCTTTTAATCTGTCAGTTAGCTTGCTTTACTTCAATAAAGTTCAAAAACAACCTTAAATAATAGCAAGACCTTGATTCAGGTTGAGTGATTCAATTTAGTCAAGTGTTCTTCCTCTTAGACACTTTCTTCATACCTTTGCAGACTTGAGGAGACCCAGGTCGGAACCATCCAGTTTCTATAGCAGTGTTAGTCACGGGGACGCCCCATTGAGCAAGAAACACAAACCCAACCCAGAGACCCTTCAAACTCGGCCCAGCAAATCCTGCTCTGCCCCTCTCGGACTAGAAGAACAGGCCCATAAGCCTAAAACGTGCCCTTCCAAACCGAGGGAAGGTACTGTGGAGAAAGAGCAGGGAGATGGTGAGCAGTCTCAGACTAAGCTGGGCTCAACTTGTGGAGGCGGGCGTTGGGGTTCCAGACAGGCTGCAGGACGCAGAGTGCCAACTGTAGGTCTTGGCAAGGAAAGGCTGGCGAACAGACTGAGATTAAGAGAAGTTGCTAGCGCTGGAACGATCTCTGATCTGCGTACAAGCCAAGAGGATCTGGAGAACACCGGAGACCTGCAGGTGAGGCATAGTTTGACACAAGTAGATTGCCAAAACTGCTTCTTTTTGTAGTGCTATAAGTCTGACGGACCTTGCAAAACTTGTACTGGCTTCTGTCTAGTGTTTCAGTGGCAATATTGTTCGCTATTTTATGCACTTTTTGGAGCTCATGAACATGTACATTTGCTGGTGCAATTTTAAAAGTACCTAACAATTTGTTTCAGAACATGAACATGATGACTTTAGCGGAGGAAGTCATTGAGGCGACATCTGATCGCATCAAGAGGGAAAACTTTGTTGCATCAGACACTACACTAGATGGTGTCGGAGTCAGCAGCACTATGAGCTGGTTGGCCAGTTACCTTGGAGATGCAGAGAGGTGATTCATCATAAAGTTGATGTTCTCAAGAATGATAGTTGCAAACTCTTTGGATTCTTGTATGTAATTGATTTCCCAATCATTCCCAGGTTCCTGTTTAACAAGCCCCTAACTCACTCTCCTGGCCTGGCCTCAGTCCACGGTGGAGGACAGCCGGAACTCGATGGTCCTCTTGGGAAGCTTGGCTTTCAGTCCCCCACTGAATGGACTGCGCTTCTCAACGCCTCCCACAACAAGGAGGAGCGTGACCTGACCCAGCTGGCCCTGTCTGATCCTGAACAGAGAGAACTTTATGAGGCAGCCCGCCAAGTCCAGAACACCTTCCGCAAGTACAAGGTAGGGCAGGGCTTCACCCAGGTGCCAGTCACCAGGTGTCACCTATGTAGGTTATTGGTGGTGTGTTGCCAGTGTTCGTGATGGTCCGGTTTCAAAGGTCTTGGTGTATTGTGTTGTGTTGTATGGTGGTCCTGAACTTAAGGTATAATAATCCGGATCTTTGGAGTCCTGTGACGTGAAAGGTGATATGATTGTTGTGGTGTGCGCTCAAAAGGCAGAGATAGGGTCAGTGTTGTAGACAAGCATGGGGAAATTTGCTTGAGCTTAGCATGGCCTTGCTATAAGGAATGATTGCATTGTTCCCTCTATCTATCTGTCTGTCTTAACGGGATGCGCAGATATCCCTGAGTCCACACCACATTGGTTGTTCAGAGCAGATTTCTCCCAGTGTTCTGCTGGCGCGCCGTGCTCTGAAGAATAACCTTCTCCCAGGTCTCAGAGCATATCGACGCAACTTTGCCAGTCTAAGAGGACACCTTGGCCAGGCACAAAGGGAATCAGATGGCATCCTCTCTGTGGCCTTGCAGGCCTCCTTGTGAACACTAATCTCTCTCCTGTCCTCTCCACCCTACCTTATCCCCCTCTTCCCCCATCCTGCAGGGTCGTCCCCTTCGGGAGCAGCAGGAACTGGCAGCTGCTGTCATTCAGCGCTGTTATAAGAGGTACAAACAGGTAGGCCAACAACACTCAGAAACTCCTGGTTGTACACTTTTAAATGATCAATTATTAAACGGTTTATAAAAATACTTTAAATTCCTTTCTCTCTCTTTCTCAAGCTGACATGGATAGCCTTGAAGGTAAAAACTTCCTGCTTCATCTACAACTTCTACTGCTTTAAACTGGACGTTTGTTAGTGGTGCTTCTTAATCACTGTTACAATCTCCTATACTTAAGGTTATGGATTTGAACAAAAATTGTAGTGCTACAAAGATGAATGCTAGCTCATATCATGCAGCTTGCTTAGAACGGTTTAGTTATTTAGCTACTTTTCCAAGCATCCTAACTTGCATTGACCCAGCTGAAAAAAACTTAGCAACTGTCAGCCACCCAGTTATATTTGTTTTGCATTAGCCAAGTGGTTAATGTTGTAGTTTGCTACAGATCTCGCTCTCTCTCTCTCGTGTGACACAAGATTCTTTCTCTGTCCTCTTGGCAGTATGCACTTTATAAGAAGATGACGCTGGCCGCCATCCTTATCCAGAGTAAATTCCGCAGCTACCACGAACAGAAGAAGTTCCAGCAGAGTCGCAGGGCAGCCGTGCTGATCCAGCAATATTACCGCAGCTACAAAGAGCTCGGCCGGCCGAACCCACGCAGCCGAGCCACTGCAGCTGCACTGGTGCAGCACAAACTCAGGTACAAAGCATTCGTACAGGGCAAACCTAGTGGTTACAAATCTATGGCCTAGTGTATAACAAATCAGAATTTTTCAAAGGAACTTGGTGTAATAAACCCACACTGTTTTTGGTGTGAGCACTTTGGCAACTCCAGTAGTCATGAACTAAATAAGGATTCAAAACTTTATTATTCGTGCATAGGAAATAACTGGCAGGAGGTTATGCATGCATTTATTGAGTGTCATTGCACCTCAAGTTACTTCTAAGGGACTGTTGCTCTAAAGTTTACTGTCTTTTTGGGTGACTTACTTTTACTAAGTACTTGCCAGCACTTCAAATGTGACACTCTGCCAAATCAACTTTCTAAAGAATGGCAGCATTCAAAACCCTCCTGTTTACTGTTTAAGAGACAATCTGTTGTTGAAACAGCGCCAGTCGGACCCCGGGAAATTATTTAATTCACTAACAGTTTGAGTCCAAGTACGCATGGAAGCATCATTATTTTTGTATGCCATTTGTTGTCACACAACCTGTTGCAGCAATTGCAGTTTGATCTTTAATTGCTGACATTTTATGGTAGAGCAGCTTATTACTTTTTCTGTATACTTGAGAGTAGGATTTGAACAAACTCCTAATCCTAAGTATTAGCGCTCATCTTGTCCTGCATCTCGCCATAGCAGAAATGTTTGTACACGCATTTTTCTTCTAGAAATTTCTGGTTTTATTTGCAAGTGTGCATAACCACTCATGCTAATCATTTTGTTTTAGAAGCAGTTTACTGACCAAGAGACAAGACCAAGCGGCCAGAAAGATCATGCGGTTTCTGCTGCGGTGCCGTCACAGGTAGGCCAAAGGCAGGAACTTCCACCAGGCACATTGTGTCCCTACGGCCCTGATGTTCTTCTATCTTGCACACAACTCACACTATGGTATACTTGCACCTTTTAGTTGACTCACTTTTTTTTTTATATCCTGCTGTTTAAAAAGGTTAGGGGCACATTTTTCTCAGTCACACCAACACGATTGCCAGGAGTCATAGGATAGCACCTTGGTGTTTTCATGGCTCTGTTAGAAAGCCCTATTGTGTTTGGTCCCATTTCCCCAACCCAACCGTACCTCAGTGTGTACTAATAGCTGTCTGGTGTTGTTTTGCTGTTTATGCAAAGCCCCTTGATGGACCATAGACTATTCAAACGGGTGAGTGCAGCCTCAGTAAATCAGTTCGTACCCCTTGATTTCTCTTCTTTTATCTCTCTGTCTCTCCCTTTTCTTTCATCTAGTTCTCCGTTTTCTATGTCTATGTTCCTTGATTTCGGACTCTACTGTTCCCTATGACTCTATCTCTCCTTTCTTTCCCTCTTTTCTTTTATCTTATTTTCTCTATTGCTTTATGCCTGCATGCATGACGGCTGACTGGAGCCCGAGTTGACTGAGCCTTATATGAGAGAGAGAGGACTATGGATCCAACTAACAAATAAATATAGATGAAGCATTAATGGCAAAACTAACAAAGCACTCTCTCTCTCTCTCTCTCTTTCTCTCTCTCTTTCTCTCTCTCTTTTCGTCTCTCAGTCTCTCCTTCAATCCCTCTATCTTCCCAAAAGTCTCCTCCTCCATCTCTCTTGTAATGAGGATGCTTATGACAACACTAAGGACTGCTGGGTAGTGCATTTGGCAATTGCATGATGCTAAAGATATGGAGGCCTTGCTTCTATCAGGGCATGCTTGAAATAACAATAATTTCTTTATGGAAGAGAAAATGTCTTGAATGCCTGGCTGCCTGTTTTATACATCTCTTTCAGCTTTTATAAGCTCGACTTGGGGGCTGAGGGTGGGACGGCGGTCAAACTGTGAGCTAAAGATGTGTTTGGGGGTTTAAAATGTCTTTAAAAATGTTGGATACTGTAGAAGTATAACATGATGACAAATATAAATATTTCATTAAGAATTTGATGTAATTTCTGTGATGTATTGTGCATGAATTGTAGAGTTATGTATTGTCACACTTTCTAGGTTATGATCCTATAATATTAGTGTTAAGATGGATGGTGTTCTTTGGATTTAAAGGCCAGGTTTTTATTCATTTATAATAATAATAATAATAATATGTGTTTGCTTTGTAATCTGATTGTAGACTCTTAAATGTAAAAAGTAGATCAAGAAAATGATTTTTCCCACAGATTTATAAAATGCCACAATTCTATTAAAAGACGTTTGTTCTATACGGCAGCCAAAAAAGATTTGGACACTTAAATCACACTTAAAAATGTGTGAATGTCATTGGATTAGATGCAAAAAATCAAACCAAGTATCTTGAAAAGTGTGCTTGTGCTATCTGTCTTTTCTTGCTTTGATTTATTGTTATCTAATGCACTGACATTCAGACATTAAGTGTGACTTAAGTGTCTAAATGCTTTTTAAGCCGCTGTATCTGTGTACTGTGTTCCGTGAGGCTTTAAAGGTCTTTGTGATTAATAGCGGGGTATATTTGTTGTTCTTTGCTGATTCCAGTGAGGATACACTAACGAAACTGGCAGGTGTATTGGCTAATGGTCTGTGATTCCTCTGAGGGCCCAGAATGCTTGTGAACTATTAAGGCTAACCCTACAATACTCTGTTTTTTTTGGTCTATTTTCAGGGCGAAAGAATTGAGAAAGGCCAAGGAACATGAGAGCGCCGCAAAGAGCCCCGTCGCAGTGTAACATCTCCGAGCGGACTGTTCTCTTCCTCTTCACTGCGTTTTTACAAGAGACGAACAATTTACGAAAAAAGCAAAAATTACACGAGAAGTGGAACGCGGAAGATCATCGGAAACGCGACGGGTGAACTCTAGCAGCGTTGTGACTGATTCTGCTCCTGCATTGTGTATTTTCTCGCTACGGATGAACTATTGGGGAAATATGACATTATCTTCATGGCATTTTTGCACTCTTCATAGATTTTTTTCTTTAGATTACAAAAAAGGAAAAAAAACGAACGAAGACCAAGGAGCAAAGGCTTTTTATTCCTACGACGCTTGTAAAATATCACGCGACACGAACAGATCATAGAAGGCAGAAAAACGTCATGCTGGAAGGCGCTTCAGATTACATTTTTATATTTTGAAAGGAAAAAAAAATACAACAATCAGTTTGGGAAAAAAAAAAAGAACAAAACCTAGAAAATGTAAACCAAAAAAAAAGGCCTCATTTCAGTGACCATATGCATGCAGAGTATTTGAAATCTCCACGAATCTTTGTTTTTGCAAATGCTGTCCGTTCATTCAAAGGGAAGCCTTCATATGAATGTAGATGGGGTCAGGGCAAAAATGCTGGGTTTGAAATATCAGTGTCTTACCTTTGTCTTTATGGGGGTTAGGGGACTTCTGACGACAACTTGGGGAATTGAAGCAAAGCCCTCTGGGTTACCTGTTTCGTGTGCACTGTTTTCGACTTTCTTATGGGTCATTTTCTTAATGTCATTTTTGCTGGCCTGACTTTGTGTGTCCTGTGTTTGTTGAATTGAATCTGGATACAGTGCATGTGTTTGAGCGAAACGCTCCTGCATGCTGACGTAAATGTTTTGTGTTTTATTTTCATTCATTCAAATTGGTGATATTGTGGCACCATCAAACTAGCCCGTATAAGCCCTTTGTTGCCTGTTTGTTTCCAAATATATTGTTATAAAGACCATTATTTTTATATAGTTCAGTTATTTATTTTATTTGCATTATTGTTTTTTTGCCTTTATTGTATTTTTATTTTTTTTATTGTGTGGGCTTAAAACCTTTTAAAAGGTTTGAAATAATCTCCGGACCTTTTTTAATGTGAATTGTTCTATCAATTGTGCCACAGCGCCAGACATATATTTGCAAAGGTTATCTTCCATTTGTGTGTGTGTGTGTGTGTGTGTGTATGTATGTATGTATGTGTGTGTGTGTGTGTTGTTATACGTTTCTTCATTGTTACTGTTTGATTTCAAAGAGCTCCCGAAAGCCGCCACAAGCTTCTCCATGGAGTTTCACTGAACATTGCCTTGACTTCTTGACTTTTTGAAGGGTCCCTATACAGAAGCTTAAAAAAATCCTTATTTTTGACTATTGAGGTGTCCCTGTACATATCGAAGATGGGTGAAGGAACATTGATAGCCAGAAACTTTTTCCGAAGAGGATTGTATTTAAGAATATATAGTATTTTATTCATAAATTGGATTATAACACATTAAGAGACAAACTAAAAAAAAATCTATTGTATAGTTTTCTTTGAACACCCAAGATGTACGGTTGTATTGTATGTAAATATTGTAAATATTTGGTTGCGAAGAAGGAGCCATGTGCATGAAACTTTAAGACATTGAACATAATGTAAAGATAAAATGTAGTGGCAATGGTCTGTAATACGATTTGAGCAACTTCACTATAAGACTTTCTTGGAGATGTTCTTTCACAGAACATTCTCTGAAGCATGACATGATTCACGATAAAACCGTAGATTTAGCGAAAGAGCTAAACAAATCCGTCAGACACAACTGGATCTTTCTTTTTCAGGGTTAGCGAGAATTAAATAGTTTTGTTTTTTACCACTGGTGACCAGAATCCAGTACTACAGGACATGAATAAGCTATTCCTTTGAGAAGCAGATTTTCACAGTATTGGGGGAACTAGTATTGAATGACCAAACTTCACTCATGCACCCAACGGTTATAGCTGTGATACAGAGGATGAAATGTCTCCACGGTTTTTGTCTTGTGTAACATGACTAGAAAGTGTTCTCACATTTTACCATCTACTTTAACTCAACATGAGCAATGGTATTGGATGGAGTTAGCAGGATTAAAAGTAGGTCATGCAATTAAAAACGATATTGATTTGAGGGTTGTGAATGGTTATTTCAAGCAGGCGATTCCCACACACGTGATCACATGCTTGTGTCGCATCCGAGATAGGAATCAAGGGCATGAAAACGGTCCTGAATGTGGCTCGAAAAACATACGTTTCTACAACTGCCATGTGTTCATATTACTCTTATTCATAGCTTTATTTTACATTTCTTCATTTCTTGGGGGGCTGCTACCAACATTCAAAAACCCCATGGTCGAGTCACGCAAAATCATATTGATTTAATTTGTGCTTTTTGTTCTTTTATGCTCATGTCAGCTATATGGAGACAAGGTTCACAAATTTCCAAGAAAGAAATTCCCCCTGAATTTCCAAAGCGATTTCAGCTGACGAGAGGCTTCATTTTAACTTACACCAGCACATTTTGCCTGTTAAAAAAAAAGAAGAAGAAGAAGGAAGGAATGTGGTGCTTATCTATAGTTGCATTTCAATTTCCCACATTTAGATCCATTGTTTTAGAAGTTAAACATTTCCCTCATGATCTCAGAGACTCTGTATCAGTATTATTATAGAAAGTGCCTAAAAATATCAGGAGAGTGTTCCTAAAGAAGTCGATATGAACCAATTGCTCTGTTTTTTTAATGGTATGCAACGCTAAAGGCTGGTTTTACTGTCCAAACAGGAGCCCAGGTCTGTTTCCTCCTCTCAAACTCCCCTTTTCACTCCTTAAATGTGGATGCAGAGTAAAGGCACCTGTCATTTTGTCCCCCACTCATTCTCTTTGGTTCACACTATGTGTCCTATAAAGCGAATTTGAGTGACCCAGTAACACACTATGCATGCTTTCATTATTCCTTTCATTTTGTGTACTTTTCTTTCTCTTTTCCATGTCTGATCTAAACTGGGCCAGGAAAGTAGGACGTGCTTGGTGAAGTTGGCGCATTGTATAATACTTTAGTCCGGAAACCATTGCTAGATTCAAGAGCACAACTCCTTGCGAAGCTGGCCGGCGAGTTGGTCCTTTACATCCACGTAAACATTCATCCAACACTAAACTTCAGGAAATTATAAGCGAGAGTCAGAATTCACCAGGAAAAGCTGTTATGGATCACCGGGTATATGTATCTCAGTTTGGGTCGTTCATCTTGGGGAAGGGAAAAATCTGCCTCCCTTTTGTAGTTTTACTCAGGGTGCTAAAACAGGGAGAGGGTGTTTAGCATGGAGACTAGATTAGGTTAGCTTAAGTCTCCAGGTTCAGCTCAGAATCAACAGGAGAAACCACTGGGAAAATGTACATTACTACAACGTTCACTTTGTTACAAACCACTGCTTTCAGAGACAGACTGTCACTCGGGGAACAGGACAGACCGTGTGTGTGTTTATAGAGTTTTTAGACCATTTTTCCAAAACTGAGCAGGTATCATCGTTCGTGCAGGTATCATCGCTCATTTAGTATTGCCATATCCCCATGGGATTGGGAATGCATGATAAGTATACCTCAGCGCCAAATACCTTCAGAATAAGGTGGGAGATCCCGTCCTCTTATGAAACAGCTCAGTACAACGTGCATCTACGTCGACCGGAATCATGCTTTCCGTATTTTTGCATCAGATAAGAGAAATATGCACTTTGTACAGCTCACCATCCGAGTTTAATTCCCTCTCCAAGCCCTGGTACGTTATGTGTGTGTGTGTGTGCTGTGTATCTTGACGGATGAGCACACGTGAAGGTTTAGCTGAACGAGGGGAAACACTATTGGTGCAGTTGGAAGTTTGTACGATGTCCTAAATCTTCTCTTTGGAACTCCAGAAATGCAGGTTAGGCTTAAACTGAACCGAAAAACCACTCGATTATAAGCTTTTCACTTACAAGTACAGAGCAATAAACACTTTGATTTTAGTGCTGAGCTCTTTAGGTTGAAAGAATATGGATAAGTAAAAAAAAAAAAAAAACGGGGAAAAAAAAAACATTGGGACATGCTTAGTTCACTTCCCTCTTATGCAATTACAGGTACACAGAGAGAGGTGTTCAGTGGTCTGTGGACATTGATTTCATATTTCCCCAGCCCCTAATGCACGTTTTCATCATTTTAAAATGAAGATAATAAAAAAAAAAGATAAAATATGAGCCCATATTCTTACAGGGCAGTGGGCTTTCAACACTCTGCATGTGAAGCTAGTATTAGACCTCTGTTTCCCCCTCAACTCTCTCTCTCTCTCTCTCTCTCTCTCTCTCTCTCTCTCTCTCTCTTCTCTCTCTCTCTCTCTCTCTCTCTCTCTCTCTCTCTCTCTCTCTCTCTCTCTCTCTCTTTCATACCTGCTTTGTGCCCTTCGTATCCTCTTCCTCCTCCAATGAGTTTTGCCTCAAGTTCTGTTTTCTCGGCCGTCTCCCTCTTTCTGTCCTTCTTGTGAGTTTTATTTATTTACTTTGATTTATTTTTTGTTTTGTAACTGTGCATGTGAGAGCATCACTGAATTGTTGGATATGTTTTAAAAAAATAAAATAAAAAAATATTCAGCTGCTGAAGCCATGCAAAACATTTTGAATTGCCCTTAAAATATGGAAAATGTTTTCTGAATGCTTTATATCATTTCTGCTGTAAAATAAAATCTTAAAAGAGAAATGTTGCTCACACTGTGCCTTTTTTCTGCAACTTTTCTGTTTTTTATGATGTAACTTATATATACTCCCTCTGCTGGAACAGCAATTGTGTGTGTGAAACTCGAAAAATTAATATCGTGCAAAAGTTCATTTATTTCAGTAATTCAAATTAAAAGGTGAAACTATATAGACTCATTAAATGCAAAGTGAGAAATTTCAAGCCTTTATTTGTTATAATTTTGATGATTATGGCTTACAGCTTGAAAACCTTTTCACAATAATCTAATTTTGAATTTGGGGTTTTCATGTAAATCATAAAAATTATCACAAATAAAGGCTTGAAATATCTCACTTTGCATGTAATGAGTCTATATAATATATTAGTTTCACCTTTTAAGTTGAATTACTGAAATAAATTAACTTTAGCACCATATTCTAATTTTTCGAGTTTCACCGGTGTTATGTGTGTATATATATATATATATATATATATATATAGTATACTAAAGTTTTTATCATACATTCATGTTACATTAAACTATAATTAAATGTAAATTTATTTATATATTTATATATAGCCTATTACAGTAAATAAAAGTAATATACTATACAGTGTACTATCTTTTATATATGACTATATACAAATATTAATATGAAAAACCCACTTTCAACTTGTCTGGAATTTTTCTGTGTGCACGCGCACATACATACATACACACACACGCACACTCACACTCGCGCGCTCACAGTAGTAACGTTAGCTGGAGTATAATCGGGGCCTTCACACATCAACTCAACAAACATGTAAGTAAAACTACACCAACATTACTCGCACGAGCTCAATGATTCCATTCATATACAGTAAACTTTTATGTAATGTCGTGTTTTACATGTTCATGTTCAGGCTCTCTGGGTGTGTTTGTAAAGTGTGTGTTGTGCTAAGGGGTGTGAATGCTGCTAAATCAACAGGTTAGCGTAGTTGGCTAACTTACTGACTTTTTACGTTTAATTTTTTTCACTCTCGGAGTTTAATTTGAGTCGCTTTTTAATTTAAATCGCCGCAAATGACGCCAACAGTGAACTTTATTGTCAATTAAAGAGTTTTAGACCGTATATATTTGTATATCCGCTACATGCTAACGGCTAACAGCTTTTTTCTGACAACAAAGTTTGTGAAAACTTGAAACATTAAACTGAGTCTAAATACACACATTTTATCATTATAATATCATATATGATTTGTCTTTGTTGTTTAAATTACATTATTGTATTGTCTTTTGACTTTTTATTGCGGATGCTTATCAAAGTTGCGGCGGAAATGTGTAGATTTAATACAAAACGATTAATACAATAAGCATAGTTAAATTAGCCTCACCAAATATGATTTCACGTAATTTCAACAGCCTGATTGCAGTTTAGTTAATATGCTTTGATTGAATGTTGTAATCGTGACGTACTATAAACAGTCTATGATCAACTTATATATAATTTACGTGTACATTAATTGTAATAAATAAAATATTTATTTAAATATATATTTTAACCTCCTGGTTGATTCAGGATTTCACCCTAGAATAATTTCCTTCCCACATAATAAAAAAAAATATTGTTTTGCTCCAAAGAACTTTATCAAACATTACATTAGTAAATGTACTATAATTAATCTTATGATCATATTAAATGCACTTGATAAGTATTGGTTTGTTATGCTTTATGATGTCGTTTATCGATTTATTAATGAACAGTTATGAAGTATTCTCCTTTTATTGCTTTATTGCACTGGTGAGGATGTGTGTGACTTAATTTGAAGTCTGTGTCAGATTAGCTCTCAAAACTTACCAGTTCTCTGGATGTTATTATTGGCATGATTATGTTTAATGCTAGGCATACTTTACAGTTTTAGACAGAACTTTAGAATAAACTTTACGTAATAGAATTGGAATAGTTTTTCGATTGGAAAATCAAGTTAGAGAACAGACAATGAAACAGCTGTTTAATTAGGCCTACTTGTAAGTTTTATAGCATCAGCACAAATTATATCTCTAGCAGGAGTGTGTATGAAACATTGATATGGATTGATGCATCAATCAAATTAATAATGATATGATGTATCTAGGGCTGCATGATATTGAAGAAAAATGCAATATGTGTCTGCGGTAACTTGTTAAATAATGCAATATTCGGTAGCCTATGTGATACAATGCTTTAAGTGTGTAAAATACATTTGAATTATATTTAAAAACTGAAAATGATATAACCAATATATGTTTCACATTCTTTCTGGGTAAAGAAAGCATCACTACAGCTTCTGAAAGTGAACAGCAGTTTTAGCACTAGCCTACATAAAGTCATTTTAACATCAATGTACACAACAACAACAACAAAAATATTTAAATACCAAAAACTCTTTGCTCAACTTGGTAAAATATAGTTATATCAACCTGAAAACTTAACATCAATAAACATCAAATAATGTGTTCTTCAGAATCATTTATTATTCCATGTTATTTAACAAAAAACTAAAGTGTATTTTTGTTCTGGATGTCCCAGTTGGATAACAGGAATTGCACTTTTCAGAAAGTTCAAGGATAACGTTCATAATATTTTTTGGTTTGAATCGAGTTGATAGAAATGTAGCCAGTTTTTGTAAAATAGGGACATAATATCAATTGCAGGGTCATGAATCTTATCAAATCGTAATTGTATCGCAGTTTTGAGTTGTCGCAAATATCATATGTGACCCTCGGAGCTTTCAGGTGATGTATAAATCTAAATTTCAAAGAATTGACCCATGTGACTGAAAGCATTTACATTTAGAAAGCGCCATGTGTTTCTTAGACTGGAGGATCTCTGCAGGGAGAACATTTCTGCCACAGTCACATGACCTGGAGGCTGACGGTGCCTTCCACGTCTGGGTGTGGAATGTGTGTGTGTTTCTTTGCTCTATATTGAGTCCTGATGTTTCGCTTTCACTCTCCTGTTGTCACTCTTTATCCTGGCTTGAGACCTTACACACTCACAGAAGAAAATGTGCAAAACTTGTACCTTTAGGTGTACAACAGCTTGTCACAGGGGACATCTTTGTGCCTTATTCACCACTAAACGTTCACAGTAGTACTTTAAGGGAACATATCACTACTCTAAGATAATGAAATGCACCTTTTAGAAGTTGACAGGTTAAAAAAGAGTTGTGACAAGCTAAAGGTGCAAGTTTGAACATTTTCCCTGACTCTGCATGACTGTGTGCTGTATAGAGATAAAGCATTTACCTTTACAAATAAACTCTAACAGTTTCACAGACACTTTGACACCAGATTAAACATCATTGAGCTCAGGGCTCAGTTAATTGTGAGTAATTATGATTAGAGATTTGGATATCTAATGCAATGATGTTCTGTGACTACTGCAAATCAAAAGTCGTGGTAATTGGTTCATGCTGAATGCGTACGTCGTTTTCAGTGGACTTTTCATTATGAACTGGTTCACAGTGTCTGGATGTTTACAGAGCGCTTAACACATCCAAATCATAATGTTCCTTCCTTTAATAAACTCGTTGAGCTTGTTCAGTGTTATTATACCTCCCATATTCGTCTTTAGAGAAAGGCTTTAGTTTCACACCGCTTTGAATTCATGAACTCACCTGTCATCCTCTTGTAAAATCCTCTGTATAGAGACAGTGTATTTAGGCCACGCCCACACTGGGGGGGGGGGGGGGGGGGGGACAACCCAACCGTCTCCTACTTTGCATTGCGAGAGGCTCCTCCTTGTCATTTCTTGCTTCTAACTAAAGACAGAAAAATGCCTAAAAGCTGCTGTGTGACGAGGTGTACAGCAAACAAGCTAAGAACCCCAGAAATAAGTTT
Organism: Phoxinus phoxinus; assembly: GCF_949152265.1. NCBI lineage: Eukaryota > Metazoa > Chordata > Actinopteri > Cypriniformes > Leuciscidae > Phoxinus > Phoxinus phoxinus. The sequence continues at coordinate 26,119,019 of NC_136897.1, forward strand.
CGACCCCAAGAAACGAGTGTTTAAGGACATAAAAGTGGATCAGGCAGTTGAGACAGAGCGTAACGTGTCTCATTACTCTGAGAACTAATGTACACAGGATAGCTTATCTTACAGAAATATAATATATAAAACTGACGTTTGGATATTTGACTCACCAAATGTTTAACTTACTGCACAACTGTATTTTTAGTGAGTGTCAGGATCCCACAATTTACCCATTTGTTCCAGCTTTATCCCCTTTTAAGTCCTTAAACGCTCGTTTTTTGGGGTCGACAGCTCATAAAAACTTATTTCTGGGTTTGTTAGCTTGTTTGCTGTACACCTTGTCACACAGCAGCTTGGAAGGATGGATAGTTAGAAGCAAGAAATGACAAGGAGGCAGCCTCTCGCAATGCAAAGTCAATGGAGACGGTTGGATTGCCCCCCCCCCCCCCCCCCCCCCCCCCCCTGGGCGTGGTCTTTAGATTATGACGCGTTACGCTCTGTCTCTATGGTGTGTTATTCTGAAAACTGCACTTTTATGTTTACGTGTGTAGTTTTAACAGTTCTCCCGGTTGAATCAAGCTCCGTTTATGTAGTCTAGTTTCAGCCTCTAGGTGGCAGTAGAAGATCACATGTTGTTTGTCACACTAGATTTCTATTAGAATAACATAACGGGACATTTATGTGCTTAACAGATGCTTTCTGACTAAAGCACACAGCTCAAATCACATTAGCAGCAGTAATTAATACGTTATGCTAAGCTTTATTCACTTAAAAAAATTGATACGGACTGCTCAAGTAGGTTTTCCAGATTTGTTTGCCTGGATTTTTCCAGCTGTCCTGACAAAGGTTTTTTGAATGTAATGTAAGAGCGTCTCCTCTCTCTCTCTCTCTGTCGGTCATAGGTCCGCCCCGGGTGCAGATGGCTCTGGTTCTGCTGGGAGTAACCGCAGGCTTCAGCAGACACAGGCACAGGTGGATGAGGTAAGAGGACACACCTGACACCGTCTCCCAGTGTTCTTCACCGACAGCTAGAAATAGTCCACTTCATTTCCGTCTCTCGGTCTTCTCAGGGATGGTTCCTTTGTGATGTGGACAGTTACACAATATCAGGACAACTAATGACAGTGGCAGAAAGCATGTACAATGACTAATGTGCTCGTTGAATATTTAATTGTACCTTGAGACTCCATCCTGTCAGACATGACTGCAATATTACAATTAAATAAAATGCGAGTTTGTACTCTTCTGTTTTTACGCGCCACCATCGAACGAATAATAATTTCGCCTGCTGGTAAATTCCCAATTTTGCTAGAAACTACGATTTTTTTTGTTCTGATTTAAATGTATACATTAACTCACTATATGGCTATGTAAGACAAAATGATTGCGAATGCGCTGAGACCAAAGAAACCTGAAGAAAATGTGAGAGCTCCTTGTGTGTTTCTTTTAATGAAATGAATAATCACCTAATGAGACCTGCGCATCTATTTAAGTTTATTCAACTTAAAAGGTGAAACTAATATATTATATAGACTCATTACATTCAAAATGAGATATTTCAAGCCTTTATTTGTTATAATTTTGATGATTATGGCTTTTATGAAAACTTTTTCACAATATTCTAATTTTGAATTTGGGGGTTTCATAAGCTGTAAGCCATAATCATCAAAATTATAACTAATAAAGGCTTGAAATATCTCATTTTGAATGTAATGAGTCTATATAATATATTAGTTTCACCTTTTAAATTGAATTACTGAAATAAAATAACTTTAGCACGATATTCTAATTTTTCGAGTTTCACCTGTATGAAATTTATAAAGTTATTTTATCATTCAACATCGGCTTCTGATGCCCCTCCCCCTCCGCTACTTAATTATATCTGCAAGAGTTGAGTGCATGAAGTGTCCAACACACTTCAGGGTTTTTTTCCCGGTTAATTAAGTGCATCATCATCAGGTATTTAAAGTGCACTTTTTTTTGTGAACACTACAAAACGTCACAAAAAAGTAGTGTTAATTTCATACCCTGACTATAATCTACGGAAGAGGATTAGGGCCAGGCAATAATAAAAAAAATAAAACCATCTCGAGATTAAAGTCATTATAATGCGAGATTAAACTCGTTAAATTTCGAGAAAAAAAGTCGAAATACAATCTCGAGAATAAACTCATTAAATATCGAGAATTAAGTCGTTGTGTTGCGAGAAAAAACTCGTTAAATTTCGAGAAAAAAACTCGAAATACAATCTTGAGAATAAACTCATTAAATTTCGAGAATAAAGTCATTGTGTTTGAGGAAGTTCATATCGGGACATATGCAGGTCTCCGTGCACTCACTGACTGTTGACCTCTCCCAACATGCATCTTCGTTCAGTCTGGGTCGAGCTCATAGGCTGCCGGCCGGTTATGTAACGCCCCGTCACTGTGGTTATGTAAGAGAAACATGGATCTGCACACGCTGGTCCTCCTCCCACACTGATCTGTCTTAAATGGGTGGAGCTCCGACATCCAGCAACAGGGTTTGTGGAGCACTAGAGCATATGTGAGGAGGCTGAGATGTGTGTGTGCCGTTGCCATCGACTGTTATGTAATTCTAGTATAGCGGGGGGGGGTTATGCTTTCCATTTCTTCTGCTGAAGATGTAAGAATTGTTCAGACTGAATATGAGCATGCAACAGGATCTAATGTTGTCTATCATGCTCTAGAGCTTTTTATTTTTGATAAATAAAGATGATAAACTCAAAACATACCTCTTACTCTATTGTGAGCGGATCAAAGTATAAGTATTTAGTCTCAAATTACTTAAATGCTGTTGATTTCAATAGGAAAGCAGATAGAAACTCATTAAGTTTATATTGAGTCTTCAAACACAGTCATACTGTTAAAGTGTGTTTCATTCCAATGAGTGTTTGACTGGAGAGAAAAACAATAGTAGAAAAATGCCCCTCCAGACAAGATGAGTCATCCTCATTTTCCAGTAGCAGTTCATGCGGAAGTTAATATATAAATACTAATACCAGTTTAGACTGGTTTCCCAAATGTTGGATAATCCTGAGAAAATGTTCATCTAGCCTTGATGGACAAATCTTGCCTTGAAGAAGATACGTGTATTTAGTTTTCAGTCCTGATATTTCTTTTCCTAATCAGCAACAACTTTTTGTCATATCACATTGAGCTCCGCCCACAGTAAAATGAGTCTGAAATCCTGCTCTATATGTATTAAGCATCAGATATGTTGGTTTTGTATCCTGCACTGCAGCATTTTTGCTTTCAGTGTGGACCGACAAACTTCCCGTTCTGTGTCCGGTTAAGACACTGTTTCTTTCAGTGCGGTTAGTGTGAAACGCTGATCATTGAAGTACATGCTCCTGGTGCTTGCCTGGTTTTAAAGGGGTGGTAAAATGCCATTTTCACAAGACGTAAAATAAGTCTCTGATGTCTCCAGAGTGTGTGTGTGTGTGTGTGTGTGAAGTTTTAGCACAAAATACCCCACAGATATTTTTATATAGCATGTTAAAGTTGTCACTTTTTAAAGGGTTTGCAAAAACACACCGTTTTGTGCCTGTCCCTTTAAATGCAGATGAGCTGCTGCAGAGGGCGGAGCTTCAAGAGCTTGTGCTTGTGTGTGTGTGTGTGTGTGTGTGTGTGTGTTAGCAGCTGCAATTACCTCGCACACACTAAAATGACAGAAACTGTTCTGCCTTTAATGTTAAAACGGAGTCAGACAAAGATGGAGAGACTCAAGAACAACAACAACATGTAGAAGCAACAGGACGTCTCTGAATGGTTAGTTGATGAATTTATGTTGCTGATGTGGAGTTAACTATCTTCAATTAGCATATTCTGTCATGATAATCTATAAATCGCTCGTATAGGAACTGTTGTGAGATGCACACAGAGTGACTTTCTATTGCATGTGAAAAGATGGATGCTAAAGTTTGAGCTGACTCACAAATGTGCTCGACTACAGCAACTCTTCCTCTTCTCAACATGGACTGTGTGTTCAGGGGGCGGGGTTTATGTAAACTTTAGGTTTGGTGATGTCACTAACCCGGGAGGAATGTCGTGTAGTTCCAACCAGCCGTTTGTTGTAGTCCTGTTCTTTAAAAGCAAATATCTTCCTTTGCTTTGAACTTTGAGCGTTGTAACTTTGCAGATGTTGTTTATGCTCAAACAGCAACACTACACACTAACTACAGTTAGAAAAGTCAAATCATACTCGACCACCGCTTTAAGTCGTCTCCAAACATCCTGCCAAAAGTCTCGCATCATTAAACCGATTAATAAACCTCCTCTGGTGTTCGGGCAGCTGTGTGTTTACACACACGGCAAGATTCCTTGACCTTCTCTCCAGCCCTTAGCATCACTTGTGCAGAGTTCCTGCTCCTCTAACACAGTCTCCCTCCTCCAGGTGGTGGACATCATGAGGGTGAACGTCGATAAGGTCCTGGAACGAGACCAGAAGCTCTCTGACCTGGACGATCGTGCCGATGCCCTGCAGGCCGGTGCTTCCCAGTTCGAGACCAGCGCCGCCAAACTCAAGAGGAAGTTCTGGTGGAAGAACTGCAAGGTAAAACAAGGAGACACAAGAGTTCAGCGCTCGGATCATACACCCGTTTAGTTTAAATGCGTTTTATAATAGATATTAAGACTTTAGAGATGATTGGAAGTTTTGTTCTTCATGCAGCTGTAATGGATCAATAATAATTTATAATATAATAAATACATGTATAAATATGAATTAATAAATCTAATAAATATATTAAAAATAAATATATTTAAAGGTATAGTTCACTTTGAAATTAATTTTTGATATGTTTTAGCTTACCTCAAGGGCATCCAATATGTAGGTGTCTTTGTTTCCACAGTATTTTCAATTTTGATATTTTTAGGTCAAACCGTTCTTGTTCTTGTTGTCGTTCTTATCAAAAATTAATTTCAAAGTGAACTATCCCTTTAAATATAATAAATAATTATTCCAAATAATATAGTCAGAGAATAACTTTTCCTGTTTTACATAAGCTCAAAATACTCAAAAACAAATTTGCAGCCGATGGTTTTGTTTCGCATCTTGTTATTGTAAAAATACAGTGAGATTTGTTTTTGTTATTCCAAAACGTCATTACTGTTAGTTAAAAAATATAGGAAATATAAAGATATACAGTGCTATGCATAAGTGAACACAGCCGTGCTAAAGTTGCCTAAAAAGAGGAATGAAATTAATCTTTATGCCTTAATTTAAAAAATTAGTAAAAATCCAACCTTTAAGGACCTTTTTATTCCTCTTTTTAGTCAACTTTAGCATGAGTGTCTAAATGTATGCATAGCACAAGTTTTAACACATTTTTATATATATATATCACAAATATTAAAGAGTTGAAATTAAACCAAAGCAGGTAGCAAATACTATATGAAATAACAAATGGATAAGTGAGCTGAAAGCACCAAATGACAATGTATATTTGTTTGTTGATTTTGCAGATGTGGGCCATTTTGATAGCCGTGGTTTTGATCATCATTGTCGTCATTATTAGTGAGTATCACAGTATTTACAGGCTCTTTCACTCCAGGTGCAGCAATTGTACAAAATGATAGACGGATCATGAGTCATCGTCCCTGTGATTTAAGTGTTCTTTAAGCAATTTATGTGTTCATTAAATGTGTCATAAACAAAGTATACTACATCCGTATTAACCTAATTTAATCCCTGCTCTTTCCCCCCCTCTTTTAGTCTGGACGCAGTCATAATGATGCAATGCAGAGATGAATACTGGTTATGATTGGAAGAAAAGATAAGGATGTGAAGGAGTATTAACTTCAGAAAGAAAAGAGAGTGAATGAATGAGTGCTCTTCCAATGAGTTCTAACCTGCTGATTTTCAAAAGCATATATTGTAAACTATCCTCAATGGGTTTTTTCTTCTTTTTTTTCTTTTTTTTTAGGTTTTGTTTTTAATTGAATAGGATTTGAATAAGTTCCAAAATGCCTAATGATTTCCAAATACATCTAACACACTCCTCCAGATTAAGGACTGATTCTAGGTAGTGTACAAGTTACAAAATAATCCAAAACCACAAAAAGTCCTACTTGTGTATGTTAATATGAGAAACATTTCACTATCATTTGGAGGCCAAAACATGTTGACCAATACCCAGGCCAAACTTGTGCCAACATCTCATGTCATTGATGAATCCCTCATGGACTTTTGTAGTGAACGGCCGTAACCAGACTCTAGGTTTGGCCGTGTCCGAGTTTTTCAGTGCCAACAAGACACACGAGCCTTTCCTGAACAACCACAGACGTGCCATCAGTGCCTGTAGACAAACTCCACTGCCATCCTGTAACAACCGAGTAAACAACTTCACTCTGATTTCACTCAGAATATCTGCACACACAAAAAATGCTTTATATAAGTTTGAGATGTTATTGAAAGATTAAAGTGGTAATTCACTAATAATTTAACTGCATCATTTGTATTATCTTGTGTAGAAATAGTTTGCTTGGAAATATCTTTGCTTAATCAGATTTCAGTAGTTTTGATTTTTGGTGTTTTCTTCACCTCACGGTGCCAAAACATTGTATGTTTGTTTATCTGAGCTTCTTTTTTTTTATGTATTTCTTTGTTTGTCTCACATGTGTATAAATTGTAAACAAGTGCAATTCTATGCTGTGGCCTTACGAACTTAAGTGTATTGAATTGCCCATATTGTCTCAATAAAACGGATTTAACCTCCTTTAGTTCTCACCGGAAGCCTTAATTCAGTAAGTCAGCGTGAAGCTTGCTTGTTATTGCTGTTACTCAATAGTTGCATGGATCAGATTGCTTTAGATGGATGCTACAAATCACTTTTTATTTCAAATACTCTATTCAAACGTTGTGTTCATCAAGAAAAGAGATGTTCTCGTCCCCCCGCTGTTGTGCACTTCTGCATTTGTGCTGGTTAAATCCAGTTTGCAGTCTTCATTCAAGATGAAGGTGCACATAATGTACCTGTGGAATAGCATTCATCTCTCAAGACAACAATAGTGTGAGGGGTTTCTACAGAAGGCTGTAGCCACTTTTGAAACCAAATTTGAAGTTTATATAAAAGTGTACTCATCTTAATAAAGACTCAACCTAAACATAATTTCCTTACTGCCCCTTTCAACAGGCAACAATTCAGATCCTAAAAGCAGATTATAAGTTACCTCCTTACTTTATTTAGCCGTTTTAAATGACTATTTTAACAATAAGTACAAGGCCCAAAAATCATAATATCATTGCGATTTCTGTCAGCACAAATGCGAGTGACTGAACGCGCTAAAATAATGCCCTCTTGGTGCATTGAGAATGAACGGCACGCGTCCTAATATAGATATTTATTTATAGAAATATTGATACATTTTTATTATTAATATAACGCGTATAAACGTATAAGAAAAGTAGATTAGGCACTATGCTGTAAGTTAACGAATGGCCTCACACCCCGATGCAGTGTCGGCAGTTTACGATCATTAAATTTTTTTAAATAAAATTATGAGGCCCAAAAATCATAATCGCGCCTGTACGACAAAATACAACATTTAACCCCATAATAACAGTTCGTTATTATAAGTTAAAGGGGGGGTAAAATACTTAGTTTCAGTCAATCTCATGTTAATCTTGAGTACCTATAGAGTAATAGTGCGTCCTTCATATCTCCAAAAAGTCTTTAGTTTCATCATATTTATAAAATAAAAATACAGCTTTCCGATTCTATCCGGAAAAAGCCGAGGTCCTTGATTCTGGGCGTGGGCGGAGCTAAAGAGTCAAGCGGGAGCGCGTGATACCGTTGTACTTACATGAATGGGGTGTTTTATCACTGGGACCGCGCCAGGTTTTAATTGCAACCGGTTTTCAAATCCAGCGACGGCCTTGTTAATAAAACATTCGTCACTGAAATGACCAGAACACAAAACCGCACTTGCCACACTCCTTTGCTGTCCCGGAAATACAAACTGCATCCACTGTTCCAGTAACACTGGGTTCTTTGGGAAGCTGAACAAGGTAAACTTTCCCTCACATCCCAAAACACACTTTTTTGGAGACATTCTTGACATCAACCATTCCTATTTAGCGCTGCTGATGATGATTGTCGATGCATAGATATTATATAGAGATATATGATGTCTATGCGTCGATGAGCGCGGTCTTTCTCTCCTCTGGTCGACGTGTGCGTGAACGCGCTTTTCCGAGAGCAATGCTCATATAAGGAGTTCCACTCTGGTCTACGTCATTAGATCTACGATAGAAAAAAACCAGCCGAAACATCTTGCAACCGGAAGTATGATTTTCAGCACAGAAATTCTCTGTTATTCGTTCAAAATAACTTTTCAAACTTTGGCCATTATTAGCATGAGAATCCATCTCTTTAACACTGTAAACAACTCTGAATACATGAAACACCATTGTACCCCCCCTTTAACCACGCCAGATCTCCACCGCTACGTCATTGTTTTCATCTTTTTTTCCCTTTAACGTTACCATTCCAGATTTTTTTTTCTCTCTTGTTGTTGTTTCTTTCTCTTTTTTCTACTTGTTAATTTGTTTGAGGATATGTGATATCTGTCCTGTGAAGCATTATTGTTGTATGCTGAAATCAGTGATTTGATTCATTTGTTTAAAAAAAAAAAAAAAAAACGTTGTATAACATGGTGATACACGTGAATCCAGCCGCATCATCGGCTAGGCTATTTTGTACACGCCCCTCGACCAATCAGACTGTCGTAGGGAAATGCTCCCACCCAATGGGAGTCGAGTAGGCGTGGCTCCGGGCGGCCAAACTCACGTGGGTGAAGTGTTGCATTCCGGAGGAGTAATTGAGGGACACACGAGAAACTGGAGCAAGTGAGAAATAAACATCAAGTAAGTGCTAAGTGTTCGGTTTTTTTACTGCTCTCAAGCGCACGAAAGAGATGTATAGATATAATACTCCTGTGGTGTTCAAGAGAGTTTAATAAGACAAGAAACGCAGCGTTCAAGTCTTCCACTATAATCTTCAACGGTTTCAGGTATATCACAATTATAATTACATTATTAATGAACTATATCATACAGCCATGAGCACTCACTTCTGATACATTAAATATGTATTCTCCTGCTTGTGTTATTTCGTGAAACATCACGTTGGCTTATGCATGTATCCGTGCGCATGCGCACTGCTCATCCGAGTTAAATACTAAATTGTATTACTTCTGTCTCATTTAAAAGCTTATGTTTTTGTGATGCTGCTGGGTATGTGCGAGATGTACGGCTCAGGTAGAGGGTTTTAGCGGAATATCTTTCTCTCTGCAAACTCGTGGCCGTGCATGTGCATGGCGGAGGCGCGCATCATCAGACTCACAAAGTGACATTTAGTATATTGCTTTCGTTACTTGAGTTATGAATGTGGGGACTTTAGAAGATTATTGTTCTTCTGGTGCATCTCAGAGGATGTTTGGATCGCCCAAGAGTGATGGTGAGGAGGACATCAGGGGTCTGTAGTTGCTTTATATCGTAACGTTAAATGATAATGTACATCATCTGCATGAGCGTTTTATTTAAGAGTAACTTAACAGTTTTATGAATCAGCCAACAAAGTATTGTTGTTCATCAGTGAACATTTGATGTTTATTGTGAATATACTATATCAGCCTGAGGTGCAATAAGATTTATGATAAGATTGAATCAATCAGGGTTTTACAGTCATGGAAATGTGCAATCAACTGTTATGGATTATGGATGTCTATAATTAGAAAGCAGTGGTGCAGATATAGGCTAATGCAACAAATATTGTGGAATATTTACAGAAATTTCATATTTAGTATTAAAAAAAAGTGATTATTGGCCAATGCTGATCATTTTAGCAGACACAAATCCGTTCCTGCTGGAAATATCAGTTTTGAAATGTAGAGTCTGTGAAAGTCATAAAAACTCCTCAATGTAGTTTTACTCTGTTCTGAAATATTTCATCAGCTAGATGTTTGTTTATACACGCTTGTGTAGAGAAAAGCTGTACCTTAAACAAGTCTTACATCCTCAGTTGTCCGTTGAGGGTCTGAGACATCTGTACACTAGTTATAATCTTTTAAAGGTGTGTTTAGTTATTTTTTTATGGTAAAATACTAGTAAAAGTAGTGTCCAATCTTAGAAATATATAAGCTGTTCGTAGGTTGATTTCACTTGGAAAAAAACCCTCCTCTGTAAGTAGTTTTAGCATCTCAAACAGCCCAATATATACAACACTGACAGATCTGGGTAACCTGTTCAAAAACATGTCTCTGTTTTTTCAAGTGTTGCAGAAATGACACACTTCAGCTTTAAATCTACTAATCTGTCTATGTGTCTGTCTACTCCTTTTTGAGGTAAAGAGAGTAATGAGTTTTACAGCTCCAAAAACATTTATTAAACAGTGCAACGTTTCGACCGTCAGGTCTTCATCAGACACAACACCCTTTATGGAGTTAGATGCAACTCTTTATAAGCACAGGTGATATAACACAATAATTAGAAACACACTCAAAATCATGTGACAAATGATTAGACACGCACAGAAACGTGGGGGGAAAAAATCAACGAATCAATTTTCCAGTGTTATTTGCCATACAGTTGATTCACCAGGACTCTACGAGGACACTTATCGGTTATTGTGTGAAAAAGTAGTAAAGTCAATAACTCATAAGCGCTTTATGGTTGACTGACACTATCCATAAAGATGGTCACCTGTTGCAAAAGATCCATTACCACTTCTTTACCGTAAAGACATGAGATATAAGAAAGCACTGTGCGTAAATGTAAACGACAAAGAAACGTGTTTGTATACGTGTCCAGTATTACATAATCATATGTGATCATGTGCATATTTACTAAAAGCACCGACTGCTGCCCAGTGTCATGTTTTTACCTTGTTCTAAATCTCCCAAATAGCATATTTTAAACAGTTTATCATAGACACATTTCAGCAATTCACTGTCATTGAGGGCCTTTTTTACTTGGCCTTTAAAAAAAAAAAAAAACATGGGTCAGACTGATCTCCACTTGTTTTATTTTTTTAATGTATTTTTTAAACCCTGACCTAGTTGTACTCTGACACAGCCTATTCTGAGCATGACTGCGTCAGAGTCACTAAACAGCAGGAGTCATTACGCAGACAGGTCGTGACTTTACAACACAGAAAGAGACGTCAGAACCGTGTGCCGTCACTAAAATAAACCGGTGTAGAAATGAGTTTGAAACTATTTTAACTCCGAGATAAATCCAATTATGAAGAAGCGGCGAGTGATGCCTTCATCAATAATCTTCGTTTCATTGACAAGCAGACCAGAGTTACAAATATGCCGGCAACTAAATTTGCTGTAAATGTTCTGGCCTGGCATTTACTGTTGTTCGCTAAATCAGAACTAAGAGCAAGCTACTAAACCCAAGTATTAAAGGCTGGTGCATACTTATAAGTAATCAGACTTAAAGACTTAATACAGATATAGCAACACTCTGGCAACCACCTATATGGTAACCGCATCAAGCTGAGGTGTTTTGCATGAGCTGACACCACTCACATTTATGTATGAAATATAAAAATGTAAAGATTTCTGTGAGGCACCTTCCAATTGAAGTATAACGTGTTTATTGTCGGACTAACCCTAACTGCTAGGACCGAGTGTGTAAGCGATACAGTACGCACACATAACAGTCCTGCATATAGTCAGACAGTTGTGTAATATGCGTTCTGAATGGTCCAGTCTGTGGATGACACCGGCCGGCTGTTGTGAAAGCTGATATGACACCCGGCCATCTTGTGCTGCATGTGCAAAAACAACATTTCGTTTTCATAACACGAAAGCGCCAAGTTTATCAGTTTATGAGACGTAATGTGGTGAAATCAAGTTATTTTCTTGCTTATTTTGTCCTAGACTGTGTAGGCAGAGACAGAATGAACCTCCCGCGTTATACATGCAGAGCTCTGAAAAGCACGTGTCATGTTGACGTGCCATGGCCAAATTATATCCTAAATATATGTTGTAAACCGCACGGATCAAAAAAAAGAGCTTAAAATATATTACAAAATCTAAATTACAAAATTTCCAATCTTATAATGCGTTTTGGGTATATCTAAAGTGTATTTTTTTGTACATATTTTGGACAATGTAAATATTTTTTTTCAATATAGGAAATATATTTATGTAAATGCATGTATACACACACACTTATATTTTTTTATTCTTTATATAATTGTACCAGGTTATTACCAAAGTACTTTTTCATGGGTTTGATATTTATCTGTGTTTCTCTTGCAGTTCATTCAATGGAAGACTACATAACCACCAATTATCCGAGTGAAACGTTGTCATCATCGTCATGGATTTCTCTATAGACCGTCATTGTTGATGTGGACAAAAGCAGCGGAGCATCTCGACTCTGGATCCGAGCTTCAGTAGAGGTGTGCAGCGGTCGGAGGAGAACTTACAGCCGGGGATGCCGGGAGGAGGCGGCTTTCCCGATGGAGAAGAGGAGAGCCATTCTCCAGGCTCCTGCGTGCGTACGGGGCCGGCGGACCGAGCCGGCAGCGGGCAGGACCCTGGGGCCAGCGGAGGGGAGAGCTCTCCGGGGTGTGAGGAGAGCGGAGGAGAGCACACACACGAGGATGTGGACATGAACAGTGGTCATGAGTCCAGCAGCGGGAACGACAGCCTCGCTGGATCACGGCATCATCGTTCCTCGGCCAATTGCAGCCCTGGAAGCACCACGGGGTCAGGAAGCACTAAGAGGTACAACAATCACTTATACAGAGGGTTAAGGCGGACATACACTGTGTGATTTCAGCAAGGTACATACTCGCACTGAAACGGGTAGATTGCATGCGATGTAATGCCAAAGCTCAGGATTTATGTGCTCACTATATGTGTGAATCAGTGCGATATCGACGATATCATGTATCCAGAGTGAGATATTGTCAAAACAAGCATCAGCTATCAATATCAAGATGATTTAGCATTTCCAATGTATGTATTAAATTATTGTTAGTATTATTGTATTATTAGGGAAGGCCTAGGCTACTTTTATTATTAAATTGATAGACTATTATAATTAATTTGCCACACAATAATTTCATAGCGCATCACCGCATAACCAACGTGCTGTGAGGATAATAAAATATTACATAGAAGCTTACTCCTCACTTACAATGAATTATAGGCATATAATTAATTATTAACAGTCTATAATATGTCCGATCACTGCAATAATTAGTCATCAATGAAAATTAAAAACATTTATTTCAAATGCATTGTTTAACAATTTAATAAAAGAGGCACGGTGTAGATCACAGATGGCTTAAGACGATGGTAATGGTTAATCCATTATTTTTGCAACACGAACTAGAGGTAAGCAACAGTAATTTGTAGATAGTTTGAGCTACAGAACTTAAAGATCTCCCTCTTTTTTTTTTGCTGCAGATGAAATGGTTAAACTTTTGTTTTTGCGCAGGCGCAGTGAGAGAAAAAACACTGAGTTTAGGGCAATCGGTTCCTATCTCTGCTTCAACTGTGCGATATAGTCACGAGGAGCGACCTAAATTTCTAACATGCCAGAAATTCATCCGATTGCCGGTCGGAAGAGGTTAGTCGCCTCTCGTTTCTCCCTGTACACTGCACGACAAACGACGCACGACAAAGCTGAAAATCGCCCCGACCCGAAAAAGAATCGTACAAGTGAGAATTCGGCTCAAAATCGCACAGTGTATGCCCGCCTTTAGTGACTAGAACAACACCTAACCATGAGTATTAAACTGTTCAAGTCCATTTGAGGAGGTATAACATGTATAGGTTAAGTCCTGTCCTATCATGTCCCAACATTACTGTTTTTCTCTTTCTCTTTGTGTCTTCAGCTCAAAGTCTGCCGCTGTGTCCTCATCCTCCAGCTTCCACAGCTCTCGTCACACAGAGTCCAGCAGGTAAATGACCACAACCACAGGTTTACACTCATTTACTGTACAGTAACACAACTCGGCTTATGCTTCAATAGCAAACTTCAATGGTATTTGTATTTGCAGATATGCATTAATATCAAGGATCATACAGTGGACTTGGTCACACTTAAAAATGTCTGCATGCAATAGATAAAGATAAAGTGCTCTTGTTATTTATTGTAAAGAAAGATGCACAAGAACGCATTTTCTCACTGCAATACATCAGACAAAAAGAAGCTTGTTTGGTTTAAAAGAATGAAAAAAGCTAGTGTTGACATCAAATTTTAATGTTACAAAATTTTGTCTTTAAAATTCCCTCCAGCTTTCAGATAATTTCTATACCCATATAGTTATTATAATTATGGAAGTCGATTCCTGCCACATAAGAAAACCAAATCATGCTTTGTTAATTACGAGATAAAAATAATAATTTAAACTTTCTGTCAATTTATGATAATTATGTCTTCGTTATCATTTACATTTTTAAAAGTCATAATTGTGACACAAAATTAACTTCATGACCAAAATACACTTTATATTATATTACAGTTTATATCATAACAATTTCAACTTTTTGCTATGATTATCACTTTTTATCTCATAATTACAATCTATGAAAAGTTCAACATTTTATCTCAAAATTATAACTTGGTAAGTCAGAATTTATATTTATTTTTATTTTTTTCTTATGTGGTGGAAATGGAATATGTGATAATTTGCATTTGTCCAAAAAGCCGCTGATGTAATGAAGTGTGTGTGCAGTGAGCAGACGGAGCACGGGCGAGGGCAGACACACAGAGAGATGATGCAGACGGTGCAGGAGATGAAGAAGCGTCTGCCGTCTGAGAAGAGGATGCGCAGTAAAGCCAGCACTGTGGAGGCACTGAACTACGCGCTGAACTGTGTCAAACAAGTGCAAGGTAAACACACACACACACACACCTTTGTTTTGATGAGTGACTCCAAGCATAAAGCCACTAAGCAACTGCTGTTACTGTATAACACACATTCAGCTCCGCGTCTGTGATTATGTAACGCTGCTAAATCTGTCCACGTTCTTCAGCACTTTCCCCTGTGCTGGGTTTATTTAATGTGTGTTACAGTATAACGGCGGTGTTGAGATGATGTGGATGGTTTCTGCGTGAGCTCATCGTGTGCGTCATGTGGTTAAGTAATGCTTGAAACTCAACACGCTAGAATGCAGCTGCCATGTATTTCCTCTCCTTTGAGGAATAGATCCTCATAGTAGCAACCGAATCAAAACAGACGCTGTGGTTCGGTGAGGGCAAACATTATGATTTCATTTAGTTAATAATGTAGCTTACATTGAAGCGCAGCAGATGATCTGATGACACTGTCGCTGGATATCCAGTCACCAAAACACACTTTCAACTGATTCATTCATGTCTTGAATTTTAAGAGCTCTCATTTGTTGTCAGTAGCTTCCTAATGTCATGTGTGGTGGTGCAAACACCTGGTTTTCTGATATGCATGAGGGAAGTCTTTATCCTGTTATCGCTTGGAAAAATGCCACTCTTTAATGTTACTTGTGCAAGGAAATCTTTCTGCCACATCACCACTAAGTGATTGTGTCACGGATTAGGTGGCTGCAAGCAAGCGCACAACAAAGGAGAGACTATAGGAGACTTTAATCCAATACTTAAAAACAAGAAAACATACAATCACATATCACAGAGAACTGGAATAATGCAAGACAAGGAGCAGACTGACACTGAGAGCTTAAAAACACAGCAAACAAGAGGAACTGACGAGACTAATGAATTAGACGCACCTGAACTGAAACTGAGGATCACAGAACCAATGAACACACTGACTGCAAAACACAACACTTTAAATACAGGCATGAATAAAAACAAACATGTATACGAGTAAAAAGTGACAGATTTCTACTACTGTAAAAACAAAAACGCAATATATCTCATTAAAACTCAACATCCATGGTTACCTGTACAAAAAATACACTACACTTGAAAATGTTTCCATAAATTTGCAGCAAGATCATATTCTCATTTACCAAAGTGTTTTGGCAAGTTTGCAGTAAAGACATAGGTTTGCAAGGGTAATATAGAGTTTATTAAGTAACAATAACATAGTATATTTTGGTGGAAACAACGATAGTTATAAGTAATAATTTAAGGGATTAAATCATCATGCATTTTGTTTATTTTATTTTATTAATTAAAGCTTTCTTCAGTGCATGTATAGATTTCTGCTCATTTCTGTTTGCTTTCACTTATCGCAGAATTAAATGTCTGTAATCAGTCTATGATGTAATGCTATGTGAACTTTCCCAGTTGTACGTCTGTGGTGTTGTAATCTCTCTCGTGGCCATCTGCTCCGTTGTTTCAGCCAAACACTGATTAACTTTACTGCGACTCTCATGCGCCGCTCATTTGACATTCCCTCTGCCGCCCCCTGCAGCAAACAGCGAGTACTACAACTTACTGATGAGCAGGGGTCTGGAGGAGAGACGGGACGCTACCGTGTGCACTCTGGAGGAGCTGGAGGGAATCACGTCAGAACACACACTGAAAAACACGGTACGTCCCTGCTGCGCTTCCTCTGACACACTCAGTCACACTGAAACAGAAGTTGCGATAATGGTTTCTTCCCTATTGTTACATATATCCGAGTGAAACGGCTTCTTGAACAAGGAATAATGTAGGGTGGAGCTTGATTTAGTTCATTGGATGGTTGTGGTTTGCTATTGGTGGATCTGATGTGAGTGACAGGTTGCCCTGCCCTCATCATCAGAGAAGAGATGGGAAGTTATTTTGATTCAAGATTACAAGGACACATGAATTTAAAAAATGCACGGATAAATAATTTAAAATCATACCGCAATATTCTACAAAAAAAACAAGAATTGACTATCATGATTTCATGGTGACTTTAAGGCTACAGGCAAAAACATAATTTTTCAATGCACAGCTCAATTTTAAGATTTTCCACTATTTGGCTGTTCATAACATGTAGTTTCAGATTAGTGGAGAGAAAACATCCTAAATGCACTTTATCTATTTGCATCTGTATATTTAATTTACAGTACATATAGGGAAAGGCCGTTTTCTCAAAATAATTTTGTCATAAGTCATAAATCTCCACTTCCGCAGCTTTACATACACCAGATTTGACAGTTTTATTCTTATCTATATTCTGAAAGAATTTACAAAGGGTTTGTTCATTTATCGTTTGCCTGATTTTAAACCATTTATTACTTTTTTTCAGATTTTTGGCATGTTTATAATCTCTGTGTGACAACTTTGACTAATATTTCTGTATACAAAATGAAAAGATTTTTGAACCTGGTTTCATCCAATGTTCAGATTTCAGTTCTGAAAATGTATGCAAACGAGTGCATATTTGATTAGATAATGCCTCATTTACATATTTAAATGTGTGTTCACTGAGTTCACGAGCAGTTCTCTGGTGTTCTCAGGACATGTTTGTGGTGGTCTTCTCTCTGGCCTCGGGGAAGGTGGTTTACGCGTCTGAACAGGCCTCCAGCGTGCTTCACTGCAAGAGGAAGTTTCTGGAATCTGCCAAGTTCGTGGACCTACTGTACCATCAGGACGTCAATGTGTTTTATTCGCACACGGCGCAGCCGCGACTGCCGCACTGGAATGTGGGAACGGACAACGGTGAGTCGCTCATCATGATGGCACACTTCCAGTTTAAAGGGATAGTTTGCTCAAAAATGAACATTCTGTCATTATTTACTCGCCTTTAGTCGTTCCAAACCTGTATGAGTTTCTTTCTTCAGTTGAACACAAAAGAAGATATTTTAAAGAACAGATGATGAGTCCAATTGACTTCCATTGTATAGGACTCATCATCTGTTCTTTAAAATAAATTATTTTGTGTTCAACTGAAGAAAGAAACTCATACAGGTTTGGAACGACTAGAGGGTGATTAAAGGATGACCGAATTAAAATGTTTGGGTCAACTATCCCTTTAAAGGGTTAGTTCACCCAAGAATGTAAATTATGTCAGTAATTACTCACCCTCTAGTTCGGGACACTAATGAAGATATTGTTGATTAAATCTGAGAGTTGTCTCACTCCTCCATAGGCTTCTAGTGTAATTGAAACTTGCCGGCAGAAAGTTAGTAAAGACGATGTTTAAAATAGTCCAAGTGACTACAGTGGCTCAACCGTAAGTTTATAAAGCGACGAGAATACTTTTTGTGTGCAAAAAAACAAACAAGACGACATAACGACTTTATTCAACTCTTCATTTTCTTCTGTGTGGGCCTGGACTTAATTCAAGCAGAAGGCTCTTTTATGAAGTTACTTACATTTACATTTATGCATTTGGCAGACGCTTTTATCCAAAGCGACTTGCATTGCATTCAAGATACACATTTACATTCTTATCAGTTCTTGCTTTCCCTGGGAATCGAACCCATGACCTTGGTGTTGCTAGCGCCAACGCTCTACTGTTTGAACTACAGGAAAGCCAGACATTTAAGGACATATTTAATGAGATTATGCTCATAGGTTTTGGATTTTTTTATAATATGTTCATTTAAAATCTTGTATAATGACATGCTGTTTTTGTTTGTTTTGTTTTTATTGTATTTATATGATATTTGTATTTTTGTAATTGAATTTTTGCCATGAAAATAGCTTTGAATGCTGACATGGCATTAAATAAAATAATCTGAATCTGTGTGGGCCTCTGAGTGAGTTCACGTCGTGTAACAGCGCAGCGCTTCTGGGTTGTACGTCAGAACGGAGGCTCACTATTGGCCGACGCTGGTCATGTGTGTGTTGCGTGAGATGCTGGGCTGATGTACAACCCAGAAGCGCTGCGCTGTTACACTACGTGAACTCACTCAGACGCCCACAACTTATAAACTTAAGGTTGAGCCACTGTAGTCACTTGGACTATTTTAAACATTGTCTTACTAACTTTCTGGGCCGCAAAGTTTCAATTACAATAGAAGCCTATGAAGGAGTGAGACAGCTCTCAGATTTAATCAAAAATATCTTAATTTGTGTTCTGAAAATGAATGAAAGTCTTACGGGGTTGAAGCAACTCGAGGGAGAGTAATTACTGACAGTATTGTCATTTTTGGGTAAACTATCCCTTTAAAGCTGGTTGTTTTAATCATACAAACAGCTTTGATGAATTCAGCTCATAATAATATGATTGTTTTGATGCTCTCCATAGCAGCGGTTCTGTTTGAATGTGCCCAGGTCAAGCCCTTCTTCTGTCGATTCAGGTCAGTCTTCCACCTTATCAGACGAAAGTTATTTATGACTTTATTCCTGCTTCCTGATGACTTTTTAATTGCGCCTTATGCAACATTATTACTCATTCTCATCTGATATGTCTGATTATGTCAAGTCTTGTTTAGTTATACGATACGGATTGTTTCAAAGCAGCTTCATTGTAATAAACAAGAAAATTACAGTATTAATGTTGCATAGTTCTTCAATTATGGAACGAATACAGTTTCAGTTGTAAAGCAGCTCTTATAAAGACAATAGTGTCATTATTCAGCTCAATTTAGTTCAGTGTTGATTCAGTTCAGTTCAATAACATAAACTCAACGTTGCAGAGATTATTAATTATGAAATTAATTCAATTCAGCTATAAAGTCGCTCTACAGAAGACAATAGTTCTGATCCAGTATTGTCAGTGCAGTGAAATTGGTAATATTACTGAATAGTAAGTGTCTTTAAATACGTGTGTGTGTGTGTGTGTGTGTGCCATCAGAGGAGGGAAAGACCGAGATGGAGAAATGCGTTATTGTCCTTTCCGGATCACTCCGTACCTGCTGAAGGTTCAGGGATTGAGTGGAGAAGAAGAGCCGTGCTGTCTGTCCCTCGCTGAACGCATCATCTCAGGATATGAGGGTACGAGCCTTTGACCTTTCACCTCAGCACATTCTCAAACCGTTGTTGGTTGTGACATGACCTCAATATGTTGCCAGTTTAGTTGTGATCTAATAATCATTATGTGGGTTTGTTTGCTTGTTTGTCTTCAGCCCCTCGCATCCCCATGGACAAGCGCATATTCAGCACAACTCATTCTCCAGGCTGTGTCTTTTTAGAAGTGGATGACCGGTGAGATTAAATTGTACCTTTAATCAAAATACCATAGCAGCTTTGGTGAATGGTTATGTGTTCAAATAATAATTATATTAATAATAATAATCTGTGCAAACATATTATTTTATTATAATAATTATAATTATATATAATATAATATGCTGTGTAATATTATTTTAAATATGTTGCATAGAGTAAAGCTGAGCAGGTTATTATTATTATTAATTGAAAAAATATGCTGTGTGAAGTAAAGCTGGGCAACTTATTAGTAGTAGTAATGTATCATTTTCTTTGTTGTAACTTTTTCTTGGCAGATGCTTTAAGTTAATCATTTAACAATAATAATTTAGGCTCTAATCAATATTTCTATTCATGTATTTGTTTATTTGGTATGTAGTGGTAAATTTTCCATCTTCTTATATGGCTGTTTACCAAATAAACAAATAATGCAGAGTCAGCAGCTTCTCATTAAGGATGTTTTGCAGCGATGATCAGGTGGTGTGTTAGCTCTTATATAACAGCATGACTGTGAAGCAGCTCCAGCTTTGTTGACCACATTAGTTCAATATCTTGTTACTCTGTGCTGGAATCAAAAGTATTTTTTGTACAAATAATGAAGGCTTGGACTGTTTTCAACATGAGGCTTGAAATAATGCAATTTCTTGTTGTAAATGTGTTCCTGTGAAATGAATCCTTGTTCATTAGTTGTGTGTGTATGTGTGTGTGTGTGTGTGTGCGCAGTGCGGTGCCTTTGCTCGGTTACCTCCCTCAGGACCTGATCGGTTCCTCTGTACTGACCGTCCTACATCCAGACGATCGGCAGCTCATGCTGGCCATGCATCGCAAAAGTACGTCCATTATGACTTTTTTACATTTTAAAGGCTTTATTAGTCTGGTCAAGTCACCTTTATTTATATTGCGCCTTATACAATACAGATCATTTCAAAGCAGGAAAAGGATGCATTTCGGCTGTTATTGCGCTGAAGTCAGTTCAGTGTTGATTCAGTTCCGTTGTTATGATCATCAATTATTGAATTAGTTCAGTTCATCTATAAAGCAGATCTGCAAGAAATGATGTCATCGTTCAGTTCTTATACAACAGCGTCAGTACAGTCAGATGTTGAATATTAAGTGTCCTCAACTAAGCAAGCCAGAGGCGACAGTGGCAAGGAACCCAAACTCCGTCAGGTGACAGAATGGAGAAATAAAACCTTGGGAGAAAGCAGGCGAACGAACACGGTGTCATTATGACTCAGGCTGCATCACAAGTCAGAATTCAGATCAGAATCCGTAGCATTCAAATATTCATCCAGTTCCTTTTGCTTGAAGATCGATTCATCACGCCGGTACGGAGCCGAGGCTGGTCATAGGGTCTGTGTGGAGGACCGGTCTGGTTCTTGTGGTCTCTGCTGAGGATCGTATCGATGAGGCCTTCACAGGGGATTGTCTAGTAGACACGGTCTCTGCTGACTTTCAGGGCTGCGTTTTGGTCGTGTCTAGGACTAGGTGCAGGTCCAGCATCTGATCTGGATATGGACCGGATCCGGCTGACTACGGTAACCTCGGGATGAGGATGAGACCGACAGACTAATATTAGTGTAGATGCCATGCTTCTTATAGGAAGTGCTCCTGGTTTATGCCGCCTAACAATCATTTAACGGATTTGATTAATAAAAATTGTTAATGTGTATGCTAGGTTAAAGAGAAGTGATTTTAATCTAGATCTAAACTGACAGTGTGTGTCTGCTTCCCGAACGAGGCTGGGAAGACTTTTCCAGAGTTTAGGTGCTAAATAGGAAAAGGGAAAAGTTGATTTTGATATTCTAGGTTTATCAACTGGCCAGAATTTTGAGATCGCAATAGACGTAAAGGACTATAGTGCGTTAAGAGCTCGCTCAAGTACTGAGGAGATGAACCATTTAGTGCTTATAGCAAGATTTGAATCTTGTATATGATCTTAATAAAAAATTGTCATGATCCCCACAGTTCTGAAGTACGCAGGCCAGCCTCCGTTTGAACACTCGCCCATCCGGTTCCGGTGTCAGAGCGGTGACTACGTGACCCTGGACTCCAGCTGGTCCAGCTTCATCAACCCCTGGAGCCGCAAGGTGGCCTTCATCATCGGCAGACACAAAGTTCGCACGTAAGCGCCGGCTCATGAACGTGTCAGTTGTTTCTGTATTCTCACCATTCGCACATACTCCATCACTTGCTTACGTGCGTCTTCTCTGTAGTGGACCTCTGAATGAAGATGTTTTTGCCGCACGGAGTAACGTCGAGCAGCCAATCATGTGTGAGGACGTGAAAGAGCTGCAAGCCATGATCCACAAGCTCTTCCAGCAGGTGAGAGATCACTAAATCCACAAGAGACACAGACTACCTTTTTACAGCCCAAAATGCTCCATTTATTTGATCAGAAATATTAATATACTGTGTTTTCTATTTTAATATATTATAAAATGTCATTTATTACTGTGATGTAAAGCTGATTGCATCACAGGAATAAATTACACATTGCACGTTTCTGATTATTATCAATGTTGAAAACGGTTTCATATTTTTGTGGAAACCATGATAAAAAAAATGTAGGAATCTTTGATAAATAGAAAGTTCAAGAGAACAGCATTTATTTGAAACAGAAATCTTTTCTAATAATATAAATGTCTTTACTGTCACTTTTGATCAATTTATTGCATCTACTAAATACGTTTTTTGTTTTGTTTTTTCTAAAGAAAATCTCACTGGCCCCAAACTTTGCATGTGTCACTTTGTATGAGGAACAGACACAAAGGACATGAAAACTGTTCAAATAATCTAACTAAAGCCTAATATCGGTAGTCTGTTACTGTCAAATCAGTTATAGGAAAGCATTCTTGAAAAAATAATGCTCTTTCATTAGACAAAAATGACTGCAAACGCGATCTAAACTATAATAATAGTCATAAGAAATTGCCCACAATAAGGTCTTGATCAGCTAATATCTGTGCATGCCTACTTGCCTTCATATCAGGGTTATTATTGTTTACTAAATCTATTAAAAACATTTTTGTTAATTGAAATAAAGCTGAAATAAAATATAAAAAACAAACTAAACCGAAATGTTGCCTTGGCAATTAAATAAGTAAAAAAATTAACTTAATACTATTTAGGTTAAAAAAAAGAAAAAGATCAGCTTTAGTTTGTTTAAAAAGATCAAAAGCTAATAAAATGTCAAATGCACAAATAAAAAATGACTTCAAATTAAAATGAAAACTGAAATAAAATAAAAGTGAATAAATAAATCGATTCTGCTTCATATGTGGCATGCCTACAGTTGTAAAGCACATAAGCTGCTGGTTTGTTTGAATCACATCTGTCTTTCTCTCAGCCTGTTCATAATAATGGATCGAGTGGCTATGGCAGTCTGGGTAGTAACGGCTCTCACGAGCACTACATCAGTGTGGCGTCGTCCAGCGACAGTAACGGGAACCTCTGGGAGGACTCGCACAGAGAGCCAGTACGTCTGAAAGCGCATGAAATATTGACACATCAGCGTTGGTTTGGCAGGACTTTACGACGGATCTTTTGTCTTGTAGATGACATTGCAGCAGTTTTGTACGGATGTCAATCAAGTGAAAAACTGGGGCCAGCAGGCGTACCGCGACTCCCGCAGGAAGCTCACACCTTTAGGACCAACGACTGCAGGTCTGGACCCTATCTTTCTTTTCTACATCGGTCCTCAATCTCCTCTGTTTGTTTGAGCATAAGTAGAAGCACTTTATGGATGAAAACCAAAATATACCACATGCAGCCACTTGATCAGAAAGCATATGGTGAATTAATAAATGTAATTTCATTTTAAGTCTGATTTAAAAGCACAAGATATAAACCCAAAACCCACACGTAGTGGTATTTGAATTGTTTGATTTGTTCCCATCAGTGGCAGGCGCAGGCTTTCATCCTAACTCCAGTCAGGGTTTGGGAATTAGAAATCATCTGAAGCAGTCTCTACAAGAAGCCCGGAAACATCCACACATCCCATCATATCAGCAGATCAACTGTGTGGACAGCATCATCAGGTGAGGCATACGGGCGCTATGACCAACGCTTCTATCATATCAGATAATATCATAAAATAACTCTTTTATTTATTTATTTTCTGAAAATGTAAAGCACAGCAAAATATTAGTTTCTAATTTGTTGTTTTTCTAAATTGTTAATTTAATTTAAATATGCAATCCATAATGTTGCATATTAGATTAGATTTATTTATTAAAATTGAATAGATTATAAAAATAGCTATTATTTTATTTTAATTGTGTAAAAAATTCATTTTAAATAAAATGTGGTAATATCTATTATTGGATAATCCAAACAATTAAATGTTTCTATAATAATTCATTTAAATATGCAATCCATACGGTTTATATATATATATATATATATATATATATATATATATATATATATAATTTTGTAGTCTTTCAAAATGAAAAATTTTATTTAAAAAACTCCCAATTTAAAGAAAGAAGTTACATTTTAGATCAGTGTAGTGTCTATTATTGGTTAAATTAAATATATATTTTTTAATATACACCCTAAACAGTTAGAAACAACGAAAAAAAAATATTTAATTTAATTTTGATGTAGTCAATTAATGACCCATTAATGTTGGTTTGTGTTTTTCCTTTTCTAGATATCTAGAGAGCTGTGCAACATCAGCTCTGAAACGAAAGAGCGAGTCGTTGTCCATATTTACTTCTTCCTCTTCTTCTATGTCTGAGGAAGATAAACCTGAAGCGGCCGCACATAAAGACAATATGAACACAGATGGTACGAGTCCATTACAACACTTTCTGTGTTCTCCTAAAGCCCTGCACAGTTTCTCACAGTGTTTGTCCTGCAGAAGCGGCTCTCGAGGGCGCTGGTGTTCTGGACAGTCAGGTGTCTGCGGGATCAGTCACGACAGCAGCTGTAGTGGGAGCACCGCTCACTGACCTCACGATCTCCACAGAAGCCATGAGCGTTGTGTCGGTCACGAGTCAGTGCAGCTACAGCAGCACCATAGTGCATGTGCCGCAGCCCGAGTCGGGTGAGTTAACGCTGGCACCACATGCAATCACACAAAAACTGTTACATTTTTAGACACATGACATAGTCCAGTGCTGTGTTCGAAATCGCCCCCTATACCCTCATTCACTATTCATTTAGTCCGGTTAAGGAGTGTATGAAAACAAGTGAGTGAATTCGGACACTGAGTGCACTGCAGATTTTGGATGGTTTGTGCTGCTTCATAATCATTTAAAACGTAGCAAACTGGCAGCTCCAGTAGTAATTAAAATATGTATCTTGAACTCTGTCATGGAAACTAGCATACATAAATCATAATCAAATAAACTAATAATCAATTAAAAAGGAATTTATACCTGTATAATGGCGCTGGACCAGCGATTTGAAAATGGATGGATGATTCGGCTCCGGGCGCCATCTTCTGGTCAGACGCGGGAATTCATTAGACGCACGACTCTCACAGTGCATTATGGGTATTCTCTAGCCGTTGAGCATACATCAGTTGTACACTCGTTATTGCCGTGTATTGTGGGATTGAATGAGTGCACTCAGTAACGTCCACTATGGTTTCGGACACCACTACAAATGGCTGTCCCCTTAATTAGTGCCCTATTTAAGGGTATAGGGTGCGATCTCGTACTTTAGCAGCACCATTGAACTCTGGAAATGTCCTTTCCTTCTCTTCCTCCAGAAGTCACAGCCTTAGAAGATGCTCCAATGGGTAGCGAGCCCACAGACTCCGCCCCCACCCCTGCATGCCCCGCCCCCAGCACCTCCTCAGCAGCTCAGGAGGAGTTACTCCTGGTGGGTCTCACCAAAGAGGTGCTGTCAGCTCACACACAGAATGAGGAGCAGCAATTCGTCGACCGTTTCCAACATCGTATCCTACAGAGTCCCTACAGCTCCTACCTCCAACAGGACAACAGCAGCATGGCCCATTCTCATCACAGAGGTGTGTGTGGAGACGCTTTAAAATAACTATCAAATTTAGTTATTATTTATCTGTATGTTTAAGGAAAAATCCATAAAGTTTTGTGGGTATGACGGATGCTAAAGCAATACAGACCCTGATCCATGTATAACATTTAATGGAGGCAATGTCTGTTTTTATTTATTTATTTATTTGTATTAGATTGGCTTTAGCATCTACAATTGTAAAAGCTTAGTCAGTTGGTCACTTTCAAGTTATCTGTCCAGTTTTTAAATAAGCTATTCTGCACAATATTGGAAATTAATCAGAATCAAGGACTGGAACTAACCGTTTTATAAAGTAGTATAATATTGTGTTGAGATCCAAACAGTCACTATCAAACGAAACATAACTTTCCCATCTGCTCTCAGGTGATGTCGTGCGACCTCCGAACAAACACAAGCGTCCGAAACCAGAGGACTCGTCCGACAGCTACGGCTCCCAGCCGGGCAACTACTGGTCGCTTCCCGGACCCACAGGAGCGCCCCATTCCTCCTGGCCTTCCTCAGAGTCATCTCAGCTCCCGCCATCCAACATCGGCTTTGTGCCGCCCATGGCAGTGCCCATGCAAACCGCCCCTTACTTCACCGTCGGTGCGGATCAGCAGCCCATGGTGGTCCAGCCTGACCAAGGTCTCCAGAACCTCCAGCCCATGCAGCCCATGACTCCCATGATGGTTGTCCTACTTCCTAGCTACCCCATGTACCCCGGCACCAATGGCATGTTCCTCCAGGGGATGCCAGTTGCTGCGCCTGGAGTTGTTCCCCAGACTCCCTTTAATATGGGTGGGTTTGTCCCACCTGGTGCCCACATGGCTCATGGGTCTCCATTGCAGGGACATGTTCCAGGGTCCACCGTCACAGGTGTTGGGATGCCGGCCGGTGCCTCCGCAGAGGTCGACACGGTTCCCACCCCTTGGTTTGGGGAAGACCTTGATGCAGCACAGCCCACAGCGCTCTTCTCCAGCTCGCGCTCCAGCTCACCCATCCAGCTGAACTTACTCCAGGAGGAGCTGACCAAACCCACCGAAGCCCTGAACGGCACCGGCCCTGAGAGTCTGCACCAGCACCACGCCAAACCGGTGAGACCCTAATGAGATCTGGGATGGCGTGGATACTTTTTGGAAGCTGAAATACCCTGTGTAGTGACATGATTTACTCCATCTAAAACTATTTTATAAAGTATTTTGCGAAAACTTTTCTAATTGTTATGCATGTAGTTCTTATGACCTCATGTTATGTTATTATATTATTGTTATTAAAGTATTTAAATATTAAAATATTTTTAAAAAACAATATGCATTTTAAATATTAATATACCTGTAAAAATTAACGTGAAAGTGCCATTAAGAGACATAACAAATTGTTATTTTTAGTAATTGTTATTAAAATAAAGTAATTAAAAACATATTTAAATGCTTGCAAAAATTCATAATTTCATTCATGAAATGTCCCTAAGAGGCCGATTTTTTTTATAAAAAAAAATTATATATATATATATTAATTAAATGCATGATGTATTTAAGTAAAATATATTTAAAATCTATATTTTATATATATTTATCTAATATTGAAATGCTTGTAAAAGGGTTTTAGACCAGTTATCCACGATTATTGCATATCTTTGTTTAGAAGTTTTACTTCAGAAGCTGAGGTGGGAATGAAGTTTAATCGACTGACTCCAGCTGTCTGTTAATCTGCTCACAGGAAGAAGCTCTCAGTGAGTCGGGGAACCAGGACGCCCATTCTTCCTCCAGCGAAATGCTTGACCAATTGCTACAGGAGGACGCCCGCTCGGGAACCGGCTCCAACGCGTCGGGCAGTGGCTCCGGAGAGTCAGGCTCACTGGGCTCCGGATCCGGACTGGGATCTTACGGAACGTCAACCAGCCATACCGGTGCTGTTCAAAATCATATGTCCATGACACTTAATGTTATGTGTTCAAAAACTATTTCACCTCAAAATAGTTTATTTCTGTAGATGGTGTTAAGAGACTTTGGATAAGTCTCCCAGAAGATTATTTAAATGGAAATGGCAAAAATGTATAATTTACCTGCCCTCATTTTGTTCCAGACATGCACTAAAAACAAAAATAGTGTCGTAATAGTGTAAATTTCACAAACAATGGCATGTAACCAGTTGAATGAAACATGACATTTTGAAGTAGATAAACTAAAATAGTCTTTGTTTGAAAAATCACTTTTTAAGTTTGTATGACTATGTAAAAGGCTAAATGTCATTAAACTGAGCCCTGACGTTTCCCGTTTACAGGCAGCAGCAAGTACTTCGCAAGCAACGATTCGTCGGACACGTCCCGAAAGGCGCACAAGTCCCAAGCGAAGGCCCAGGAACAGGAGCGTACGACCCTCAAGAAGCACGTGGACAACCCTCTGTGGAGCACGATCAAGCAGACACCAGAGCCCGTCATGATGACCTATCAGATCAACCCCAGGTAACAGACCCTGAGGAACGTCTTCTCCCCCTGTCCTTCTCTCCCTCTTCCTCTCAATCCCGGGTTCCCGCTCATTCCTCTGAGAAACCTGTGGGAAACGTGTCATTCTCAGCATCTCTTTCCACAGGGGAAAGAGATAGCGCTGCCAGGCTCTCTCGCTGAGGTAGTTCTGATCAAGCTAAATGTCTCATTGCGCCGTCAGCCCTGAGGTAGGTGACTCCTGGTGACGGTACACAATGAGACCCGTGTTTAGCAGCTGGATGAAGTGGATCCTTTTAAAAAGCTCCTGATAATGGAAGGAGGAGAGGGCGAATACGCCAGAAAACGATGTTTTAGCAGTGTTTAGATGTTGAAATCAAAGCGGTGTGCGGTTGAGTGTCATCTAGCAACGTGCTGAGGCAGCCTGAGTGAGTTTGGTTTTGTGTGTGTGGATGTCCATGCAGGGATCAGGACCAGGTTCTGCAAGAAGACCGAGAGAAGCTGCTTCTGATGCAGCCCATGCAGCCCTGGTTCACCCCGGACCAGAAGAAGGAGCTCGCCGAGGTTCATCCCTGGATCCGTCAGCACACCGTCCCACAGGAGATCAACACACAGGTCGAGAACTTCTCATTTCGAACATATGTACCATTCTAGATCTATATATTGGCCATATTCATTCATTTGAGATGACCGAAGAGGGCGTTTCTCTTTTCCTGTTATATAAAAAATGTAAACAATTTAAAATAACTGTTTTCTATCTGAATCTATTTTAAAATGTAGTTTATTTCTGTGATGCAAAGCATCATTATTCCAGTCTTCAGTGTCACATGATCCTTCAGAAATCATTAATGTGACCCTGGACCACAAAACTAGTCACAAGGGTCAATATTTTAAGATATTTTTACATAATCTGAAAGCTGATTAAATAAGCTTTCCATTGATGTATGGTTTGTTAGGATAGGAAAATATTTGGCAGAGATACAACTATTGAAAATCTGGACATTCGCAACAAAATCGCAACATTGAGAAAATCTCCTTTAAAGTTGTGCATTTATTTTGCATAAAAGAAAAATCTTTAATTTTGACCCGTACAATTTATTGTTGGCTATTGCCAAAAATATACCCGTGCGACCCGTTGTTATTTCTCAATTTGATGCATCTTATATACATATCAATATTATATCAACCATCAGCCTGACTCATGTTATTTATCCAGCACTGATGCATGTATTTTTTTTTTTGCATCATCATGATCTCATAGATTTATTTTAAAATCTTTTTTCAGGGCTGTGTGAGTTGCAACACCATGGAATCGGGTGAGAAACTGAATCTTCAGACTGACTCCCCAAACCCTCCTGACAGCTCCTGTCCGCCACAGGACACCAGACCCGCCACAGACACCAGACCCGCCACAGACACCTGAAGCTCTCCGCTGCACAGACGATCCCTGCTGGGACTCCACGACTCCTCTGCTGTCAGCTGGGAATCTTAGGAAGGAAGAGCCGTCCGTGTGCCAGCCTCTCATAATCCCGCCTGAAGACACGGCGCGAGGCGATGTCTCTGAGTGTGCACACTCGCTGGAGATGGACAGATTTCTCTCTGCTGTTCTCCTACAGACAGTCCATGGACCTAAACAACTGTGGATATCAGACTATAATTTGGTAGCGATGTCACAATCACCGTTTTTTTTTTTTTTTTTTTTTTAGGCTGTTGCCCGAATACGTTTTTCGAAATGTTTTTGTTAATGTGTCCTCTACTGAATTTTGCAGGCTGAGGAGGGTTTATGATGAGTTTCTAACCACTTGCGCAGATATAAATGTCCCAGAAAGTCCAGCATCCTTTTCGGTTGCTAAAGAACCGCCAAAAAATATAAAAGCGTCTATGAATGGCAATGAATGATATTCGGACCTGGTTTTACCGTCCAAAGCTTTACTTTACTGCTGCTTATTTTGACCGCTTCATCTCAAACTAGTCTTCTGTTTAGTTGGTCCACGTCGAGCTGAATCGCCACAATTAAGCACACCAGTAATGAGTGGGATGATACTCTGTCCCGATTGAGTTCATCCAATCCAAACGGATGATTTGAATGAGGCCTTAAATGAGTTTTTCTGTCAGTGTTGTTACAACACAGTGTGTTAATTCATTGTCTCTGTTCTCAATTTTAAATAATGTTTTTCCACCATACAGGTGTTTGAAAGATGTCAAGCAATTTCTCTTATTATGGTATAAAACTCTTAAGTTATAGTGTAATGAATGTAATCTGTTGATGGTTGAATACATATATCGGTGCATCAAAAACACACTGGGTCACATTTCTCCCAAAAAAAATACAAATATATATGTATATCTTCTTTTTTTTCTTTTATTATGACAATTTTAGGACCATTATGATTATTGGCATAGTGACATTTATTAAAAAATGCTTACTGGTTGTAATGCAAAAATAGCAATGCAATCTTAATGGTTCTAAAAATGGTCTTAATTATTTGTCATAATGTAGATTTCTGGTGAATTGTGACCTGAATATGTTTCATGAGGTTCACCGGTACATATAAAACTTATCAAATCCATCATAAAGCATCCAGAAAGAGCAACTCATTGCAGCGTACCGTATGGTGTTCACCAAACCTCATTCTTGTCATCTTGTCTGTTTTTATTTATTGCTCTGTTGTGTCAGTGTCAGAGCTGAAGTGTGTCGCTGTGAGTGTTTCTGTGCTGTTTCTAATGTCACAGGCGTAGTTTCTTTATGGTTTGTAGGTTGTTGCAGTAACAGAGATTATTGACCCGTCACTCCGGACCCAATAGGAAACTTCTGATTTGTACAGTTTTGTGATCAAAGATAAATTTTGTACAGTTTTGAAAGAAAACAAATGTAAATATCAGTACAATGTATTTTACGGAAGAAGAAAAAAAGGTGCAAAATACAATGAACTATGTAAAAAGCCATTTTGTCTAAAATTCAGGGAAATATTTTGACACCACATGATAACTATGAATAAAAAAAAACAATGACTTGTATATGATCCTCATATTTCCTCATACTTTTTTATATTGTCACTTTTAAAAGTATTTCACATTTACACGACGACATCCAAAACCTTTTTTCTTAAACATATTTACTTTATTTACATCAAAGCTACAGAGCAGGTATGTACAAATACATTTTCAGCTATTTTTCCTACAAACATACATCTATTTTTTGCAAGTTTAGTGCATCAGGCCCACAAAGTTTGTGCCCGAGTGTTAAAAACGACAGGTAAAGCGGATGAGAACACACAGTTATGCAGGAGCACGTGTGTGTGATTCAGACACAGTATTTCCAGAAGCACTCGGTGTTACTGCCTCGCTTGCGGTACTGCTTCCTGACACCCAGAAAACGACTCAGAGGATTCAACAGCTGCTTTTCCAGCAAGACCTGAACGACAAACACGAGCAAATATATTTTAATAAAACTTCATCACTGTCTCTTGATATAATATTAAATGATGATAGGGTTTCATAAAATCACTCACGTCTTTTACAGCTTGACTCGGGACAAATCCAGCAGTTTTGAGGCCTGTGAGGAAGAAGAATAAGGCCAGAAGAGTGAGTTGCAGTCCCATCTGTGTTTAAATTACTATAATACAGGATCAATGTAAGAAAAGTGGGGAAACTTTATTTTACTTTATTTCCTTGTTACACCTTACATGTAGTTGCATAGTAATAACTATAGATGATGCATAATTACATGCAACCAACCCTAAACCAACCCCTATTCCTACCCTAACTCAGTAGTAAGTACATGTAGTTAATTATTATTAGTCAGTACTTAAATGTATAATTACACTGTAACAATGACACCTTAAAATAAACTGTAACTGAAAAAGCTTCAATGAACACACCGTTAATAGATTTACCGTTTCTATTTAATGTCTTGGTAACACTTTTCGAAAGGGTCTCATTTGTTTACATTAGTTAATGCATGTGCTGCTTCATAATCATTTAAAACGTAGCAAACTGGCAGCTCCAGTAGTAATTAAAATATGTATCTTGAACTCTGTCATGGAAACTAGCATACATAAATCATAATCAAATAAACTAATAATCAATTAAAAAGGAATTTATACCTGTATAATGGCGCTGGACCAGCGATTTGAAAATGGATGGATGATTCGGCTCCGGGCGCCATCTTCTGGTCAGACGCGGGAATTCATTAGACGCACGACTCTCACAGTGCATTATGGGTATTCTCTAGCCGTTGAGCATACATCAGTTGTACACTCGTTATTGCCGTGTATTGTGGGATTGAATGAGTGCACTCAGTAACGTCCACTATGGTTTCGGACACCACTACAAATGGCTGTCCCCTTAATTAGTGCCCTATTTAAGGGTATAGGGTGCGATCTCGTACTTTAGCAGCACCATTGAACTCTGGAAATGTCCTTTCCTTCTCTTCCTCCAGAAGTCACAGCCTTAGAAGATGCTCCAATGGGTAGCGAGCCCACAGACTCCGCCCCCACCCCTGCATGCCCCGCCCCCAGCACCTCCTCAGCAGCTCAGGAGGAGTTACTCCTGGTGGGTCTCACCAAAGAGGTGCTGTCAGCTCACACACAGAATGAGGAGCAGCAATTCGTCGACCGTTTCCAACATCGTATCCTACAGAGTCCCTACAGCTCCTACCTCCAACAGGACAACAGCAGCATGGCCCATTCTCATCACAGAGGTGTGTGTGGAGACGCTTTAAAATAACTATCAAATTTAGTTATTATTTATCTGTATGTTTAAGGAAAAATCCATAAAGTTTTGTGGGTATGACGGATGCTAAAGCAATACAGACCCTGATCCATGTATAACATTTAATGGAGGCAATGTCTGTTTTTATTTATTTATTTATTTGTATTAGATTGGCTTTAGCATCTACAATTGTAAAAGCTTAGTCAGTTGGTCACTTTCAAGTTATCTGTCCAGTTTTTAAATAAGCTATTCTGCACAATATTGGAAATTAATCAGAATCAAGGACTGGAACTAACCGTTTTATAAAGTAGTATAATATTGTGTTGAGATCCAAACAGTCACTATCAAACGAAACATAACTTTCCCATCTGCTCTCAGGTGATGTCGTGCGACCTCCGAACAAACACAAGCGTCCGAAACCAGAGGACTCGTCCGACAGCTACGGCTCCCAGCCGGGCAACTACTGGTCGCTTCCCGGACCCACAGGAGCGCCCCATTCCTCCTGGCCTTCCTCAGAGTCATCTCAGCTCCCGCCATCCAACATCGGCTTTGTGCCGCCCATGGCAGTGCCCATGCAAACCGCCCCTTACTTCACCGTCGGTGCGGATCAGCAGCCCATGGTGGTCCAGCCTGACCAAGGTCTCCAGAACCTCCAGCCCATGCAGCCCATGACTCCCATGATGGTTGTCCTACTTCCTAGCTACCCCATGTACCCCGGCACCAATGGCATGTTCCTCCAGGGGATGCCAGTTGCTGCGCCTGGAGTTGTTCCCCAGACACCCTTTAATATGGGTGGGTTTGTCCCACCTGGTGCCCACATGGCTCATGGGTCTCCATTGCAGGGACATGTTCCAGGGTCCACCGTCACAGGTGTTGGGATGCCGGCCGGTGCCTCCGCAGAGGTCGACACGGTTCCCACCCCTTGGTTTGGGGAAGACCTTGATGCAGCACAGCCCACAGCGCTCTTCTCCAGCTCGCGCTCCAGCTCACCCATCCAGCTGAACTTACTCCAGGAGGAGCTGACCAAACCCACCGAAGCCCTGAACGGCACCGGCCCTGAGAGTCTGCACCAGCACCACGCCAAACCGGTGAGACCCTAATGAGATCTGGGATGGCGTGGATACTTTTTGGAAGCTGAAATACCCTGTGTAGTGACATGATTTACTCCATCTAAAACTATTTTATAAAGTATTTTGCGAAAACTTTTCTAATTGTTATGCATGTAGTTCTTATGACCTCATGTTATGTTATTATATTATTGTTATTAAAGTATTTAAATATTAAAATATTTTTAAAAAACAATATGCATTTTAAATATTAATATACCTGTAAAAATTAACGTGAAAGTGCCATTAAGAGACATAACAAATTGTTATTTTTAGTAATTGTTATTAAAATAAAGTAATTAAAAACATATTTAAATGCTTGCAAAAATTCATAATTTCATTCATGAAATGTCCCTAAGAGGCCGATTTTTTTTATAAAAAAAAATTATATATATATATATTAATTAAATGCATGATGTATTTAAGTAAAATATATTTAAAATCTATATTTTATATATATTTATCTAATATTGAAATGCTTGTAAAAGGGTTTTAGACCAGTTATCCACGATTATTGCATATCTTTGTTTAGAAGTTTTACTTCAGAAGCTGAGGTGGGAATGAAGTTTAATCGACTGACTCCAGCTGTCTGTTAATCTGCTCACAGGAAGAAGCTCTCAGTGAGTCGGGGAACCAGGACGCCCATTCTTCCTCCAGCGAAATGCTTGACCAATTGCTACAGGAGGACGCCCGCTCGGGAACCGGCTCCAACGCGTCGGGCAGTGGCTCCGGAGAGTCAGGCTCACTGGGCTCCGGATCCGGACTGGGATCTTACGGAACGTCAACCAGCCATACCATGCTTATTTTGACCGCTTCATCTCAAACTAGTCTTCTGTTTAGTTGGTCCACGTCGAGCTGAATCGCCACAATTAAGCACACCAGTAATGAGTGGGATGATACTCTGTCCCGATTGAGTTCATCCAATCCAAACGGATGATTTGAATGAGGCCTTAAATGAGTTTTTCTGTCAGTGTTGTTACAACACAGTGTGTTAATTCATTGTCTCTGTTCTCAATTTTAAATAATGTTTTTCCACCATACAGGTGTTTGAAAGATGTCAAGCAATTTCTCTTATTATGGTATAAAACTCTTAAGTTATAGTGTAATGAATGTAATCTGTTGATGGTTGAATACATATATCGGTGCATCAAAAACACACTGGGTCACATTTCTCCCAAAAAAAATACAAATATATATGTATATCTTCTTTTTTTTCTTTTATTATGACAATTTTAGGACCATTATGATTATTGGCATAGTGACATTTATTAAAAAATGCTTACTGGTTGTAATGCAAAAATAGCAATGCAATCTTAATGGTTCTAAAAATGGTCTTAATTATTTGTCATAATGTAGATTTCTGGTGAATTGTGACCTGAATATGTTTCATGAGGTTCACCGGTACATATAAAACTTATCAAATCCATCATAAAGCATCCAGAAAGAGCAACTCATTGCAGCGTACCGTATGGTGTTCACCAAACCTCATTCTTGTCATCTTGTCTGTTTTTATTTATTGCTCTGTTGTGTCAGTGTCAGAGCTGAAGTGTGTCGCTGTGAGTGTTTCTGTGCTGTTTCTAATGTCACAGGCGTAGTTTCTTTATGGTTTGTAGGTTGTTGCAGTAACAGAGATTATTGACCCGTCACTCCGGACCCAATAGGAAACTTCTGATTTGTACAGTTTTGTGATCAAAGATAAATTTTGTACAGTTTTGAAAGAAAACAAATGTAAATATCAGTACAATGTATTTTACGGAAGAAGAAAAAAAGGTGCAAAATACAATGAACTATGTAAAAAGCCATTTTGTCTAAAATTCAGGGAAATATTTTGACACCACATGATAACTATGAATAAAAAAAAACAATGACTTGTATATGATCCTCATATTTCCTCATACTTTTTTATATTGTCACTTTTAAAAGTATTTCACATTTACACGACGACATCCAAAACCTTTTTTCTTAAACATATTTACTTTATTTACATCAAAGCTACAGAGCAGGTATGTACAAATACATTTTCAGCTATTTTTCCTACAAACATACATCTATTTTTTGCAAGTTTAGTGCATCAGGCCCACAAAGTTTGTGCCCGAGTGTTAAAAACGAGAACACACAGTTATGCAGGAGCACGTGTGTGTGATTCAGACACAGTATTTCCAGAAGCACTCGGTGTTACTGCCTCGCTTGCGGTACTGCTTCCTGACACCCAGAAAACGACTCAGAGGATTCAACAGCTGCTTTTCCAGCAAGACCTGAACGACAAACACGAGCAAATATATTTTAATAAAACTTCATCACTGTCTCTTGATATAATATTAAATGATGATAGGGTTTCATAAAATCACTCACGTCTTTTACAGCTTGACTCGGGACAAATCCAGCAGTTTTGAGGCCTGTGAGGAAGAAGAATAAGGCCAGAAGAGTGAGTTGCAGTCCCATCTGTGTTTAAATTACTATAATACAGGATCAATGTAAGAAAAGTGGGGAAACTTTATTTTACTTTATTTCCTTGTTACACCTTACATGTAGTTGCATAGTAATAACTATAGATGATGCATAATTACATGCAACCAACCCTAAACCAACCCCTATTCCTACCCTAACTCAGTAGTAAGTACATGTAGTTAATTATTATTAGTCAGTACTTAAATGTATAATTACACTGTAACAATGACACCTTAAAATAAACTGTAACTGAAAAAGCTTCAATGAACACACCCTTAATAAATATACCGTTTCTATTTAATGTCTTGGTAACACTTTTCGAAAGGGTCTCATTTGTTTACATTAGTTAATGCATGAACTAACAATGAGCAATATGTTTTTTACAGTATTTATTAACCTTAGTTAAACCTTAAATGTGCATGTTAGTTCACAGTGCATTAACTAATGTTGATTGACAGATGTGATCTTAAAGTGAAGATTAACGTTAGCTCAGATAAATAACTGCTGTAGAAATATTGTTCATGTTAACTAAAGTATTTAAATGAATAGTTCAGCCATGAAACACTGTTTGTGTTCTGGGGGTTTTCCCCCAATATCAGCGTTAGCCAACTATGAGCGCAAGTTTCGTTGAATTGTGTTGGTAACGACGGAACGCACCCCTGATTGGTTCGTTCAGTGTAACGTTCTCAGCCAATCAATTTCACATATCCATTACCATGACGCATCAAACAAATGTACTCTCTGCACACCATGCAAAATCTTATTCTGTCCCTCCACCTCCCCAGCACCACCTGCCTAGATCCAGCCGTATCTCACGAAAGTGCGTATCTATACGACAAATGTTATTTCTCGTGCCATTTATACACCAAAAATAGTTTTTGCGTACATATGATAGGCAGTTTTCGCGTGCATAAAACGCACTTTATGGCATGTAATATGCACTCCCCACCCTTAATCCTACCCAAGGGTTTTCAGTGCGTAGCATATGCACGCAAAAAAAAATTTTTGCATATAAATTGTACGAGAAATAACATTCGTGGTATAGATACACACTTTCATGAGATCGTGTTGCTAGATCTGCTACTGACGGTTTCCCTTTCTCTCAGGCAACATGTTTCCATTCATTTCTGTTCTGAGCATTTTGCAGAAGAAAGTCGTATTGCTCAGCCGTGTAGCAAATCTGGTCTGCCAAAACTAAACCTACGTATACATTCTATTTACATTAATTAAATGTTTTGCAAACTATCCCGAGAGTTGTCATGACTGAACCAATGTTAATGCATGAAATTGTAAAGTGTTTCCGATGTCTTCTTTGCTTCTCTCACTGTAAAACAAATATTTTCATGATTTGTTATCACAACTTTTTATCTTTTGTCAAATCAACTTCGATAACTAATGTGTGGAGATAACATACTATTTTGAGTTTCTGTTTATTAAACCATTCTTCTTCATTGTATTAACTCAAATTTTTAATTACAACGAACTCAAACATTTTAAGCAACAAGGTAACTTGCTTTTTTTAAGTTAAACCAACATTTTTTTTACAGTGAGCAATGAATGAATTTCTCAATGTTTTTGCTAATTAAAAAAGACCCCAGTAATGTCGCATGCATCTCTATTGGAGTTTCTCAGTATGAACTAACATTTCTCTTCAAATTCTCCAGAGACCAAATGATCTGAGCTTTCTGTTTGACAACTAACTCTTTTTAGTCTTTCTCCAGGAGACGCATGAAAAAGCAAGATCTAAGCACTGAAGTTTTCCTGTGGATTGACTAAGTCTCAACTAAAGAGCTTATTTAAAGCAACAGCTCACCATCACTGCTGATGTCTCCAGTGATGAGGGACGGG
The DNA here is from genome assembly GCF_949152265.1 of Phoxinus phoxinus. NCBI lineage: Eukaryota > Metazoa > Chordata > Actinopteri > Cypriniformes > Leuciscidae > Phoxinus > Phoxinus phoxinus. Next base: position 26,157,611 of record NC_136897.1, read on the forward strand.
TAACCGAATCCCGCGGCACCCTGGGACAGATACGCTTGCTCCGAGTAACTCAGGTCTTCTGGACTGACCGCCTGCTCCTCTTCTACAAGAACTACAGATGAATATGACAGATAACACAAGAATGGTTATGATATGCTCGGCTCTGGGTTGTTGGATTGTGAACATGCAACATGTTTGTATCTTGTATGCTCAGACTAATCCGTGTGTGTGAAGGAGAGCAGATGAGACTTACCAGGCCTGGTGTAGCTCATCTCGGCCGGATGGACCACCGGATGCCCCAGCAGAGGCTCCAGGACGGTGAGAAGCAAGGCAAAAAACAGAAACAGTTTACACATCATGATGGCACGTAGACACACACAAACTCTTTCTTTGTGCGACTTCAGCCAGGAGATCTCATCTCAAAGTGTCTGTCCTGCACTTATATACCCTCCATCACTGGCCATGTCATCTCCTCCCCACCTTTTACATATCCTGTGCTTGTAAATTCACCGAGGATAAATGAATGTATCAATAAAACTGAAAGACAGATGCGGGTCTGTGCGTCAGGGATGGGATGTAATCCAGACGAGTTCATAAATCCCACCGAACGCAGGTGGGAAACACTACTTTGTGTTAGAGCTTGCGGGATGAGTCGGCCAGGCAAATTGCCCACTTAATTCATTTATTTAAGAGGCGGCTGAGATTTATTTCCCACGATGCCCACTGCGGTTCCTCAAGTGTTTCATCCTGACAACCCTTCGCAGCTTCTATTTTAAGAGACTCAGAAACGGGACAGATTGGAAATGGCAGACAGAAAGAGTGACCAATATTCTTAATGGTTTAATAAAAAATAAAAAAGGTGAGAGCTATTCTGGCCTCAGAACTGCATGTCAATCTACTTTATTAGTCTGAGTGATGGACACACTGCTTACTCGGCACACCACACATCCATCCATCCGTCTATGTCCGTCTATCTGTCCATCCGTCCATCCATCCGTCTATCAGTCCATCCATCCGTCAGTCCATCCGTCTATCCGTCCATCTGTCCATCCGTCTATCTGTCCATCCATCCATCCGTCCATCCATCCGTCTATCTGTCCATCCATCCATCCATCCGTCTATCAGTCCATCCGTCCATCTATCTGTCTATCAGTCCATCTGTCCATCCATCCATCCATCTGTCTATCCGTCCATCTGTCCATCTGTCTATCCGTCCGTCCATCCATCCATCCGTCTATCTGTCCATCCGTCCATCCATCTATCTGTCCATCCGTCCATCCATCCATCCGTCTATCTGTCCATCCGTCTATCTGTCCATCCATCCATCCGTCTATCTGTCCATCCATCCATCCGTCTATCTGTCCATTCGTCCATCCATCCATCCGTCTATCTGTCCATCCGTCTATCTGTCCATCCATCCATCCATCCATCCGTCTATCTGTCCATCCATCCGTCTATCCGTCCATCTGTCCATCTGTCCATCCGTCTATCTGTCCATCCATCCGTCCATCTGTCCATCCATCCATCCGTCCATCCATCCATCCATCTGTCTATCTGTCCATCTATCCATCCATTTGTCTATCTGTCCATCTGTCCATCCGTCTATCTGTCCATCCATCCATCCGTCTATCTGTCCATCCATCCATCCGTCTATCCGTCCATCTGTCTATCTGTCCATCCATCCGTCCATCCATCCGTCTATCTGTCCATCCATCCATCCATCCATCCGTCTATCTGTCCATCCATCCATCCATCCGTCTATCCGTCCATCTGTCCATCCGTCTATCTGTCCATCCATCCATCCGTCCATCCATCCATCCATCCGTCCATCCATCCATCCGTCCATCCGTCCATCCATCCATCCGTCTATCTGTCCATCCGTCCATCCATCTATCCGTCTATCTGTCCATCCATGCGTCCGTCCGTCCGTCTGTCTGTTTTCACTGTGACTTACAGTAAGTGTCTTAATAATTTTTGGGGCCACTGCATAAATGAAACGTCCATTTCTGCCTCTTCAAATATACTTTCTACTAATGACCAGTTGAGTAGCATATTATACAGGACGAATGTTATTAAAATTGGTAAATACAGCATTGTAGGCTACAAAACATATACAGGTGAAACTCGTAAAAATTTGAATATTGTGCAAAAGTTAATTTATTTCAGTAATTCAACTTAAAAGGTGAAACTAATATATTATATAGACTCATTACATGCAAAATGAGATATGTCAAGCCTTTATTTGTTATAATTTTGATGATTATGGCTTACAGTTTATGAAAACCCCAAATTCAAAATTTGAATGTTGTGAAAAGGTTTTCATAGCACGTAGCCTAAGCCATTTTCATCCAAATTAAAACAAATAAAGGCTTGAAATATCTCACTTTGCATGTAATGAGTCTATATAATATATTAGTTTCACCTTTTAAGTTGAATTACTGAAATAAATGAACTTTTGCACCATATTCTAATTTTTCGAGTTTCACCCATAGTGTAAAATATCCATTCATAAGTTACTGTGTAGCCTATATAGTCACTTCATGAATTTGCTGAATAAAATAACTTTCTTAATATTTGGTTATATAGTAGGCTAACCTCTTTATAAAAGCAGTAAACTATCACATAAACTATCACACTTTGCATACAAAAAGTAGCTAGTTTTTAACATATTGTATATAATACTATTGTATTATAAATACATACATTGCCATCAATATTGTAAACAGTTGTGCTGCTTCATATTTTTGTGAGAACCATGATGCATTTTTTCAGGATTGTTTAATGGTTATAAAGTTCAAAATAACCGCATTTTAATTAGAATTATTATAGAATTTTTTGTGCACAATGTATTTTTAGGTTTTGTAATCATGTAAAAGTCATGACTGAATCCTTTTTATTAATTTAATGCATCCTTGCTGAATAAAAGTATTAATTTCTCCAAAAACTCTGTAGTGCCCGCCGAAACTTTCATAATACGACATGTCCCAAAATATTTGAACAGGGTCACGTGTGAAAGAACTCCTCAAAATGACCAGCAGGGGGCGCGCGAGGCTCGTGCGAAACTCCACATGTTTCTCTTTGTTTTGACTGAGAACAAAAAGTAGCAGCCGAACTCAAACTGTCATTGTGTGTCAGGAAAAACTGCCTAAACATGGAGAACAGAGGACTGGAGAGAAGGTGCTCCTGTGACAGACTGCAGGCATACCGCACATGAGTGTGTGTAATATTGTGTGTCACGTCTAAATCAATCGTGTGTGTGTGTGTGTGTGTGTGTGAGAGAGAGACGCGACTTTCACGGATCTGCGCGTGTCTGGAGTGACAGAAGAGGGTAAGTTTGTTTTTTAATAACGTTTTCATTATTTTTGAAGCACATTCATACTATAGTGTTTATGTTTATTTACAGTGTATATTTATGTATTATAAAGTCCATTTAAGTGCAGCGCTCAACAAAAGTAGACATTTAACATGTTATAACTGTTTATATAGACCTATATATATAAGTTTGCGTTGATGGTTCATTAATAGCCTACTTTTAGTGATTATAGAAACATCAACACTAACACTGAATGTTTGACCCAGTGCATTAATGAGAATTATGTAGGACATTATTAAACTGGGACCAATAAATGTTCAAATCAGTTTGTTTTGAGATGTAAAACTTGCTTATTAATGTGTTTGGATAAAATATGGACAGCAGCTTCCCTGAATTCATGCACTTTAATGGGATAGTTCACCCAAAAATTAAAATTCTGTCATTTACTCACCCTAATGTTTTTCCAAACATGTACAGTAGCCTACAGTTTATTTCTTCTGTTAACACAAACTATATTTTGAGGAATGTTGGTAAACAGAAAGTTGATGATAGCCATTGACTTCCAGACTATTTTTGTCCTACTATGGAAGTCAACATAAAAGGATGAGTAAATGATGTTCATTTTTGGGTGAACTATCCCTTTAAGATTCCTCACATATTACTGTACTACTGTATGTCTTTCACACTGTATAAGACATTACAGTGGTATTCCATGTTGCTTTTATATTATAGTGTATTGATTTAAGAGTTGGCAGCAGTTTGCATTATGATATTCCTTGCAAGGTCATTCCAACCTGACGGCTAAACCTTAATGTATTTCAATATTATATTTGATGATAATTCTGGTGATCTGAATGGATTATATTTGTGCTTTCTTGTTAGAAATACTCAAAAATAATCAAATAAGATTAATGGCTCTCAAACGGGAAACAAACTCCAGAGGAAATAAGAACTTTGCCAACATCTTTATCCTTGACACAATGTGTGTTATTGTTCCAGGATTTATGGAGATTAGATTACGGCTGCTGGCATGTTATAGAAGTCGTACTGATTGTTTCCAGTGTTTACAGTTATAAGAAATTGTTGTAGTGGTACTAGTAACCTGCAAAAATGATTTGAAAGATTATCTGAATGCCAGTTCTCGTGTTTGTTTGATGCTACAGGTTTCTTCACAACATCATGAGACTGTGAGCTCAGCGTGGATCAGTTATGGCAGAAACCGACATCGACAAATCTCACCTGCCCGGTGTTAATGACGGTATGCGTGTTTCTGTTATGCATCTTTACTTCTTTTGCTATCTTCTCAGGTATGCATTTTAAAAGTGTGTGTAGGGAACCATATAAAAAAGTGTTTTAAAATCGGTTCCATTGGTTGCAAACTTTTTTCCCGCCATTGGCGAAATTTTCCAGAAGTCCATGTGTTCACTAGGGGGCGCTATTACACATCTTCTGGAAGAGGACAGAATCTCCGGGTCCAAAAACAAACGAAAAAAAAAAACGATTAGAAGCATTGCTTATGTATAATATTACTAATGCGGTCATCAAACATTAACCAGCAGCAAAACTGCCGCGTTAGCGAATTAAATGTCGACTCAGGAATCGGACGGTGAAGCTTTGTGGGTGTTGATGGACTCGATCTACTCGGTCTATGTTTTAATCATCGTTCTGAATCCGATCTGGACGAAGTCTTTGTAAAAAATGCGATTTTATCAGCTTTTTGTTCAAAATGCCCATATTCATGTGTTAAAAAAATGAATGAATTAAGCTAGAATTTTTTAAAAGCAGAATTTCTCTTCTTTCTTTCTTTTGATATTGTTCAGATATTCATACAACAAAATATTCCGGGGCCCAAAAAAACCCACAAGAAGTGATAGACTAAGCTATCATGGCACGCTTGATCTATTCGAGAAAACCTCAGATTGCTACCAGAGGAATTATCCTTTGTAATTGTAAGTGTGGTGTAAGCAGTGTATTGACTAAGCGAACATTTACACGACAGCGATGTACTAAAAACTCAAATGCTTATCCTTTGCTTGTTTCGCATACAGACGACAACGTTGGTAAAACGATCCCCATTCACAAGAATCCACGAAAACAACCAAAAACACTGTATTATGCTGCCAGGCCAGTAGATGGCGATGCCACTTTGTAAAGTAACACTACACACCTATTGATCTTATGCGCCAGAGAGGAAACAAGGGCGCCGCCATCTTTACAATATTGTCTTCGAACTTCCGTTTTTGCGGTCGCTCTGTATATTTCTATGGCATTGCTGTCCATGAGTAATTAGCTTTTGAAGTGGATTTACTTAATGGAGAGTTAACGAAAGTTATCATAAGGATTGTAATGTTTAAAGCAGATGTCTTAAGAAATGTCAGTAGACCGGGAAGATTTTAAAACGAGCCGTTCATTCATAAATGCGTAAGATCGCTGTGAAAATACAGACCGGAAGACAAAAGACAACGAGTGCAGCGCTGAAAAGGGGCGGGGCTACATACGGTCTATAGACTTTTTATTTTTTATTTTTTATTAAATGCTTGAAAAAAAAAAAACATTAACAACAATTATCATTATTGATAACATGACACAACTATAGACTGAACATACACATGAAAACGAAATTACACAGAAAATCGCTGGACTAAAACACTGAAAAAGATGCGTTTTCTGTTTGGACGAGGTCTAACTGTTGCTGACCATTCTTCATCTCCGCTACTGCATGCTGGAAGAAAATGCACTTGTAAAAACTATTTATGCAGCAAAATTACATGTAATTATCCATAATCTTTCAGTTTAGTGAAAGGAAAAGGAAATGGTATTGAAAAATGAAGGGCAAAACTGTCTGAATACTTAATCAGCACCTGGATGATATTCCTGTGCAGGTTTGCTGTTGTCTCAGTTGTTGTTTGGCAGGGCTGCTGTTGTGTGTTGTAGGAGATGAGATCAGCGGTCAGGAATGTGATGTGAGACCAGGACAGATCGAGAGAGAGAGAGAGAGAGTGCTACTGATACGAGCTGGAGAGCATCTGTCCACACACTCATCCTCTTATCTGCCCTGGATGAGCTCAAGAGCTTCCCAGCGTTCCTGTTTCTTAAACAGGATTTGGGTCCAGATTCCAATCTTCTCCCGATTTGGCCTAAAGCTGGAGGCAGGAAAGAGGTGTGAAGAGTTCAAGTGCAGGACAATTTAGATGAACTGCATACAAAGACAGACCTACAGTTTAGATAAGTTTACATCACAAATCTGTAAACAAGAAGAGCGCAGGAGGAACAGGAAAGTGCCGTTTGGTTGTTCATATAAACCTATATATGCACGGCTGTAGTTGTACCTAGAGAGCTGACAGGCTATCTGTGCATGAAACGGGACACTATATAAACCCTGTGAGAGGCCTATACCCACAATGCATTTTAAGGCCTTATATACGCTCCTGAAACGAACTGGGTTTCTTTGAGTTCAACTTCACTGCCGGATATTTATAGCTTCTGCTTCTGCTCCTCGTGCCAAATATAGACAAAGAACTGCAGGAGAAAGTGAGTGATTGGAAGAGGAGAGCAGCATACAGGAAAAGACGCTTGATAGTTTCATGCAGGGGTCCCGATTACTGTCTTTACTCTGTTCTCTTTGTTTGTGGGACTTGAATAGCACCATCTGTTTGTCCCGGGGGCCTCGGCTCAGCTGTGGGGGTCACACGGATGGATCTTATCCCAAATAATGCACGCTTAACCACCCTTCATCGTCCTCTGTCTCTGTAAGGGCTGACATTATTTATTCTTACACCTCGTAAACATTTATTCTAACAAAATTAGCTTTGTTCACTTTTCACCTCCAGGTGGCGCTAATTTATTTGGCTGTCAAAAATATTTGCTTTTAAAGAAAAAGTGCAACATTGCGTACAAAATCAGATACTTCCAGTATGCGGAAAAACAGTACGGCAACAGAGTAGTATCCGAATATTATTCATACTACTCCATATTCATACTATATAGATCGCTAAGTCAATTTAAATTCAAAAGTAGTAGCTACTCAGACAGCGATTTTGGATGCCCCATAAGTGATTCCTAAATTATTAATTCACTCTTTTAATAATTTACTCATCCTCATGTCATTCTAAACCCATTTGTCTTTCTTAACAATAGAAAAATAACAGATGTTTTGAATAATGTTCACATTGTTATTTGTATGTACAATAAATATAATGAGCAGGGCTTGATGAGCTTTAAAATCGTGCCATAAAACCACATTAGCATTTGAGGTCAGGAAGATTATTTTTTTTAAAGAAACTTATACTTTCATTCAGTAAAGATGCATTAAATTTATCGAAAGTGACAGCAAAGACATTTAATGTTATAGAGGATTATTTTTTTTTTTCAAATAAATGCTGTTCGTTTGATGCCTATAATCTTGAAAAATATAATATGGTCTCCACAAAAATATATTAAAAAGCACAACCTTTTTTTTAACATTGAAAATAATCAGCAAATCAGCGTATTAAAATAATTTGTGAAGGATCATGTGACACTGAAGACTGGAGTAATGATGCTGAAAATTCAGCTTTGATCACAGGAATAAATTGCATTTTATAATATATCAAAATAGAAAACAGTTATATTAAATTGTAATTTTTTAAAATAAATTAAATAAATGCAGCCTTAGTGAGCATAAGAGACTATTCAAAAGTGTTAAAAAAAATTGGAGTGTTAAAGTGTTTAATTTTCATAACTGTTGCTACTTTAACCCTCATCCTCAGCTGTGATTAAAATAATATTTTAATAATAATATTATTATAAAGGCATCAAAGCTGTTTCCGTTGGTTTCAGGAATTGCACGTCACTATTTCTGGTTTAAAACCGGTTCTAATTTTAAGTTGCACGACATCTGCTCTTGTTCTGCACAAAAACCCTTTCATGGCTGTGAGTATGCCAACCTTTATGAAACAAGCTTCTGTCCTGAGAGTGTCCATGTCAGCTTTTCCATCCAGGATCAGGGTGGAGGTGCCTACAGAACCAGCAGGGGTTTTTTCCTAACTTTTTCTCTTTTTTTTTGTTAAATCCATTTGCTTGAGCACCCGTGCTGTTTACTAACAGAAGAGCATGACGGACTGATGTAGGATGAGCTCACACTCGTGTGTGTATGTGCTTCATGACAGTAGACAGAGTTTGACGAATGGACGCAGGCGCATCTTTAAAAACGGTAAATCTAATGCAAAATTTCATTTAAAAAAATCGTGAGACTAGTACTTTTTAAGAATAGTAGCTGAGTTGTTTATAGAATCGTGCATACATAATATGTCTGTTAGTTGCAATGCATACCTGTGTTACTTTGTCATAGACTTCTTTGTGAGCATTTAATATGTCTTTAGAAATGTGCGACAGCACTGACAGATCTGTAATTAGACGACCCGTCTGATAATGGAGTGTCAGCTTTTATGACTCTGATGTTTAGCATGCTTGTGCAAGAGTCTGTGAGCTTTTATTAGCTCAGCGTGAGAGCATGAGACCGAGAGAGAAGGAGGGTTGTCATTTTATGTGTGTTTAATGTGCAGGGCTTTATTTGAGCTTCAGCAGAGCCTTGTGTGTGTGTGTGTGTGTTTGCTTGGATGTCTTTCTTCAGGTTGCTATTGTTTAATAGTCGTTAAGTGAGTGGACTCCTGTCAGAAATGGCATTTGAGTGAGCGCTTTTGGTCGTTCACATTGACACACCTCTGTAAGCTTATTGGGCATTATGTGCTTTTCCTCTGAGCCATTGTGTTAAAGTTGTTGACCCAGTTGGCTTGGCAGTATTTTCCTGTTTTGGCCCCAGTGTGGCATTATAGAGACAGAGATGGGCCAAAACATAAACCGGTCTTAGAGAATCAATTGCATGCACTGATAACGTTGTTTATTGGCACAAACTGTTGAGAAGGTAAATAATTGCACAAATACACCACTCAAAAATTAGTTTTGAGTAATTAAATTATTCAACTTAATTTGCACAATAACTTGCAGGCCAGTTGTGAGTGCTAAGATGTGGAGGATGTAGATTATTACCAAGATAGACTTTACAGCATCACTGCAATCCTGACTCCAGAATCAGCTTTATTAAAGGGGTGGTTGAGTATGATTTGACTTTTCTAACTGTAGTTAGTGTGTAATGTTGTTGTTTGAGCATAAACTACAACGCTCAAAGTTCAAAGCAAAGGAAGATATTTGCTTTTAAAGAAAAGGACTACAACAAACGGCTGGTAGGAACTACACAACATTCCTCCCGGGTTATTAAATGTACATAACTTATTATGTGCATTATTTAATTTATCAAAAACAATTTGTATTAGTTTTCTTTTTCGTCGACATTAATAACATTACACACAATAATCCCTGCTTTCAGCAGGTGGTCATTTTATTTTTGCCATGCAAATAATGCAGACTTTTCTCAAATAAAGTTATTTTAAGTTTTATGAATACGTTTGCATGTTAAAATGCCACATCTCTTTAGTGTCTTCACTCCTCATGTGCAATTATGGACTATATATTAGAATGAAATGTTTATAAACTGGAAATTTCTAGCTCAAAAGAATCTGATTTGATGAGCCTTTTTTACCTGTAAACTGCATGAAATAGACAAATGTGTGACAAAACTATTTGAATTTTAAGTTGCACCAGTTAGACTACATTTCAGCAAATTAACCATTTTATTTGATTTATTTGATTATTAATCAAATAAATGCATTGAACATTAGTATCAGTTACATTGCTGTTGTCCCGTGTTATAAAGATTACAGTAATTTTACTGTGGTAAAATCCCTATAATTAAGCCTTTAATGACCTGTTCATTTATAGTTTAACACTCTTGCCTATAATTGAGTGTTTTCCCCCCGCAGTGTGCCAATGTTTCTCTGTGTTAGAGGACGGCGCTCTGGCTCACAGTCTTCAAGAGCAGGAAAGTGAGTATAAGCATCTACTTCCTGTAATCTTGCTCATCATTCCTTAAGTTACTGGGTTAAAATAGGCCTGAGCCTGACTCTACTTTTTCATCTCAGTTGAGCAGTTTTACAGCACCAACATCCAGAAGAACCAGGCGGTGCAGAATGATGTTCGTTTGGCCCGGAGGCTTCAGGAGGAAGAGGAACAGCGAGTGGATCTCAGCCGAAACCAGCGGCACATGTAAGAGTCGTCAGGCCTCGACACGCTTCCCATCACTGAGTCAGCAACATCACTAAACCACATTTAGGATGTGCAAATGACTATGTGGAAAACAGATGCTTGACTCATTGTGTTGCGTAACTTGATTAGTTTGTGAAGTTAAAAAACTTGAGAGTAAAATCAGCGTGACGTGACTCAGGAGAGTTTGGTTTTCCCACTTTTCCCACAAAAATACAGTCAAAATTGTGAGATATTGTTACAATTTAAAATAACAGTTATTGAATTTATTCCCTTGGTGCAAAGCTGAATTTTCAGCATCATTACTCCAGTCTTCAGTGTCACATGATCCTTCAGAAATCAGTATAATATGATGATTTTCTGCTCAAGAAACATTTCTGATTATTATCAATGTTGAAAACTAAAAAAATAAAAGTATTTTATACTTTTTTATTTGCTGAATAAAAGTATTAATTACTTACTGATTAGTGTACATGATATTGCAACCAGCACAAAAGAGGACAGCAAAAAGCATATATGTGACCCTGGACCACAAAACCAATCACATAGGGTCATTTTTTTAAATTGAGATTTAGATTAAGCTTTCCATTGACGTATGGTTTATGATAGGACAATATTTGGCGGAGACACAACTATTTTAAAATCTGGAATCTGAGGGTGCAAAAAAATCAAAACATTGAGAAAATCTCCTTTAAAGTTGTGCATTTATGTTCACGATTGCGCTGCATTCACTCACAAAAATACATGTTTTATATATTTACGGTAGGAAATGTACATAATATCTTCATGGAACATGATCCTTACTTAATATCCTAATGATTTTTGGCATAAAAGAAAAATCTATAATTTTGACCCACACAATGTATTGTTGGGTATTGCCACAAATATACCCGTGCGACATGTGACGTGATCCAGGGTCACATATTATAAATATCATATGATATATTGAATCATTGAAACGCTCTGTCTGCTTCTCAGGGAGGAAGAGGACTGCAGATACGCACGGCTGATTCAGGACGAGCTCCAGAGGTGTGCTGAGGAGGCCAGGAGACGAGAGGAAGAGGATGAGGTGTGTGACATCAAAACATGACGACGTCAAACCTAAAAAAACACAACTTTTTTTATGGCTACCGTTAACTGTCTGGTTACCAACATTCTTCAAAATATCTTCTTTTGATATAAAAAAAAAAAACTATAACTCTACAAAAAAAAATCCACTTTGCCAGCTAATTACTCTTCGACAGCGATGCCATAGAAATATACAGAGCTACAGCAAAAACAGAAGTTCAAAGACACAATTTTAAAGATGGCTGCGCGCTTATTTTGATTATGATTATCAGATGTTTGGTATCATAAATGTTGCTTCTTTAGCTCAAATAATGCTTAGAATCTGGTCCATGCTCATTCGGGGTAAAGAAAACAGGCAACATCTCTATCAGAAAGATGATTGGCACCATATTGAATATTGACACCATATTGACACCATATTGATACATTCTAGGGGTGTCACAATATATCATGTCACAATATATCGCAATACAAAAAGGACAATATGTATCTTGGATAGTGCCAATCTGTATTGTGTATAGTTCACTCCATATGAAAATTACTGTGTGAGAAAAAAGAGTTTTAGTGTCAGTACTACATTAATCGTCTATATATAATGTTGAATAAAATGTATAATAATGCAATGGGGATATGGGAATAAGACAATGCCAAATGTCTTTTGTTACCAGTGAAAGAGTGCACGCATATTCGTCTAAAATAATTCTGTATTTTCAGCTTCAGAATCATGAATATTGTTATTCTGGTGTCACCATTGTCCTGTGCATTGGGTTTCCAGCAAGTCCAAGTCTATTCATTTACACCCCCAATGTAAAACTAAAGTTAGCATGTTAATCAACAGTACATTTTTTGCTAACCTTTTATCATAATCTTGGAGTATCGCAATAATACCGTATCGAATCTTGGCATGAGGGTATCGTTACACTCCTAATACATTCACCACATTGAACACTGTGATTTTTCCCATTCATTTCTGAGTGTTTTGTTCATTGCCCGTGGTTAATTATCACGTTAAGCTGATTAAAACACCTGTGTGAGGAGGCGCTTGTGTAGAGATGCTTTTGCAGAGAGCAATAAAGGACAGAAAGAACATAAAAGATTGAAGAGACTGAGAAGACTGAGGCCCGAGTCGGATCCTGCACTCTGATATCCATTGGCCTCAAGTATTCCTTTATGTGCTTTATTCGGCTGTTGGGCGACACTTCTGTCTCCTAAAGCAGCAGCTTTGTCATCATTGTTGTCAGGAGTGGTTTCTGAAAGTGTTCCCATGGCGATGTCTGTGGTGTTTCTGGGGTGACGAGTGGTTGGAGGAGGACCGCTCATCTGAAGGCCACGTCCCGCTGGATGAACACTGAGCTTCTGTATTTGTGGAAAGACTATTTACAAGAGGCTTTCTGAGGCCGTCTGTCTGGAGCCCTTTGGAAAAATGTCTTGAGGAAGTTGTAATTGGACTTATTTAAAGAGACATTCGCTTTGTTTCCATCCAAAGTTGAAAATTCAACTTGTGCTCAAAATTGGAATATGGCATAAAACATTTGTGAGTAAAGCACCCTTGTGTTTCAAGAGAATAAAACCATCACCTCCTACATAATTGGCGCTAAATATCTCTAATAAAAATAGTAGTTGTTGCAATTGAGGTGGGCAATTTCATACATCTTTTGAAACAGATGAAAAGCTTTGGCTCTCAATTTCAGAATGACCAAAACAATACTGTGCAATGCGGTTGGTCTGCTGGTTAAAGGATTAGTTCACTTTTGAAAAAAACTTTTGCTGATAATTTACTCACCCCGATGTCATCCAAGATGTCCATGTCTTTCTTTCTTCAGTCGAAAAGAAATTAAGGTTTTTGATGAAAACATTTCTCCATATAATGGACGTCAATGGGCCCCAAACGGTTCAAGGTCCAGATGACAGTGTCAGCGCCGCTTCAAAGGGCTTTAAACGACACCAGACGATGAATAAGGGTCTTATCTAGCGAAACGTTCGTCATTTCAAAAATAAAGAAAAAAGTGTAAGTTTTATAAGCACAAATGCTCGCCTTGCTCTGTTCTGTGATGCGTGTTCGTGACGTTGAAAAGGTCGCGCTTGACGTACCGAGTCAGTGTTTACAAATGTGCACATATACACATATTCATATTAGCGTAAAATGGCCATTTCGTGTGCGTATCCTGGTGTTGTAATATTAAAAAGCCTAAAAGAAAATTTTCGTCAGGACAGAAATTTTTTACTTTTCATAGAAGCGTGACCTTTTCAACGTAACTGCGTATTACGTGACGTCACGAACGCGCATCACAGAACAGAGCAAGGCGAGCATTTGTGCTTATAAAACTTAAACTTTTTTATTTATTTTTGAAATGACCGTGAATGAGCGTTTCGCTAGATAAGACCCTTATTCATCGTCTGGTATCATTTAAAGCCCTTTGAAGCGGCACTGACACTGTCATTTGAACCGTTGGGGCCCATTGACATCCATTATATGGAGAAATGTTTTCATCAAAAACCTTAATTTCTCATTGACTGAAGAAAGAAAGACATGGACATCTTGGATGACATCGGCGTGAGTAAATTATCAGCAAAAGTTTTTTTTCAAAGTGAAATTAATCCTTTAATACAGTTATCCAATCACATCCTCTAATGAGAGAAAGTCATCTGAGTTTTTAGATGGACATCGAGGGATTTTTTTTGTTGATTATGTTTCCAACAAAGTTCATGCACGTCTTCTTATTGAATAAAAAAATTATCTGTCTCAACAGAGGCGTGATATAATGTTCACTTTTAGAATTAATGCACATCTTGCCGTTTCCATCTAGGTAATGTTGATTTGTATTTTTGCCGTTTATTTGCGAGGTATTTTGAACATGGTGTAAAACAGGGACATTTCCTGAGACGTGACGGCTAGAACCGGGATAGGCTTCCAGAAACTGGTAATATCTTGTGGTGTTTTGTGTTTTGTTGTGGTTTGCAGCCTCTGTGATTCAACAGAAGAGGAACGTCCATCAGCACTTGCTCTGTTTGTTAACTCAGTCGTTCTGCGTGGACACCTAGTGTTGTTGACTGTCCTTTCTGCCTAGTGGCGACAGTATTATTAGCCTGCTAGCTGAGCAGTTCAGTGGAGTAGAAGAGATTTGTACTGGTACTTATCTTTCTGTGTTTCTGCCAGCCTGTGAACAAAGTCTAGCAGTGTGAATGTACCGTGTGGAGCTGTAGCCTTTTCTTATTCTGGCTGTAAACTCAGTTTTCCAGTAATATCTAAATGTATCCATCTGTATCTTGGCAGATTGGCAGTGTCTTGTTCTTCTGACGATATTTTCCTAGAATGACATCTTTATCTGAGTGACCCTTGTCAACACTATGCCAGCTATTTCAAAACTATGCTCACTTCACAAAGCATAAAGCTCATAGCACTCAAGAGCACACGAGAGAAACACTATTGGCTGGGCAAGTCTATTTAGATCACTATACTTTGCCAATTTTATATGCAATTCATTCAAAGTGCTTTACATTGGCATAGTTAAGAATAGTGAAATAATCAGACAAAAGTCAAAGTTAACTTAATGTCTGTCATGACAACTCTAAGTGTTTGGTAAAGGATATTGAATATAATGTTGATATGTTTGGTCCTAGCGGAATAGATCTGCTACGTTATTCTCTGTGTGTGTGTGTGTGTGTGTGCGTCTGTCTGTCTGTCTGTCTGTCTATCTGTGTGTGTGTGTGTGTGTGTGCGTGTGTTTGTGTGCGTGTTTGTGTCTGTGTGCGTCTATCTGTCTGTCTGTCTGTGTGTGTGTGTGTGTGTGTTTGTGCGTCTGTCTGTCTGTCTTTCTGTCTGTCTATCTGTGTGTGTGTGCGTGTTTGTGTCTGTGTGTGTGTGTGTCTGTCTGTCTGTGTGTGTGTGTGTGTGTCTGTCTGTCTGTCTCTGTGTGTGTGTGTGTGTGTGTGTGTTTGTGTGAGAGAGAGAGAGCGTGTGTGTGTGTGTGTGTGTGTGTGTGCGTGCGTGCATCTGTCGGTCTGTGTGTGTGTGTGTGTGTGTGTGTGTGTGTGTGTGTGTGTGTGTGTGTGTGTGTGTGTGTGTGTGTGTGTGTGTGTGTGTGTGTGTGTGTGAGAGAGAGAGAGAGAGCGTGTGTGTGTGTGTGTGTGTGTGTGTGTGTGAGAGAGAGAGAGAGCGTGTGTGTGTGTGTGTGTGTGTGTGTGTGTGAGAGAGAGAGCGTGTGTGTGTGTGTGTGTATGTGTTGTACAAAAGCATGTTAGACACACACATTCCCACTTGAGTTGTTGAGGCCTGAATCGTTGGTGGGCCGGTGGGGCTGGGCATCAGAATGGAAACTCTTCCACCATGGTGCTGCACAATGAGAAATGCCTCACCGTGGTGCTGAGGGCATGTGGATTGTTATAACTGAACTACTTCAACTCTTCAGTCTGTAGGACACACGTTTTGTAAACCCTCAGTCGCAACGTAAGTGCTGGAATACCCATGCATCCTCTGATGTTGTGTGTTTATTTGTGTAGTCATTGCATTGACTTTCCCATGGGGAATTCTCTGTCTGTTTAAAAGAAATGCAGTAAAACCCCCTTCAGGGAACATCCAGACATCCCGTTGATTAAATATAGGGACTGTCTTGATGGACAATCAGTCAAATGATAACAAATGAAGTGCAGCCAAAAAAAAAAAATTTATTTCATAATTTAGGCCTACCTTAAACTTCACTCTGTTTGGCACACAAACCTATGGCTTCAGGAGATATAGTGAATTAATAGTTTTTAGTTAATAGTTCTGTTGTCATTCTGTCCTCAGTCTGCTTTATGGTTTATGAGATCATTTTTTGGGTGAACTGGCCCGTTAATAGCGTGACTGCCCAAACCTCCTTTTTACTTTACTGTCCTCTAGTGGACAACTGATGTATATACTTTATAGTGTTTGTCTCTTTTTCTTCCTTAAGGAAAACCACATAAGATGAACTTCATACTAAAAAGTACCTTACATTGAAATTTAATTATGGATTTTAAATGTTATTTTTAATGTGTGACTCACTTCCTGTCTTTAGTTTCTCTAATTTAGCCACCAACTCCTGTTGCTTATGCTGTTAGTGTACTGTATAAAATTAAAATGGTTTCCTTCTCCATTTAATTCATAAATTATCACAAAACCAGGACAACAATGTCACATTATGTGTCAGACCTGTGTAATAGTGCTAAATAAAAATGTACCCATGGTAAGCATGCCAAAATACTATTCATTTTCCTACAGTTTATATATTTCATGTTGACTTCAAACAAATTCAGAAAACTGTTTAAACCATGAGTTTATTATGATATTACTGTAGTTACAGCGACTGTGGTTAATGTGGTATTTTGGCGGAAACTGGTTAGGATCAAGGGATATCCTCAAAGTCAGATGGTTGTTCTCCAAACTTCTGCTGCTCATGTGCAGCTTTATAATGCATGCTTCAGTGCTCGTGTGCATTATGCGGTTATCTTCCGTGACGTCACGTCAGTGTGTAAATAAGGCCTCAGAAGTGCTCAGCTCAGGCGAGGTGTGTGTCCTGAGAAGCGTCTCTGTGGGCGTCACACGTATAGAGTGTGTGTAGGTGTGTGTCTGTGTATGAGCTGTACTTTCCACGGGTCTGGTCTGCATGTACTCTGGCGGGTGTCAGTCTGGGTTTTCGCCCTGAACGATGATGTGCTTTTGTTCGAGTGACTGATGGAACTTTTACGGCCTACTCTGACACCTCTGCTGTTTGATCTTAACTCAGACCAGTGTGTGTGCGTGCGTGGGTGCGTGCGTGTGTGTGTGTGTGTGTGCGTGCGTGCGTGTGTGTGTGTGTGTTCTGAGGTCTTATTATGACTATCATCACCTCTCCTCCACCCTGATGCAATAGAGATATACTGTATTCAGTTTGGCCGTTGTTAAGCCGCTTCTGGCCTGTCAGTTAAGCCAAAATTCAATGTTAAATAATAATGAACAGAACACTGTTGACTTTCTTAATGCATGTTAAAAATTACAGCTGAATTAAAAAAAAAATATATATATATATATATATATATATATATATATATATATATATATATATATATATATAAAAAAATTTATATATACATTTTTTTTATGCAGCTTTAATAAAAAAATATATATATATAAAAAAAATATATAAAAACAAGAAGACAAAAGCATACAGCAATATTACTCAAACTGAAACTAATATTAAAATGAAAACAAATTAAATTGCCTGTTTTTTTGTGAACTTATTCCCAATGGATGAATCCAAATCTCATATTTAAAAATAATAATAATAATTCATTACATTTATATAGCGCTTTTCTCGACACTCAAAGCGCTTTACATAGAAGGGGGGGATCTATTGGGTGGAACATCCATCATCCATTTACTTCTGATATGTACTTTTTCCACTCGGAAATATGTCACACTAGGCATGTGTTTTGTTATTTTCTCTATGGCTTGCTCAGCTAGGGTTTCAAAGAGTATTATTGACTCCACTGACACCATCGGATGAGAACAAAACTATAATAATGCTCTTCAACACTTTTATTGAACTGAATTGAATCAACATTGAATTGACTTGAGCTGAATAACAACACTATTGTCTTCTGTAGAGCTGCCTTACAGCGCAAATTTAATTTGATACATAATTGATGAATTTTACAACAGTAACACTGTTATCGTCCTGTTTTATTCATGTGAATCTGCTTTGAAATGATCTGTATTGTATAAAGCACCATAATAAGTATTATTATTGAATTTGTGTGTGTGAATTGTTTTGTGAACAGGAAATTGCTAAATGTGAATTGTTTTGTGAACAGGAAATTGCTAAACGGCTGCAGGAAGAAGAAGAAACGGAGATGAGACGGCAGAGGGCTGATGCCGGTCACCATGAAAACGACTGTGTGTCTCCTCTATGTGAAGGTAAATGTGTATTGTTAAGAGACATGCTGATATGTTGCACGACTATGTTAGGCTTTGGTCTTAAAAAGCTGTTCTCCTTCCGTCAGGGTTGGGAATCTGGGAGCAGGTGCTTCAGGACGCCGAGCTGGCCCGTAGACTTCAGGAGGAAGAGGAAATGTTGCCTCGCAGAGATGTACGCTACATTGAACGTATTTTATTTGCTTACACACACACTTGAGGTCTGCTACTCCAACCGAGCCTGGTTTCAAACCAGGGTTCTGGTTTGCATAGGGTTCGGGACTAGTATTACTTTGTTTTTGGAGATTGTGAATATCTTTGTGCTTACGGAGCCCTTATGGGACATGGTGGTGAGGAAAAATAATAAGTCAATAATTGCGTTCCCTCACAAAAACTTTTGTGTTCTTTACGACGTAACGCAAAAATTGTTTGCTCAATCTTTGAATTTGACAGTATCTGAATGAAATTTTATTTGAAATTAAAATTTAATGACAATGCAGTACTCTAAATAACTCACATTGGTAATTGAAATAAAATAAAATACAAACATTTTATTACAAAAATGTAACTTAAAAAAACTTGACCTTAAAAAAACTATTTAGATAAAAAATTAGAAATGGTGCTTTGGTAACTAACAGAAATAAAGTAAGTTGAAGTAAAACAATTATTCAAACTAAAAACAAATTAAAGCTAAATAGAAATATAAAAAAATAATAAAATCACATAATAAAATTACTCAAACTTAAATTAAAATTTTAAATGAAAACTGAAAATATACAAATAAAAGCAACTTCAAATTATTAATAAATGCTATAATAGTATATAAATAATACGAAAATAACATTCTTTTATTTATAAAAAAAATATAAAAAAGCACATCACAAAATTACAAAAACATTTTTTTAATTAAATGAACACTGAAAATATAAAAATAAAAGCTTCAAAATATGAATAAATATTATAATTGTATATAAATTATGACTAAATTATAAGTTTGCTACTAAAACAACACGCATAGTATTTATTATTATGTCTTTTGTTTAGCAGTGTCCTCGCAGCTCTGGATCTGAGGTGGACTTCATTGCGGCTCAAGTAGCCCAAGATGAGGTAAACAAAAGCTGTACAGATTGATAAAAAGATGTAATCCATATTTTCCTGGAATGGAGATTAAATTGAGTACATCAAATGACATACTTCTTGATTCTCAAACGTCTGAAGAAAGATCAGCTGTGGTGATATAACTCTCTAACTGCTCATCAGGAGATCGCACACTACATGCAGCAGCGCCGGCAGAGGAGAGTCACCGACAGGCCACGAGACCTAGAGATCCAGACCAGACCAGCTGAGCCTACAGATGAAGGAAACACCACAACCAGGAAGGTCTGAACAAGCCTCATCCGCTTAAGGAAAACACAACTGATTATTTTATTGCTTTTTTTCATCAGTTGTGAAAAGTAAAGCATGCAAACACGCAAAACAAACTTAATTTCCATCACACTAAAAAAACATGGTGTAGAAACATTTTTCGCTCAGAAACTGCTTGTAAATCTCACTAACAGTTACCGTACAAAGAAACTGCAAGGAACACATTGAATTAATTGGGAAATTTTAAAGCAGAAAAACTGAAATGCTATTTTCTGGTAAAACGTACACCTATAATCTTTATTTACAACTTCAAAAAATATAATTTTACTGTATATAAGTGTTTAAGGTGAAAGAAATCTGTAGCATTAAAGCACACAAATGATGCTTTCGCTTTTGATGTGCAATATACAGTATATATTCATTTATAGGGGAGCCTTTGTCTTAATTTTGTTTTTGGGGGTCTACTAGAATATTTTCATGTATGAATGTAAAAAAATAAATAAATGTCCCATATTCTCCATTGTTGCAGCTCCTCTCTTTCAGTGCTGCGTTCCAGTCCAAAATTGTCACTCGCTAACTTCCCTCCGTCTCATTCACATTCACTCGGATGTACGTCATTGCTTACATTGCACGAGTGCCACTTCTGTCGGAAACTGCGATGGGCAGTTGAACTGGATCACTTGGAATCAGCTGTGGAGTTGATGTATTATAATTTTTTTTAAATCCCTTTAAGAATTTGTTGAATGCAGCATCCAAAAGTATAGGTGTGTTTGGGTTGCTTTAAATAAAAATAAAAAATCATTAATATATCATAAAGTTGTTTGTTGTGGGGTGATTAGACGAGATCTGTGGTGACGTCCCACCATGCAGTACGATTGTAACGTCACCACAGATCTCGTCTAATCACCCCACAACAAACAACTTTACAGCTCTACTACACTTTGTGAAGTGAACGAGGGTCTGTCCATATAAACTTCCTCGTCCACTTCACGAAGTGGAACGCACTTCAAAATGGCGGCAGGGATTCCCCCGAGGGGAAGTGCTTAGGGAAGTTCGCAAGTGCCTGTCTAAAAGTGGACTGGAACCATAGACAGTATATAAGATGGACACAGCGACCCCATAGACTTCAACGGAGAAAAGTGAAGCCCATTTGAAGCACTCACTTCCTGATCGCCAGGCGAACTGCGCAGGCTCAAACTGAGCTTGAACACGTGAGCAACGTGTCTAAACAGTTGTCAGTCTTCTAGTAGCTGTGCCGAGAGAAATCTGAATCATTCCCTTCCGAATCTCGCAGAGACGGAGAGCGTGAGCATTAGCTGTCCATGAGCTAGCAGTAGGATCAACTTTATCACTCTCTGTGGGCTACTCCCTTCACTTTATCGGACTTTATGCCTCCACGTCCCCCCGATTGGCCGTGAGCTTCTCCGCCGGTCTATACGGTAATTTCTCTACAGTGCGACAGAGAGTCGCGTGAGTTATGACGCAATCGTTAGCCTATTTTTACAAAAACGGCTTCTACGGGGCCATAACGTAAGGTACAAGGTAATGGAGCCTTTTATACATTGTCGAGTTTCTTTAGAAATAAATAATGGACAAATGGAGTCTTTGGACCCCTCAGATGTAAAGTTATTCGCTGTCAAAGTGACGCAAAAATGAATGGGAGTCAATGGAATGCTAACAGCAGGTGAAGTTCTGCTACAATGGCGGCGCCCGCGGAGGCTTCAGTTTCCGGCGGATGGATTACCCCCTTGACTGGAACGCAGCACCAGTCTGTCAGTAACGCTCCGTTTAGTTCCTGTCTCTATGAAGCCCCTCCTTCTGAAAAGCACAATGTGCTCTGATTGGTCAGCTGGAGCAATGTGTTGTGATTGGTCAATCGCCTCGACATGTTTGGGAAATGTCCCGCCCCTTTCCATAACTGCCAGTTTCAACACACTACTAACTAACTCAACCAAGCCCCGCCCCTTTATTTAGCATATGCCTCTGCAGGAATTATTTAAATGAGGAATATTGTGACGTGTTCGTTCCCGGAAGAAACTCAAGACTACAATGGAGGCGTTTCAGGAGTTCAGAAACACTGACACTGATATAGAGAATAACTCTCGCTGGAGGGACTCAATCAGCAACATTACACACTAAAGAGAGTTGAATATGTAAAAAAAAAAAAAAAAAAACTTAACTTGACCCCTTTAATTCATGGTGTGGATGGAATTTGTTTTACATTTTAATGTTGGTGTAAATGGACACGTGTTGTCTTTAATTCCAGGCTCTTCAGATGCTGCGAGAGAGGCTGAACTCAGACGGACTGCATTCGCCAGTGGAAGAGGAAGACTACACCATCGAAAACCATCTAGCAAGCCCATCATGCACTGCACTGTAAGTCACACAATCTTTATCACACACATTCACACAATCTGCCGTTTCTCGAGAATGCCTTTCAACAGTTACTGTGTCTTTACACCTTGTTTATCTCTTTTCAGCCGAAACCAACACATGCACAACATTGCAGAGGAACTGGACCCAACGTTCAAGGCTAGAAAGCGTGAGAACCAAATTTCCACCAGCCCCCCGTCAGGTACAAATGCATGTTATATAATAGGGAAGTTCAATAGCTGTATTTGTGCCACATCAGAAGTCATTTCCTGTTTCCTCGGCAGGTTTGTGCTTGGCCACTCGTAACCCGCACAGTATCTTTTATGACTATTTACCAGAACCCACCTTCATACCACCAACTAAACGCCAGAGCGAGAAAGCAGGACGTCACAAAGCCAAAGACAAGAAAGAGAACTGTAAACAACAGTGAACGTATGACTAATTCAGTGCTGTCTCTCGGCACTCTTTTAAACTGAATAAACAAGTGTTGTATAATCAATTTTACGGACACAGATTTTATATAAACTGTTGTTAGACTGAGTTTATAACTGGTGATGTTCCATTCATGCACTTATAAAAAAGGTTCTATATAGAACCCTGTGGTTCTCGACTCAATTTGAAAGATCTCTTTAAGAAGAAAGGTTCTATATACAGCGCTATGCATAAGTGAACACACCTGTGCTAAAGTTGACTAAAAAGAGGAATAAAAAAATCATATTTTGGAAATTGATCTTAATGCCTTAATTTAAAAAAATGAGGAAAAATCCAACCTTTAAGGACACCAATTTTCTTTGTGAATGAATAATGTATCGTAAATAAATACATGTTCTTCCTTAAAACACAGTGTGCATAAGTCAGGACACCCCTATGTTAAATTATTAAAGGCCAGTTATTACATGGATCCAGGATACTATGATCCTGATAAAGTTCCCTTGGCCTCTGGAATTAAAATAGCCGCACATCCTCACACACTCTTCACCATACCTGGAGATCGGCATGATTTATTGCAGTTCGCCTAACAGCTGGTGTGATTTGCATTGAGAGATGATCTTATGGAAAGTTCCCCATGCCGATCTCTAGGTCTGGTGAAGGGTGTGCGAGGATGCGGATATTTTAATGATCCATGAAATAACTGAATAAATCTGCCGGCCTCTATGGGAAGTTAACATAGGGGTGTCCTGACTTATGCACACTGTGTTTTAAGGAAGAACATTTATTTATTTACGATACATTATTCATTCACAAAGAAAATTGGTGTCCTTAAAGGTTGGAGTTTTCCTAATTTTTTTATTAAGGCATTAAGATCAATTTCCAAAAGATATATATTTTTTATTCCTCTTTTTAGTCAACTTTAGCACGGGTGTGTTCACTTATGCATAGCACTGTATATCCTTTCATAATACTTTGTTTAATGGGCTATTTCATTTTTCTTGTGATAAAGGATATTTACGAGCTGTTTAATTCATACAATTTTATTAAAATGAATGAATTAAAACTAAATCCATAAAATGATCCCATGATAGAAGGTTCTATATATGAAGCGCCTGACAGAACACTTTAATGTTCTATATAGAACCTTTTCTTCTTAAAGTGTGCAACTTGTAAATGGAACGACACTTGAAGTTGGTTTTCCAACTGTGATTTCCTCCTGGTGTTGAATGGCGACACACAAACATGACGGCAGCCAGGGAAATGTAATGTACATAGTTCATGAGAAACACTCGCTTTTAATCTATCAAAATACACAGAGTCAAAGTTCCTTTATTATATGATGATACAAACACTGTCATTTTTTAAAATCTCTGTTAAATGCACCTGCAAAATGAATATTATAGAGTGCTGCAGGGACACTGTATTATTGTTGGCCAAAACCAGGAAACGAGTTAACATTCAAGCCAATGTGTTTTTTAAGGTCTGTTGTTAAGGTCACTCACGACATAAAATACATCATTAATGTGATTTTTGAAAGCTTTTACTTCTCTTAAAAAATAGGTTATCAGAGACATTAAATGTCATTAGACTGGACAGGTAAACTCATCTACATCTACTCAGCCTCATGGTTTATAATGTAAAGTTGTTCACTTGTGAAGATTATCATGATGAACAAAACTTTTGTTGGTCACATACCTTATTTTCTGCAATAATCCAAAAATCGGATTGGGTTTTGTCAATGCGGATTGCGGTTTGCACTACAAAAATGCGTCATCACTGCAGCGCCTTACTAGTGATGCTTCACAATTTGATTTCCAAGAGACAAAACTTTATTGACAATCAAACACCTGCTAAGATATCACTCTCCGTGTGTTGGGCAATAGATCATATTTATGGTCAGAAGTTGGAAATATTAAGTGTAAAGATTGCACATCTGATTTTGGATGGAATGAGGCATAATCTGCGATTGTAAACAAGACTCTCATGGTTACATTGTGATAGAAGAATGAATATATCGGGGGGTTTTATCTCCAGGTGTTTATATGAGTCATTTAATGTACATGCAGTGGAATAACATCTTTGTTAACTAAAACAGGTCAAATGGAAAAAAAATAGCAAGAGTTAACTGAAGGATAATACACCAGAAACCTGTGATTTTATGTTTATGAAAGGGATATTATTTCTACTGTTGTGCTTCAAAATTGCTTTTTTTCACAGCATTTTCAAAGGGTTTTATTCCACATTTGTTTTTTTTTAATTTGTGTTGCTCATTTTCACTTCTAAAAAAAGTGAAACAGCAGCAGCTTTTGCTGAGAAAAAAAAAATGCAATGGTATTGCGAAACGTGATTCTAGGGTCAGAGGTCATAAAAGAACATGTCTTTTACTGGAATGTGAAGACTCAGGGTTTTTGAAGTTGGAAATTTCAATGGATTTAAAATAATGCTATGCAGGGGAATTCAGATGGTGTTGAATTAAACTATGAAACGGCGTCACATCCTGACAGCCTACAGTATTTCAGTGCAGAGGTCTCTGCTCCCCCCACACACACTGTAACCTTTTGTGCACCGTGGCGATGATGACGACATCCTCATGAACGCCTCTCTGTTCTCTACGGCTAAAGGGCAACTGAACTTCTACAGTTTAAAGGTCTCATATTTTTTTTTGTATTATGTGTTAACATCTTTTGTGTTTTCATAATAAAAGTAATCTGAGCACAATGATTTCGTACAGGCTGATTTATTATCAAACATAAAACAATTCTCAAATTTCCCTTGAATACAACTTTATACATCTTACAACCTGAATGGCAATTTATTGATTTACAAAAGAACAATGATATAGATCAGGATTTCCCAAACTGAGATTTTTGTGAGGTGATAAAAAAAAAAAATCATAAAAAATATAAATAAAATGTTTGTTTACCTGCATGTCATGTGACTGTTAACAAACATCAGAGAACATTGTTACGTTATTTAAATATAGAAAAAAAAATTGAAATATTTTACAAAAAAGAGGTTTGGCTAACAAAAAACAACTACATTTACTACATTTGCCATGTCGTCATGTGACCACCAGCTGCCATTCATAAATCCTCTCCCGTGGCCTCGTGGGACAGTAAAGTGTCCATCATACACACACTTCAGAATCTCACCGGAAGTAGTAGGTCATCCGGGTACTTTTTGGCTACTGTGAATTTGGACATACTTTTGTCAGATTCTGTTTTTCACCCTCTATATAGTAGGGAAGTATGTGATTCCTGATGCAGCCGAAGTTGCCAAAATCGCAATAATGTATTCAAAAAAAAATTAACCATTTAGTCAAGTTCATGTACCTCTCAGGGTTACCACTATAAAGGTTCAAACCTTCTCGAGTAAACAAGTACAAAATGTATTCCTTTAGAACATGGGTGGAACATTAATATGAAAATATGACACAGTGTACAGAAAAATCTCAAGTACCTCAGCTGCTTTAATGGCTACAAAATGTCTCTGACATCATGATTTACAATAGAACTCAGTAAATAAATTATACATTACATAGAAACACAATATACATATCCTCAATATACATGATGATTTGTTCACGCCTCTAAAGGCCCGATGCTCTGCGAGAGCAGTGACTCTACGGAGCTCTGGCTGCTACTGCCGTGTTCCTGCTGAGGAAAACAGAAGCTGACCTCTTCAGGACCACGCGCCTGAGTCGCTCCTCCTGCGGGTCGGAAGAAGACATGTCTGCGTGAAGATGCGGGAACCCTTTCACATGCAGAACTAAAGGAAACGGCAGAGGATGAAGTTTACCTGGTTGCTTTCTTTCTTTATGGGTGAGCTTTCGTCTTCTCCACTCCAGGATGAGGATTGTAGCGATGGGTGTTACGCAGAGGAGCCCAAAGATGATGAGAATCACTGTGACCACTGTAGAGAAAAGAGCAACAATGAGTGAATCACTTGAAAATTCGCTTTAAAGATGCCAATGGAAAGAAAATGTGAGTTTTAGCAATAAAGGGTTTTCACTACACGTCATCAATCCGGAAGTCGGCCATTTTGGAGGCACTGAATGTGTTTACGTGGCGTGAGAAAGTCACACACCACGCGAAATCCGATCAGAGCGTTCAGACTGAAGCTGATGTCCAGATATGTGATTTGAATAAGATTTCAAACCACATATGGATGTAGCTTGAAACGGATTTCATGTGCTTTTTTGGACTGACAATCTGAACGTAGCCTATGTCGGGATAAGAAATAGAATGAAGAATTGCAGTAAGGGCTAGAGAAGCTAACGTCAGCTCGTTCGGATCTTTACCACATATTAACTTTAGTTTGTCAAAATTTCACGCTCTTTCCTGCTTACTAAGTCCTTCTCTATATGATTTTGCAGCTTCCACGTGTTTTTTCCGAGGTTTATCAGTGTAACTATGTGTTCAGTAGTACATAAACAGTGCAATCCATGCTGTTGTTTACATCCGAGTGCCTCCATAATGGCCGCGCATCCGGGTTACCGCCCAGAACGTGACGTCGGTGAAAACCCTCTATAACAAATCATGACCACTACAAGTTATCGGCTCTTTTTTAATTGAAATGTATTTATTTGAACATCAAGTTCAAGGTGTGTGTGTGTGCGTGTGCGTGTGTGCGTGCGTGCGTGTGTGTGTGTGCGTGCGTGTGTGTGTGTGCGTGCGTGTGTGTGCGTGCGTGCGTGTGTGTGTGTGCGTGCGTGTGTGTGTGTGCGTGCGTGTGTGCATGCATGCATGTATGTATGTATATATGAATTATAGAAGGTCAAATGCATGAGAAACGTAGGCCAGCTTCCCATAATCTGACCTCAAAACCACTTCAGGGTGTTTAGAAACTCCCTGTGATGTCAGGGTCATCAGTGAGGTCACTGTCATGCCCACAGGTTTATATTTCTGGCATACTTACTGCTGTCTGCATCACTCTTCGCTGTTGGTTCGGTATGTGGTGTAAGGCCACAGATCACATCTTTAGATGAACTTCCAGGAACAATTATTTGATGGTCAGGCGTACATCTGTGGGTTGAGAGATACATCTTTTGAAATGGCTTGTAAGATGTGGTTTCATCAGCTCGGAAACACTTTTAACAGGCAAGATCGATATCAGAAACCATGCTAAAGGCATCATACCTGGTCCAGTTCACGCAGGGTTGATGGATCTTGTCATTGTACATCCTTGGAGGACACGGCTCACAATTGCCTAAATTCATACCAGAAAGAGCATGCAGTCAGATGCATATTGGTTCATAATATCAAAAGACTGATCAATGATCTTTATCCAGACGTACCTCTTCCGGCAGGTTGCTCTCCCTTCCCACACTCTTTCAGGCAGTGAGAGCATTTATCATTTGCACATCGATATCCCTGTGAACACCCACAAACTGTGTCTCTGCTGGCGGTGCACTTCTCTTTCACCTGCATGCCACCTGAGTTTGATATTTTGATATTTGTTATTATTGGGCTAGTTTTTACTGGCCATTGTCTTATTACAGAGACCCGCCAACCCTGTCGTCAGCTAAGGGCAGTTTTGGCATTTGTATGGTGATGTTTAGAGCACTTGAATAAAAAAATATTATGAAGTCTTTACCATCAGTTAAAATGAAAAAAAAAAAAAAAAAATAGATTATGTTATTAGATATTAAGCTTTACCTCCTGTACACTGATAACACCTCTGACACATCATTCGGTCTGTGTCAGTGTTGGCATCAATGAAGGTGTCATTTTCACAGGGAGTACACAGCAACATTGGGTCTGGACCGCATTCCTCGATTAGATGGTTTCCTGCAACAAACACACACACACACACACACACACACACACACACAGTAGGATTAGAGGTCTGAGACCACATTAAAATAGTAAAAAAACAACACACCTTGAGTGAACACAGTTTACTTCCTCTTTAGACGTGTCCTCTTTTTTCTAAACCTAAAAAAATTAATACTATGAAAAAATACTATGTAAGTCAATGTTACCCACATTCTGCATTCTCCAATCCATTATGCATCGCAAAAACAACGACACATTGTAATGTAAAATGAATGAGACATTTATCTGACTAATCAAATAAATAAATGTTGTGTGATTTTGTACAGATGAAACTTGTGCAACGAAGCATAAGATGCTCTTTAGTCTTTATTATGCTGTCATCGGTCATTGATTCAAAAGGTAGACACACAAAATCATGTTTACTTTTTGATTGTTGACTAAATTAAATTAAATTAAAAAAATGCAACACAGAAGCATTTTTACAAGTGGACTTCTGAACCTCTATATCCGACATCCTTCCGGTGAACATCATACATCTCTGTGCACAATAATCAAATCGAAAGTAATGCGCTGTGACGATGAACGCAGATGTTTGTTGTGTTTTTTTTTTTAAATCACATGATCACACTTCATCATGAGGGGCAACCGGAACACACTTATATCAGTGTCATGCGTGTGTAAGTACAGGAAAAATACTGCAAACTATATTTGCATTGATATTTGTGCTGCTGCTTGATAACATTGTTATAAAAAGCTATTATAGCAATTCCAGTTTGGGGGTTTAGTCATTTATTCCAAATTCATCTATCACAAATTTATAACTGTGTATTCAATTCTTACATCTGAGCTTCTCAAGCCTCCATGTAGCGTATGTAATATGCAACAAAAATGGTTACAGGCTATATGATTTTTTCCCCTGTAGGAAACTTTTCCTTCTTCTAAGCAGAGACCAGGAGACTTTTGGATCACGATCAAGCAGAAGTTGTTCTTTTTTATGTACAGTTAGGGGCAGGGAGAAATGAAGTATTACAGGTTTTGGAACCTGCTAGTTAGCATAACTGTTCAAACGCTGAGACGCGAGAACAGGACTGACCGGACTCTCTTGCTGGAAGTTTCGCAGCTGATCTAAATATTTAGTCTCTTCACTTTTGCAGTTTCCTAAATTAAACATTTAATAAATTTGTTATTCTTCACCCCATTTGTTTTATATTTTTGGTGTTGTTTGATAACACATTGTTATTAATATTATTATAGTAATAAAATGTAGTAATGTTTAACAAAATGATCAATTTCCATTGATATTCCATTCGAGACAAAACCCTAGCATCTTTCTGCTTTCTTACATAAAAAAAAAAAGCATTTTTTTATTGATTTAATCAATCTTACTAAAAAAAGAACAGTGGTACCGTTTAATTGTACATGGTACTCTGAGGTACTTCTAAGAATACCATGGTACTAAGACTTATTGTAATGCATATTCTATTTCTCTTTTCTTCCATCTCTTTTTACATGCATTCATTTTTTTTCAGGTTTTCACTTCACAAAAAAACAAACAATAAGCATAAACCATTGTTTCTCAAACCTTTCTGAACCAATGGCCCCTTTTGGCCCCAGCATTTTGCAGACCTAAAAAAAATCCAAATTCATCCTACCCACAATCCTAACCCTTACTATGGAAACAGGAATCTAACACACTCCTATGGAGCTCTGTATATTTAACTGTAAACTTATAATATATTGTATCTTGATACTTGTACCCAAAGATCTGTAGTTTATCAAGCATCTATTGATTTGCTTGCCATATTTGTTTGTTTTTTGTTACACACTATTTTGTTGAGTTTGAGAAACATTGATGCAATAATTTTATCCCAGAGTTAAGTCCTTTGCAAACTCACCTGGATGACACTTCTTACAGCACACGTCTTTGAGATTGTCACTGTTTTCCCAGTCCATACATCCAGATTCCATGCTGTGTCCTTCAGCCAGAACCAGGACAGCCAGGACCAGTCCATAGAGCAGCTTCATCCTCCACAACAGGTCCATCTGCTCTCAGGCTTCACACACACACACTCTCACACACTGGAAGATGCGGAGAATAAAGATCTTCTCTAGTGTGCTGCGTCTATACAAAGTCTGAAACCCTCACATGTGAAACCACATGTAAGTTCCCAAACGTCATGAGTCCACCCACATCCACATCCACACACACACACACACACACAGACGCATTTAGTGTCTGACAGTGACTCGTCAGCTTTCTGCAGTTTCTTTTTCATAGATAATGACGATGATCCAGTTCAAAAGTGCAGGGATATTCCTTCCTTCAAATTTGCATAATCAAATAATGTCTTTAATTTTTTTTTTGAGAGAGGGGAACCACAACCATTGTACAATTTATGCAAAAAAAAATATCGGACATAATAATGCAATTATTACATATTTACAGTTACAATCAACTGTATTTTTCAATATTTAAAGGTGCACTATGTAACTTTTAGCGGTAAAAAAGAAAGAACATTGTTTTGGTTGTGCTTCGGCTCTGTGTGACAGTGCGGATGAATATGATTATCCTGAAGACATTAATAGACATGGTAGATCCTTAAAAATAAAACTCAGCACAGAAAATGCATGAGCCTTCACAAAAGATAATGCTTAATGAACTCTGTTAGAGAGCTACATGTGGAAATGTATCTGTTCAATAAAACACTTAAAGGGTAACTAAACCCCTGGTCAGAGCCTGACTCCACCCACTGGCAATATTTGAAAAATGCTGGAAAAGTGGGCAGACCCCAACGGACGAACCGAGGGCGGGGCTGAGCGCGTGATTGACAGACCCGCAGTGACGCAGTGATTGACAGCTGCTGTCATACTCGCTAAGATAGAGAGTGACTGGAGTGACGAAAGTAGCTTTGCAACAGAGCGGTCATTTGAAGTCGAGGACTTTTCTCCCCCACCTTCCCCTGAAGTGGACGAATTGTCTGTGGACACAGAGCTAAAACCATATCAATTCGAGCCGCGAGCTCAAACTGCGGTGTCGCATCGCATTAACTCCCGCATCGCGATCGGCATCCGACGATGCTAGCGAAGCAGCCGCGCAAGAGAGAATGGGGCCAGTATCTGAGTGGATTATTATTACTATTGACCTCCGTTAAGCATATTTTGCCGCTATGTGAAAAAAAATATCCAGCAAAAGCGCCGGCGGTTGTGGAGTCCATGCAGGAAGAGCAGCGTTTGGCACACAAGTGCATGTAACGTTAAACACTGGCGCCTAATTTCCAAGTCTGGGGGAAAGTTATGCAGTCCAGCAGTGCTGTTGCTACCGGCAACACTACACCTATACCAGCCTAACCACTGTACTAAACACAGACAAAACTAATGCTAAAAATCTACACTATTCTAACTGATGCAATAATATGCTACTAACTAACTATGCTTCTAACAACTATGCTAAATAACTACCTAGGCTACACGAAATAATCTAAATAACTATATAAATGCTATGCTAACTAGATGCTAAAATACGCTATCCTGATCGTTTTCAATACTCGTAATTCCAATTTCCAACTCCTGACTCGCTACAGTGGTTTTGACGGAACCAGATGCTTTTATACCAGGGGCTGCCAGGGGCGTGGCAGAGTAGCGTCACAGAGTACCCTACGTCAGAGAGTACCCCTACTTCAGGAGATTCCGTTTAACCTGAAGAGGGCAGCACTCAGACGTTTTTACACCATATATTTGAAAAATAAAACACTTTATACTCAAATGTTAAAAAAAGTACTCGAATCATTGAACAGCATTTATGAAGCTCCATTCTTACAGATCATTAAGTAAAAAAAGTTGGTTTAGTGTTTAGTTACCCTTTAACGTTACTCTCCTGTCGAGTAATAAAAACACCATCATCTCTGCGTCACTTTGACAAAATTTCAAATCCCTCAGCTCAGTTGTGCTTACCCATCCAGCAGAATCGTTCTTGGATCCTCTGTGTCTTTGCTCTTGCAAGCTATATTTAAGTTGCTCTTTATTGCTTACAGAACTGTTTTTTATAAACTGAAGTATAAAACAAAAAAGATTCTTTATAAAATAAAAGTTTATTTACAGTTTTTTTCGATTGCTAAACGACAGTGAGCACAACTGGAGCTACATGTGCAAAACTCTAACTACAGTCTGCACAGCAGCAGTTCATGTGGACCAAACTCTAGTTCGTTTTTCATTGCTTGAACACAGTTTTCAAAACTCTACACACTTATCCCATGACTTTAACCACAACCTGCACAACACTGTGGATTTACAGCACTTTGTTCAAATGCTAACACACTGCTGTCAAAACTGTGAACCACACATTCAAAACAGAACAGATTTCAGCCTTGTGTCTTTCAAACACTGCTGATGGCAACTTCAGCCGAGAGAGGTGAGAGTAACATCCTTACAGTAAATGAGAACATTACAGGAATATATTTTGTATTGCAATTATAGAATATTTACACAGATATATATTACAGTAAGTTTGACTGTAATATATAGTTTTACTGTATTACTGTATATACTGTAATATACAACAGGACCCAAAGGCTGGCCCCAACAGGAGGAAGAGGAAAAATATTTTCAGATGCGCAGGAAAATGCTATTGTCGCAGATTTATGGTTTTGTACCTGCCTGCATATTCACCCTTCCTCAACCCAATAGAGGAGTTTTTCTCTGGTGGAAAGTGTTTTTTGGTGACCAAATGTCTCTTTTGGAAGCCGTGCGTGCCGGATGTGAGGACACGAGTCCAGAGGACTGCAGGGATGGATAATGTACTCCAGAAGGTTCTTCCCCAGGTGCATGGCAAGAGAGAACATTAGATGTGATGTTGATGAAAACCTGTGGCCTGATGCTAGAGATTAGCAGGATTAGCCCCTCAATTATTTGTTTGAATTACATGTACTTTTAGTTTCTACCTTTTTTTCCTCATTACTGTAATTTCGTAAATTACTACAGACTATTGAAGAAAAATGCTAATTTTAATTTACCTTAAAGAATTCTTATGTTCTAAAATTTAAATAAATCATGTGAAAGAATGTCACTCTATTCTTTCAAGAAAATATTACTTTGTATGAAGTCAGTGAAATTGTTCAAACTGTAAAGATGAAAAGTTAGTATTTTCTGTATTGGTGTTTGATGCTAGTGTTTTTACTCTCAGTGTGTTCTGAGTGACAGTGTGTGTTATCTCAGTGAGGGTTGTGCACAGTGTTTGGCTGCACTGAGCCTGTTTTGAGCCATGTGTTAAGAGTTGTGTTGCTTGGAGTGAGTTTTGCAGGTGATGTGAACTGTTTAGCTCAGGTGACTGTTGGTAGTGCAGACTGTAGTTAGAGTTTTGCACATGTAGCTCCAGTTGTGCTCACTGTCGTTTAGCAATCGAAAAAAACTGTAAACAAAAGATAAAAAAATACTGGTTACACAATGATTAATACTTGTAGCAAAATAATCAAAAGGTTACAGGTTAAAATACTTCAGCTAACCCAATCTCAACAGGGCAGTCCTGTGAGTGGACAATTACAAATGCTATTTACCTGGTCAGCAGTTCAAGCAATAGATGTAAGAAATAACTTGTTCTCATCCGAGTTGTCAAAGTTAAAATATTACAATAGAGCAATTCGAGCAAAAATAGTTTCAGTTAAAAACTGAACAGGTAGAGAACCAAGAAAACCTCTTGGTACTTTTCCAGAGGAAGTAAGGCGGCCTCTGGTGATCCATACATGGTCATTCTTTCTTCCCTTTCGTCTTCTCCGCTTTGGGGTTTTGTTCCTATGTTTGTGTGTGTGTGTGTGTGTGTGTGTGTGTGTGTGTGTGTGTGTGTGTGTGTGTGTGTGTGTGTGTGTGTGTGTGTGTGTGTGTGTGTGTGTGTGTGTGTATATGGTTGGAAGCAGGGCCGTGCACAGGGGCATGTGTTGAAACTGAAAAAGGGCACCCCCTCCCTTTTAATTTTATTATATATATTAAGATTATTTAGTAAGCCTACATAAAAGCAATAAATGGTCACATCTTTATGACAAATTCAATAACACAAAATAATAGTCTCAAAAGCTTTAGATTTATTCACTATTAACAACCATAATAATATATATATATAATATAGATATACAGGGTTTCAGGGCTTCTTTAGCCCTAAAAAAAACATGTTGTAGCCTACTACATTTATACATGTGAAGTTGAGCCTATAGGCTACTAGGCCTAACTATAGATAAACATTTTTTAGCTAGATAGCGAAACCGTGCATTTTACCAGCCTTGAATTAACCATGATGTAATATTATTACCATAACATGATTAAATGTTAATAAATTAAGTGTATCAGCAATCATAAATCAAAGAATATTTTTTTTTTAGAAATGTTTTAGGTGACGAGGATCACTCAGTCGCTTTGTGTACTCACTGATCTAGAATCAATGACATTAAAAACAAATTGTATGTTGTTGTATTACTTATCAATAAATTGTTAACATTTTACAAAAGTCAAACTCAAATGCAGTTACGGGATTTTTAGACCAGCGAATGTGTGCAAATGTGCATTTTCTCCGTCATTAAAACGGCCACATTAAACGTACATTTTCATCAACAGGTTACAAACTAGTTTGTTGTTGGCGCTCAGTTTTTTCTGTTGTAAAATACATTTGGCCAAAAACTCATTTTATAAAAGATGAAGTGTATAGTAGACTAGGCTATGTCGGCTATGATGGCAAATTCTCTCAGATCCCACATGTACCCTATCAGACATCAAATAAATAAAATATGAACCTTTATAGACATGGACATGTCCATAGTCCAAGAGTGTTTAGTTCTTATTCAAACAACAAGATCTTTGTTTACCCGTGCAAAACTTCGTTCATCTGCTGTCTGCTGTGCGGCTGCTGCGGAGCTTCAGTCAGTCACTCACGATAGAGGGGGCGGGGTGATCAGGTAGAGGGGGCGGGGTTATCAGGTAGAGGGGCGGAGTTATCATATAGAGGGGGCGGAGTTATCAGGTTCACTGACAGTTTGAGGATCGATAAGATTTACACATCGATAGATTTAAACTCTTTTTAAGAACTTTCATTGGCTAAATATTTGTATAAACCGACAGACAGGCGTAAATAACATTGATTTATAAAAAATAAAAAATAATAATAATAAAAAAAGGGCACTTCAGAGTGTAATGGCAAAAAGGGCATGTGCAATTAAAATGATCATCTTTCCCTACACAGCCTATCCAGACAGGTCTAATGATTTAAAAGCAACATGAAATTAAATTTGATCCTATTTACTTTTTTAATACGCTTTCCTAATCTTATTTTGAATGATTGATCAGTGCACAATATTCCAAAGGATAAAAAGGTCTTTCTTTGTATTGTAATCTTTAATCAAACCGTAACAACCCGCTCCTCTGAAACAACTTCCCATATTTAAAAAGAAAGAGCCAGTCTCTTATATTTTTGTGGTATTTGATTTTATAAATGAAGGTATATATTAAATGGTAGGCAGCATGAACATCTGACATTTACATTCCCTTTTCATTGAGAAAATATGACAGTTCATATTTCATGAGTCCATCACATGTAAATCAGGCATATATTAATAGACTTATTCTTCAAGTGTGACATCATTGCTGATGAATATTTATTATCATTAAGCAGAAAACTCCCTTTGTACCTGCAGGCCTGCTTATTACAGTAACATTTACATATTTAAATATGTGGGAATTATTGTAACACTGTTGATGTCATTGTGTGGGGTTTCCTGCAGACCTTCAGTGCTCCTCACTTCTATGGCTTCTGAAAGGAGACCTCCACGGCTCCCTCTGCTGGCCGAAGCTGGAGGATCTGAAGCCAGGTGAAAACACACTGGGCATGTTCCTCAACAGTCCAGATTTAACATCATCGTTTCTCTTTTTCATAAGTGCCAGAGCTGGAGTCAGAGGCAGATTATCAGAGTTCTGAAAGACAATAGCGGTGGGTTTTATTTGTTTTATTTTTCATTGACTCTTAGTAGATTGCAAAGGAATGTCATGTGTTTTTGCCATTTGCAGTACGGTGTGAGAACAGGGGGGGGGGGACCCCATAAAAAGGTGGTTCAGTCTGTCTGGGGGGGTGTCACTCTTCTGCACAGGGTAAAAACTGTGTATTAGACTGCTCCTATTCTTGCAAGAATAAACACTTCTCTTTTTATAATTTGACTCTGAGTGTCACTTACGCAGTGATGTTTGTTTGATGAATTTTTGCCACAACAAAAGGTATATCACACGATTGAGCTTTAAATACACCAGCTTTGTGTATGCCTTTTTCTCGATTACCAGAGAAAACATGACTCTGGAAATGTGCATAAATAAATTGAAATGCATCAGAGTACATGCACTTCATAGTAGAAAATATAGGCGGGTTGGACTATTTTTCTAGGACAATGAACTTCTGATTATGCATAAACAATATAAAGATATTTGCACACACAGGCTTACTGTTCAAAAGTTTGGGGTCTGTACAATTTCTACATTTTTGAAAGTCTCTTATGCTCAACAAGGCTGCATTTATTTGATTAAAACAGAAATATTGTGAAATATTATTACAATTTAAAATAACTGTTTTGTACTTGAATATAGGCTATAATTCAAATTTAATCCATTCCAGTGATCAAAGCTAAATTTTCATTACTCCAGACTTCTGTGTCACATGATCCTTCAGAAATCATTATAATATGATGATCTGAAACATTTCTCATTATTATGTTGAAAACAGTTGCACCACTGTTGGACACACGTGTTCACAACACAAAAAGTATTTTGAACAGCAGTGTACTTTTGAGACAGTCAGATGTGCATTTTAAATCTCGGCTGTATGTTTCTTCTAGGCTTCTGGTGTATATTGATTTACTGCAAAACATGTGTATTTGTACACACTGAGGAATGAGGAATGTCATAATTGATAACATGCCAGAAATGTGTTTCATAGAAATTAAATTAAGACCTGAAATATCAGTGGAGACATTAAACATGAGCATTATATTGTATGGCTCGTTTAGGGCTAATTGTGTGTTTATCTTTTTGTCCCAAGCAACAGCTGGCACGTAAACTGCATATAAATGAGAAATCTCAATCTCTCTTACGGTGGTTCGAGCGTTTGATGGCGTGTCTGAACGATGTAGATTGAGCTCCAGTGTGGATTTGCTGATGCCCGGCGTTGGGTTTTCTGTCCTAATCTGTCCTGAAGAACTGCGACGTGAATTGACCCGTTTAAGAATATCACTCAAAGTGCTGAAAGTCTTGCTCCGGGAAATATCTAACGGTTTCTGTGAAAAAAAAAAAAAAAAAGAATGAAATAAGGTCAAGCAAACAACATTCCTCAACTATCCTAGAAAATCACTGTAACAGTGGCTTTGCTTTTATTTTTTTCAGCAAAATGATTTTGTCTTTGTTTTATTGAGTACCAAGGTGCAATCATTATTGTGTGTTAGTGCCGGTCCTTTATGCTGATTGGCCAATAGCCGTGTTTTATTAAGATAAAGCAGAGAAATTACTGTTTATTGAACAGATCTGTGTATCACTGTGCGCTCCACCCATATCAACATAACAATTAATAGTAGGCAGGCGGGCCTACTGTCAAAACTGTTCCATGTAGCCTATTGCCGCAAAAGTAACTGTTTATTAGTTATATGAAGTACAGTGACCCCTGCTGGCGTTATGTTTGCATCATTCATCTTTAATTTTGAGGTCACTCCCCTCCCTCTGTCAAAGACAGTCTTGTCCATTGTGTGTGTGTGTGTGTGTGTGTGTGTGTGTGTGTGTGTGTGTGTGTGTGTGTGTGTGTGTGTGTGTGTGTGTGTGTGTGTGTGTGTGTGTGTGTTTCCGAAGTGCAGAGGGAATATTATTCACAAGTTTTCTGTTTCAGGTATAGGCTTTTACTGTTTGTTCATACAGTTTAATGACGCTTCATAGACAGGTGTGGTTTACTAAAAGACGGGAAACGTCACCCAGAGACTTATTAACAACAATAATAAAAAGTCTCTGTTTTTTTTTTTTTTTTCTGTTCTAGTATCTTTTTTATTTGAGCTCCATCGGATGAGGCATATTTACATCTAGGAACATTTTCTTGTCACTGCCCGGGACTATTTTTTCTGGCGGATGGATGGATTCAACTGATTTTACTTTTTTTTTTAAGTAACATTAAAACATGTGTTTCCGGCTTTAATATTCATACTGTGTGGTAACCGTTTTATAAAAACAACAATATAGGAGAGGCCATTATGACTTCGTGTCATGCCTAATAACGTCCTTCAGCCTACGTAGGCCTAACTTTATTCACAATAAAGCACGGCCTGTCGTAGGCTACATTAGCCTATTGCTTACGTATACCAGTAAGTAGCACCGACCTTTAGATTGGCTTGTGTGGTTCCTTCTGGGTTTATCATGTCTCCTAAACCTCTGTCTCTCATCAGGAACGGCTCTCGTCTCAGAGCGGGTCCCATCTCTTCCTCTGATGCCATGTTGCGGGGTTTGTACACAGCATACCTCTCCTCGTTTTCAGGATTCAGCGGAGGATACGTGATTCTGTCAGGTATCTGCAAATGCCTTTGAGTGAAAGAGATGAGACAAAATCTCTAAGAGGTTTGCTAACATCTATTCAAATATTTGCTTACATGATCTTGTCTATCTCTCTTTTGGACCGGTTATTATTTACCTGTTCCCCACGTCATTGCAATGCATTTCTCCTGGAGAGTAATGCCGCCTGCAGAAAACAACAGAAAATGCATGTTAAGAGGAAGCGCAAACACATCTAACAATACTAGAGCTCACATGAAAAGCCTTTTGAGAAACGCTGACCTTTGTATTTGATATTCCGGATGCCTGAAGTCTGACAGAAACATTGAGTTGAACCTAAAATGCAGATAAGACAGTAAGTTTAAGTGTAGTTCAAATATTGTACTTCAGGATTGTGCTCTTCAAAGTTATCACAGCTAGCAGAATATTATATAATAATACTGTATGGATGGAGTCATATATTGTGGGGGTTAGTCATAACATATCAAAAACTGTATTTTCAATTCTACAAGCTGTTCATGAAAACACAAAATACTTTCAAAATGATGTCATTTCACTGTTACAGGACCTGTTTTTTGATTTCTCTATCTTTCATGTCATACACTTCTGCACATTAAAATTGGATTGAACACATGGAAGCACGAATAATAACTTCTGTTTTATAATGCTAATTTTATATACTTACAAATTTTGTTACAGAAAGCTACATAGTTTTAGACAGTGATGTCTCCACTCCATTTGATATCTGTCTTTATGGCACCAAGTAATATCGCAAAATAATATAATTATTTAGTCAAATTCTGCTTTTTATTACTACACTTTTAGGTCAGTTATATAAATGATGGTGGTTTCTATTTGTATTTAAAATATGTAATGCAAATAGATATTTTCAAATTATGCTCAGTTATCATTTTAATTGAGATCACTTTTTATATGCACTACCGTTAAAAGGTTTGGGTTTAGCAAGATTTTTGTTTGTTTTTAAAAGAAGTTCCTCATGCTCACAAATTCTGCATTTATTTGATCAAAAATACAGTAAAATTGTATGTGAAACATTACAATTTACAATAACCATTAACTGTTTTCTATTTTAAAGGTACACCATGTAACTTTTTTTTGTTCGAAATTAATACAATTTAAATAATGAGTCAATATATCACCCAAAACGTGTTTTTGTTTTGTTTTGACCTGTTGGGATGGTTAGGGTTAGGTCTCGTCATATCCGTAAATAGAGTAAAGTTGCTCCAGCTCATTTATGACGCATGTCTCGTGGGAGAGGTCAGAGGTTAGTTGAGTGTGTGTCTCTGGTGGGAGAGGTCAGAGGTTAGTTGAGTGTGTGTGTCTGGTGTGAGAGGTCAGAGGTTAGAGAACGAGAAAGGTTGACATGGAGCCGCTAAATCTCCAACCTCCGGAGAATCACCCGTTTTAAACAAACGCTGAACAGAGGAGAGTGCTGGAGAAAAGAGAACGAGACCGAGCTCGTAATAAAACAAGAATCAACATCGGCTTGGCTTTTTAGAGATGGAGAACTGAGGGATCTGAAATGTTGTCAAAGCGACGCAGAGATGCGTTTTTATTATACTCAACAGGAGAGTATTGAACAGATACATTTCCATATGTAGCTCTCTAACAGAGTTCACTGTAAAGCTTTATCTATTGTGAAGGTCATTACATCATGTGTGCTGGATTTTATTTTCAAGGAAGTACTGTGTCTAATAATAGGTAAAGCTACAGTAACATCTTCAGCTTATATCTCTTACCCCTAGTAGTAAATGTTTTATGAGCAGAAGGATAATCATTTTCATCTGCACAATCACGCAGAGCAAAATACATGCAGTTTTATTTTTTAACTGCTAGAGGGCAAGTGTACCTTTAATATTTATACCTATAATATTAAAGGGCACCTATTATGGAATTTTGAAATTTACCTTTCATGTAGTGTGTAACATAGATCTAAGTGAACAAAAACATCCTGCAAAGTTTGAAATATGAAAGTGCACCGTATATAAAGTTATTGTCTTTCAAAAGTAAGAGTCGACTCGGAGTCATTTTTATGAATGTTAGAAGACTGGAGCTTTTTCTCTGACTAGATGACGTCCACTTGTCAAGTTATTTGAATACGATACGCCCACTTATTGCGCTCCAAGGCCAGGGAAAATATCATGGCGACGAGACGCTGTGTTCTGAAGTGCGACTCAAAAGCCAACTTTTTTCATCTGCCCAAGGAGGAGCATTTGAAGACTAAGTGGCTACAATTCATATATACAGCTATACCACAGAAGTATAGTCCAAGCCTTGTGCTTTGTTCGCGCCATTTTGAAGACGATTGCTTTTTAAATGCAATCAAACTTGGATTCGCGAGCCGACTGATATTGAAGGAAGGTTCAGTTCCAAGTGTATTTGCATCAGCTTCCTCCTCCGTATCACAACCTGTAAGTGTTATTAATAATTGTTGCATTTATGTTTTATGTAGCATGCTTAATAATTATTTTGTTTGTTGTGTAAGCACCGTTTAGCTTCTAGGTCTTCAATGACAATTGTATTGAGATATGTGAAGTGTGTGTCGTCGTTTTCGGAGTTGT
The DNA here is from genome assembly GCF_949152265.1 of Phoxinus phoxinus. Lineage (NCBI taxonomy): Eukaryota > Metazoa > Chordata > Actinopteri > Cypriniformes > Leuciscidae > Phoxinus > Phoxinus phoxinus. The sequence continues at coordinate 26,199,089 of NC_136897.1, forward strand.
CTTAAAGTTGTCATTATTATAACACGATTTAATTGATAAAAGCATCATTGTACTCCGTGTTAAAAAATAGTATTATCTCTGTAAACACTGCTGGGTCATCTGACCAATCGCAGATTAGCGTCGCGCAAAGGAGGGGTTTGGAAAAACGAGTCGTTGAACGAATCATTTGGGAGTCGGTGAGCAAATCAGGTAAAAATAAATGCATATTATACGAAAACAAAAGTGTTTTTTGACATTGCATGCACGTAAAACTGTTGTTGGGGACTCCCTAAACAACATTAGGAACATTTTAAATGTCATAATAGGTGCCCTTTAATGTAATTGTGAGACTGTCTGTCAAACATTAGATCTGAGGTCAAATATCTTTGTATTTTGTACTTACTTGCCCTCCTCTTGATGCCCAGTCAGAAGTCTGCTGTTAAAGTCATTGTAGGGCAGCTCCCATCCTCCTGGATGTCTTTCTAAGAGGGGTTGATGATAGATCTGCAACTCCCCATCATCAGGTGGACTAAATGTGCTCTCCGGGAATCTCCGGATGACCCCCATCGCCTCCCAATCCAGATGACTGTCAATAGGAGGCGGCGGAGGATTGGCGATTAACTCAGTAAGTTCAATTTTGTTCCTGTTTATGTTCAGGGGTGGTTGTTTATTATATATTTTGGGTTCTGTAGCTGGTTTTCCAGTTATCCATGCATCTGGGATTGGAAGCGAGGCAGCGTAGAGGATCCGAAACTCCCGATCGAAAGATTCCACAACTGGGCCGCTCATAACGGTGACGAGCTGACGATGCAGGTGAGAATCGCTCCAGGTAAGGCTGAGCAAGACAAAAAAGAAAAATTAAGAGATTATAAAGGATTCAGAAGATGTAACAATCCAAAAAGGAGCAAAGTAGCACCATAAAACTAAAATAAAATAGTCAATATGTGCACATTTTCCAAGTCTTTTGATACCATTTGATCACTTTGCATGTTATATTTTTGGCAACAGTTCTTCTAACCCAACTGATGGAGTGTGTAGCTTTTCATTTCTTAAACAACCATGTAGGAAGACGCATCATGGCCATATTCCAGGATGACAATGTCAAGATTCATCCGGCTCAAATTGTGAAAGAATGGTTGGGAGGGAGGGAGCCTGAAGAATCATTTTCACACATGAATTGGCACCTCTGAGTCCAGACCTTAAATTCATTGAAAGTCTTTGGGATGTGCTGGAGGAGACTCTTGCATTGACAATACAAGATCTTGACCAAAAATGAATGCACCTCTTGATGGAAATTTTGATGGATATTTATTTCCATCAAGAGGTGCATCAATTTTTGGATTATAATCTTCTATCAACAATGCAAGAGTCCACCAATCTGTACTCTGTAGACTCAAGTCTACTCCTCCATGGTTGTTTAAGAAATTAAAAGCTACACACTCCATCAATTAGGGTTAGAAAAATGGTTGCCAAACACATAGCATACTAGAAACATAATAATCACTGCAATAATGATCCAAACATAGACTCTTCAGCATTTGCCTTATTAAATCCAAACGCAACGTTTTTGGTTTTGGTTTTTTTGGCCGGGCCGTGTATCACCATTAAAAAGTTTGGGGCCAGTAAGATTTTTAAAGAAATTAATGCTTTTATTCAGCAAGGACGCATTAAATTGATCAAAAGTGACACTGAATACATTTACATTGTTGCAAGACATTATCATGGTTTCCACAAAAATATTAAGCAGCACAACTCATTTCAACATTAATAAATATAAAATAAAATTGAGCAGCAATATTAGAATGATTTCTGAAGGATCATGTGACACTAAAGACTGGAGTAATGGTACTGATTCCAGGAATAAATTATATTTAAAAATATATTCAAATAGAAAACAGTTCAATAAACTAATATTTCATAATTGTATTGTTTTACTGCATTTCTAAACAAATAAAAGCAGCCTTGGTGAGCAAAAGATACTTTTGAACAGTAGTATACTTTGATAACTGTGAAAGAGACAAAAAATTGTTCCCACAGAGTGTTGATTTCACTAATTGTCTGTATAATGTAGGGGTGGTGTGGCTTAAAGTCTTAAATGGTATGAGCTGGCAACCCAAAAGTTGGTTCAAATCCCAGAAGGTTCACACCCTGGTTCCCTGGAGCAATTCTTTCAACTGCAGGTAATGCGTTTCTCAGCTCTATTAAAAGACTGATTTATGAGCTCCATTATGAAAGCGTCCTTTACCTGTAGCTCCCCATCATCACCGTCTCCAGATCCACCAACACAAAGTTGTTCTTCAGCTCTCCAACAACCATCTTCGTGTCGCGCGTCAGGAACGTTTTACCTCCAAGAATGCGCACCATGATGTTCTGGAAAATGTCATCAAGGAAGAGATTCCCTTGAACTACATCGCAAAATCGAAATGTTTCATAACTTTTAATCTTCACTGCATAAAGACTGCAGTTGGTTTCCGCAAAACTCTAAACTTTTAACTAAAGGTCAGATCTAGTTAAGTTTCAGAGATATGGAGCGATTGTCCAAACCAAAAACATTCCACAACCACAAGCCAATCATCTGCAGCCGATGAATGTAGTTGAACCTGTTCACCATGGCTTTATGAGTTCTTCTCATTCAAACTTACACACAGAACGAAAAACTCTGTGATGAAGAGTAACATTTGCTGACAGCTGCAGAATAATTCGACTAAGGTGTGTCTGGCCTTTTGTCTAGAGAGGAACGGCCTAAAGTTCAGTCTGTGTATGAACGTTTTGTGGCTTGATGGTTACACAACGCACTCAACTAACCAAACTTCTGAACAACGAAATGTTATAATAAAACTAGGAGAAACTCAAGCTTGAGTGTTTGATGGTTTTATCCACTCACCGGATGTTGAAGTTGGTGTGAAGAGCAGTTCTCCTCGGCGGATCTTCTGTTGAGGATGATGTACACCGGAACCCCTCGGGATGCAGCGTTTCGGAGGTCGGCGATCACCACGTTATCCGACAATTTATCTGTTGCAACGGCAATCAGCTGCCAAACACAAATGCAAAAAAACTAGTGGACTTTCTGCTGGTTCATGCTTAGTTTCATGTTTTTTTTGCATTCAACCAACTTATTTTAGCTTTAAATATCTAATTTATAAATGTTCATATATAATTATCCTAAATGTGAACATGACAGTTTCCAAAATGTTCCTACGAATGATTTATACAACGTCTGTCCGTATGTACAAAAATGTTCTTAATGCATTCCTCTTTATAAATCGCAGTTCATCTTAAAGTCACAAAAGGAATATTGCTGTATGTATTATAAATAATTTATCTGTGCAAATCATTATTTTTTACTACATTTTTTACTACACCCTCGTAATCTTTAATCACATCTCTTATCTGATGACGGGGGCGGGGCAACCTGTCACTCACATGAGATCCACCAATAGCAAACCACAACCATCCAATCAATTCCCCGGACATGAACTTCCGACTTTAAAATCAACTACTGAACGCCTACAAATATCTCTATGGTTCAGAAGTACGGCACTCATCAATGGGTAAGGAAATCAGAAAACGTGTGAACGCATGGGCCAGTTCCTGTTAATATTATTATTATTTTTAGGAAATCATTTCTATAAATCATTTAATTTCAGGGATGCAATTATTAAAAGCAGTAAAAAAAAAAAAAAGTAAATTATATCCATGCATATTCTGATGTGTTTTCATAAACAATATCGAAATAATTTAATTACTCCCAGCAAGCAATTTTGCGTTTAAAAGACGTCTAATAGCCGTCCAGACACGGCCCAGACGTCTAGGCTAAAACCAGGCAAAATCTGGCCTGTCATTGAAATTTTAATTGACGTCTCTAAACCATCGCCCAAGAATAGACTAGTCATCAATTAGATAACAAAGAAATGAAATGAGTGAAGAAATGAACCCAAACACCTTGTAATCGCTGTTTACTTTGCTTACATGGTGCAATATCATACATCTCACAAGTTATTTTGGCAAAAACGACATGTAACCAAATTCAAGGTTATTTTGGCTAGAAGTGTGTTACTCACAGCCGGACTATATCGGGTCTATAGTTAACCTAGATGGCAAGATGACGGCTAGTATGAGAGGCCAAAAAGTTTCAGTCGAGGTATGCATAAGAACATTTTCATGTCAGTTTCTACCTTTATAAATGCGAATCTGTTCTTCAATTTTGATGTAGGATAAAATCCATGGTATTTAGGATCAAATCTGACTGTATAATTGTGTTTTTTAAATCAGGGCCTTTAGAGCTGCTGAATCTGAATCGACATTGATGCATTTTGCAACATCAACACTGTTAATAAACTGAACTGAATCAACATTGAACTGACTCAAGCTGAATAACGAAACTATTGTCTTTTGCTTGTAGAGCAATTGAATCCATTTCGTAATTGCTGAACTTTGCACAGTTAATAAACTGAACTGAATCAGCACTAGGCCGAATAATGTCTTTTTAGAACTGCATAATTCGTCTCATATTTGATTAAGTTTGCAGCTGTTTATTACAGTGAAGCTGCTGCGATATAAATCATGGTGGCTTGACTTACCCTAGTGGCTCCTTGTAAGAGTGTCCTGAGGACTTCTCGTATGGAGGGCTCCTGTTCTACAGGAGGATTGGTGTATACTTCAACTCGACCCATGTCCATCCAGCTGTACCTTTCTGGCCATCCGAGTTCCAAGCATGGAGCCGGAGTGTCCGACTCTGTGGGGAAATAATGTCCGGAGAAGTCGTCCCCCTCAGAGCCGACCTCCACCTCACCGTTTCCATCCTCCAGGACCGCATCGCTTTGATGATAGTCCTCGACCCAGCTGGAGATCTGGTTCACCTCGCCGGTGGACAAGAACGATCCCATTTGTTCCTGGTGGAGTTTGGTGTAGAAAGCCTCAGGACCGGAGCTCACCAGGCTTTCCACACAGTAGCGTTCTTCCTCGCAGTGCAAGAAGTCTGGACTGGACTCGGTCAACGGAGCGAAGATGACGTTCTCATTGAGGCTCTGCTCTTGAGAGTTTGACATGATTGGAACCCAATGATGGATGGAGATATCCTTCTTTACCAAAAGATGACTGTGGAAAACTGCATGGTGATGTGTAGAGAATAACTAGCAGCTACCCCGAAGTTTCTTGGAGGAGGATGTTGGTGAATTATTCAAATAGTTGAGGTTCTTCTTCATGCATTGAAACTATTTAACTCTGTATAGCCACCAGATGTCAACAGAAAAGCAGGATACTCCATGGAGGAATCCTGGAAGTGGTTCCTGGAAGATTTGGAGAATCTTGAAATGTCCTAGAATACAGTCTTGAGGGGAAAATAGACACATCAGAGTTTAAAAACATTCCCAGCCTTTTCCTCGTCAATTTGATTTGGTGACCGCCCTTGTGGAAAAGAAGTGCACTTGATTGTGTTCTTCAAATCTTAAATGTATATATATATATAAATCAAAGAGAGCTTTTTTATCACTTTGCAATAATGTCAATTACAACGTTTTTTAGTAAGTTTTAAATCGTGTTTAACAATATTTTGTAGTGTTTTAAAGTGCTCTTATTTTGGTATGTTGACTAACATACTAAAGCATTTGTAAAGTACATGATTATAACTGTATTGTAACTACGTTGTGTTATCTGTTCTTTTAATGAGTAATCTACATTGAAGTCAGCATGTTATAAATGTAATAAATTGCAACATCATAACTACAAATGTGTAATTAAATACAATACAAGTTTCAATAGAAATGACATTAGAATAAATTTTAGTTTATCATAAATGCTTACATTCGGCTGTACACTAAGCATATTTTAGAAGTAATTACAAAATTACATATAAAGATGTACACTGTCTTACTTAAGCGGGTCAAAAAAACAATCTAAAGTTCAGATTACTGATTTTAATATAAATTTAACATTTTCATTTAATTGTAATAAAAACATTACATTTAGTTCGCACTTAAGTAACAAGTACTCTTTCATTAAAGTATGCTAAAGTGCACTTCTTTTTCACAAGGGCATGTTAAAATCCATGCATTTCTACTTATCTATTTTATACTTCACAAGAACAGTAAAGTATGTACTAAATTATGTACTAAAAGTGGAGACTTACCCGCCTGTGCCTGTCTCTCTCACACACCCTCAGTCCATCGACTCTTTCCGTCAAGTTCTGACATATCTCTGCTATCTCCACCCATTCTAAATGGCCTCACTCAATCTGGTGTTAAATTACTCCCCGTCACCAGCCAATGTGAGCAACAAGTCATTGCTGTGATCTGCCCATTTTTAGCTTTCGTGCAAAACCACGTCTTGAGTCAGCTGAATCATCTAACATCCCCAAAAACATGTTCAGAAACACTCTGGCCTCCCTTCAGCCCTCGTCAGGCGGATATTCGATTTCTGTCTTTATTGTGTCTTTAGTAAACACATAGAGTGCCTCTCTGTCGCCGGCCCGCTATCGTGACTGGTTCTACCAGCCGAGCCAGTCTTCTCCAGGGAGCAGAGATTGAGACCTCAGTCAAAAGGGGGCGAGGCTGGAACTCAACACCTAGTGGTCTCTTTTCACCTCATACACTTCAAGCATCTGTATACTTGATGTTTAGACACATCCGGAGAAGCTACGTGCTACGCTCACCTTTAGGTTCTGCATGAATTCCATGCAATTCATTTATGCACACATTCCTCTTTAATCGCCTCTTCCATCTGTAGGTGTCATGTCTAATGCCAATGTTTATTTTATCTCTTAGACAGTATCAATCGTGCTTTTAAAAGCAGAGAATGTGTGGTACGATGGTATGTTGTCGTGCTGAAGTCGTGTGCACAACAATCAAACAATACATTTATTAGAGCTGTTCAAATTGAATATTTGAATTAGCATTGTAGATTGTTACAAATTACCGATTCAAACTCACTATAAACGACTTATAACAGTTTCATGACTCACAAGTTTCTAGTGGACAATTGTTGATCCTACTTGAACTGGAGCATTTTTGTGATACTATTCTTCTTTTTTTCTCAGCGTTGTTTACTCTAACCAAAAAACACAACAACTATTGTTGTGATTTTGAAAAAATATTTTATTGATAGAGTTTGCATACATAAAAACATATAATAATACAAAGACACATATTCAATATTGGGGGAAAGGACTGGTTTGAGGTTTCCAGTTGTGACATTTTCATGTTGGCAATCCAACTAATTGATCTCAAAACTTTTTTTAGATTTTTAAACTCCAGTTTTCTTAACGCATGATTTAAAAAAAGGATTTTCGTTCATCTTCAGAACACAAATGATCTTTATGGTCTTTTCAGTCTTTTTGATGAAATCTGAGATCTTTCTGTCCCTCCATTGACAGCTACACAACTGACACTGTGACTCTTAAAAAAGTTCACAAAGAGATTGTAAAACTAATCCATATGAATTGAGCGGTTTAGTGCACATTTTCTGAAGAGACAAGATCGCTTTATATGATTAACAGATTTAATTGAGGCTTTTATTCACATTTTAACATTGATCAGTGAACATAAAAAGAAGCTCAACCGAACCTGTGCAAAAATGAACCTCATTGGTTCTTGAAGCTCAAACGTGCTGCATAATTTTAATAATTTTAATTCATTTTTCGATATTTTTACAAACTTTTTGAAGCGTCAAAATGGTAGTTGTGTAGCTGTCGTTGGAGGGACAGAAAGCTCTCAGATTTCATCAAAAAGATCTTCATTTATGTTCATGAACATTAACAAAAGTAAAGCAGCAGTTTCCACACTATGGGAAAATTCAGCACGTTTTGATGCAACTTCCCAAAAGCAGCAAAGCAAGGTGTTGGGAGTTTGGTCCTACAAACTAGTAGGATAATAATAAATTACAAATAACAATAAGCCATTTGTCATAAACTATTTCAGCTAAAAACAGCCATAAGCATATATAATCTCATAGCAGACTAAACAGCTAGTACATGCGTGGTGTTAATCAGAAAATCAGGCCCGTTTGCGCAGATGCACGTAAAGTGCGCCACTAATAAGTAAAAGGGGCACACAGACCCAGGCTAGAATGTAACAGTAGCCGAAACGACCCATTTCCAGTTTCTGAACATCTTGAAGAATCTCGCTCCTTTGAAAGGTGTAGATAAGAACACCCGCAAATGCTGCAAAACCTGTGAGTGTGGAGGAGGTGAATCGTGTGAGGATAGAAAGTGGCCACAAGGGAGCAGCACATGTGGTAATATATAGGGAATAATAATCAACGTTCTGCCTATACTTATACTATACTCCAACCTACCTAAATTAATACAAAATTATATATACAGTAGCCTACAGGTGAGACTCGAAAAATTTGAATATCGTGCAAAAGTTCAACTTAAAAGTTGAAACTAATATATTATATAGACTCATTACATGCAAAGTGAGATATTTCAAGCCTTTATTTGTTGTAATTTTGATGACTATGGCTTACAGCTTATGAAAACCTTTTCACAATATTCTAATTTTGAATTTGGGGTTTTCATAAGCTTATGAAAGCTTGATGATTTGAAAGCTTGATAATTTGATTTAATCATCAAAATTATAACAAATAAAGACTTGAAATATCTCGCTTTGCATGTAAGTCTATATAATATATTAGTTTCACATTTTAAGTTGAATTACTGAAATAAATGAACTTTTGCACCATATTCACATTTTTCCAGTTTCACCTGTAATCAGTTTATAAGTAATCGATGAAAACACTTACCTGCAAAAAATTGACACAGACCAGTGAAGTAGAAAAGTCCTCCTTTGGACATGGTGAAGAGCTGTCCGAGGAACACCATGAAGGAGATGGACGAGAGCACTACAGATAATACCATGAGGGCCTGGACTGACTGCAGCCATTCTGAGAGAGAAGAATATCACAACGAGTTATTTATTTATCAACCTCAGTGTAGAAATGTAGTCTCTCAACCGACCCAGTGTGCAGTCAAATAAATAAGCAATTCTAAATGTTTTTATGATGTGAGACTTTTATTTTGAAAGACGTGTGTGTCGTGAACGCTGTTGACTCTTCTGTCAGACGCAGTTTATGTAACACGTGCCTGAGAGAAATGCGTCGTCCTGATTCAGTGTCTGCTGTAAGGGGAGATGTTGTCAGGCTTTATGTCAGTGTCATTATTCTAACACTGTTTGCGTAGCTTGTTATTGTTTGCATCTCTATATATAAAGAGCAAATTAAATTACGAGCATGCAAGGTAAGTAATGCAAGCTGGAAAGGTGCATGCTTGTTCATTCTATTCATCCGAATCAGTGTACGTGTGTTTTATTAACAGTTCATGTTTGTATTGTGTATTTACCATGCTAAATGTAGTTTCCTAACCTTAACCCCAAATACCATATTATTTTTACTTTGTGCTATTTTCTATATTTTGATGACTGGTGGCTTAACTCAACTCCTCACAAAATGCTTTTTTTAAGCAAACTTACTCATTTTCGAGTGTTGATAAAAAAAATAATGCATGATGCTAGAATAAAGCGGGCTTTTTAGTTTAAAAGCTGAGGGTCTGTTCTTTTCTTCTGATATGTTACAGTTTCAGATATTCATATAACAAAATATTTTTGTGAAAATTATCAAAAAACACTGGCGTGGCTGGCAACTTTTTTCTTTTTTTTTACGCTTGTGGGGAAAGAGTTAATAACTTTTTGTATTAACAACAACTAGTTTTGGACTTTTGTTTAATAGCCTTGCCTTATAATGTTTAAAATCAGTTACCCACCGTTCTCGTTGACCGATGCACATAACCAGCTTTCTGTGGCGTTGTCATAGGTGCACTTATACCAGAGATCCGTGTTCTCGATGTCTCCCAAAGTCCACCAGGACTAGAAAAAGCATAAAAAGTTTTTAGTTTTTAGTTGAAAACAGTGTAAGATGTAATGATATGTTGCTTTTTAAAAATGTGAGTTTCTCAAATTTCATTTGTTAAAATGTTTCACAATTTTTGGAAAATGAGCTTCACCTGATCTCCAGTGATTTACATTATAATATGTACATAACAAATATGCAGCAGAAGACTTCACACTACAATTCTGAGCACATTTTGATTGACAAACACACATGACCTCTGAACTATGCATTTGCTCATACAGTATAGTTTCTTTATGCCAGTTCTGACTAACCTTCTCCATGGTGGCAATGAAAAGTATGGCCAGGGTGACCAAATGCAGAACGGTCACAAACATCAACAGGAAAGACATTTTGGTGGATCCTGTCGGTAGAAGAAGAAAAAGTTATTATGAGAATTTCCATCTTAGTCTCATATTCTCACAAAGGAAAATGAGGAATCATCTGAGATTTATCAGTGTGTCTAAAACGACTCGGATGTGGCCGACGTTATGAGCGCTTTACAGTACAAAAGTTGAATGCTTTTGAAAGAAGTCTCTTGGCTCACCAAGGCTGAATTTATTTGATCAGAAATAAAGTAAAACAGTGAAATATTATTGAAATCTAAAAGAACATATATTGTAAAAAAGCTGGATTTTTCAGCATCATTACTCCAGTCTTCAGTGTCACATGATCCTTCAGAAATCATTATAATACGATGATTTGAAGAAACGTTTCTGATTATCATCAATGTGGGAACTGATTCACTTGGTTTTCAGGATTCTTTGATGAATAGAAATATTTTGCAACAAATGTCTTTAGTGATCAATTTGATGTATGATTGCTGAATAAACGGGTGTATGATGCCAAATAGAGGCTCTCTGGAAATGTTCCTGACCGCATGAGGAAGTTTACTTGATCAAAATGATGCCAGTTGCTGACAGAATCTTTCCAGGGAGAAATGTAGGACTTGCGTGTGAACTTTGATTCAATACATCACTGGCGTCATACCTATAAATGAATTTTCACCTCACTGCTAGACGCTTTTGCATCATCATGTTTCCAAGCAATACCACAAACCTTCCATGACTTCTCCGTCCATAAGATGAATGGAGACTTCTGCTTGAATTCAACAAAACCTCCATTCATACAAGGAGTGTGTGACGGATCGGGATGGGGAAGGAAGATTGGGAACGACACACACGGATCCCGAGAGTCCACACCCTCTGTGTCACTAAGTGTGCAGTGAAAATAACTCACAGATCTCTTTCCAAATCAGAGACCAAGAGGCTCTTTGTGGCGGCCGTAAGATTACGTATTTAGACAACACTCTCTAACGCATGGTTTTCATTAAGTCGGCCCCCACCTCTCGTGTTTACATGCAGGAGCCGCTCATTATGCGTTCCTGGAACAGATTCGGAGAGTTCTTGCTCTTTAGTCGCTCTCTCTGCCATGCAAGACTTTACTAAGATGTTCTTCAAATTATAGAGCTACATCCCTGGTGGTTGAGGAGATCCCCCCCCCTTCCATGTGTGAAGTACTTTGAGGTCCCAGAAAAAGCGTTTTATTAGAAAAAATATATATTTTTAGAGCTGTAATTACCAATCATAAAAGCTACAGGAACACCTCACAGAGACCAGAACAGACACATGTTGAATGGTTTTGATTACATAATCTTTTCTAAGATTTTTCTGGATTGCTCTATATGACAAACAAACAAAGTCTCGGAGAACTTAAATAGTTTGACTCTGGTTCTTCAGCGGGTCTTATATTCAGGATCATATGAACTATTTATAGGGTTCTTCTGAAATGACATGTTCTTGGTGTGACTTTTAGTTCTTAAGGGTTCTTGTGCATTAACAAAGTAAACGTGGTGATCTAGGTTTTTTATCAGGCTCTAAAAAGTCTGGAAGTATTCGTTTTAAGAGAGGAAATACTCGCTGTTGTTGAAGAAATAAAAATGCAGCTTACCTTGTGTGTGCTCGTACCAACAAATCTTCAGGAAAACTCTCGTCTGAAGTCCAGTGTTGTTTCTTAGCTGGTCTCCTCCCCTTCTCTCATCTCCTCCACACACTCACTCTCTCCACAGACTCCCACGTTTGGGAAAAAACGGTCCAGGAAGGAATGCGAGCTCGGTTAGAGGAGGAGTTTCCCCTCACAGCTCCAGAAAAACTTTGGGTTAGTTAAAAATGGGCTTGAGTTTGTGTCCGCCCAAACCCAGAGAGAGTCTGTTACATAATTACACAACACTCAATGCTATGATGTTCTGATATGGTAGATTCAGCTATAAAAATGTGGATTTTTTAATTGAATTTCATAGATTTTTTTCACTTTGATGATTAATGATTATATTCACACCTTGTTCAATTCATTGATAAACCACGTGTTGTTAGGCAATTAAACACTGGAGCAATCTGAACAATTATGTCCTGTTGGAGGAAACGCAGACCACCAGAGAAACATCAGCTCTCACCCAAATCCCCTGTGAAGCGTTTCAATCTTTCCGCTGAACTATTTTTATCTTGTTCTGTACATTTGTGGTTTTATTTAGAGTTAGTTTAAACAAGCTAAATATGAGGGAAGGAAAATTTAGTAATTTAATACAATATTTTATAGGCTATCTTCACATGCTTTTAATAGCTATCTTCATTCCATAAATGTTTTTTTCCTTCAATTTTGTGTCCCTCGTGAACATTTAAAAACAAAAAACAATGAAAAACTAAAGCCAGCTTTTATGTGTTGCTAGTTAGCATATAAATGGTCTTTTGTCAATGAGGATGCATTATTATTATAAAATTAAAATGGATATAGGCTAATTAATTGACATTTACTTTAAATGTCCCTTTCAAAGTGGAAACTACACCCGTTTCGTGAGTGAACCTTATATAGCCTACTTGTTTGGGAACCTCGTTTATTATCACGGAGTTTGTGGAGTTCTTTTGTAGGACGTCCCAGACCCACACACACACACACACACAGAGAGAGAGAGAGAGAGAGAGAGAGAGAGAGAGAGAGAGAGAGAGAGAGAGAGAGACACACACACACACACACACACACAGTCTGCTGTCGCTGATGAACATTCCAAGTAAACGCTGAAAAATTCTGAAGGTGATACATTAACATCCGTTTCTAGGCGACCCGCGAACGTCGGAAAGTTTTGTTAGAATGCGACAGTTGCAAGAAAAGAAAAAACGCTTCAGTCTGCAACGTGTGCGTGTGTTTCGCGGGACATTTCTCGTTTAAAACAATAATAACTTTTAACATCCACTAAAACGTGACTTCAATGGTTTTGAATAACGGTAGGAGATGTGCACCGCACAGGTAAGATCTGTTTTTATAAACCTTTCAGTGGGGATTAGCTCATTATACTTTTTTCTTTAAAGAACAACACATCACGATCTGGCTTTGTGGTAAATATCTGTAATAAGTTATGTAAATATACATCGTACTATCTGGTGCTTTCGCTCTATTCTTTTTGCAGAAAAAAACAAATGTAACTGAAAGTAGTAAAGTTTTCATGCTAGAAAACCGCAAGTCGTTTAAAGGGAAAAACAGATGTGCGCATGTGCACCACCTCCTCCGATCTGCAACAACAGCTGTCAAAGGATGTTTAAACAACATGAGCAGATCACGTGTTTGATGTACACATCTAAACACGTCAAACACTGATCTCGGATCAGTTCATGCATGGTTAGATCTAAGATAGATGCATAGCCTACAGGTGAAACTCGAAAGATTTGAATATCGTGCAAAAGTTTATTTATTTCAGTAATTCAACTTAAAAGATGAAACTAAAATATTATATAGACTCATTACATTCAAAGTGAGATATTTCAAGCCTTTATTTGTTATCATTTTGATGATTATGGCTTACAGTTTATGAAACCCCAAATTCAAAATTAGAATATTGTGAAAAGGTTTTCATAAGCTGTAAGCCATAATCATCAAAATTATGACAAATAAAGGCTTGCAATATCTCACTTTGCATGTAATGAGTCTATATAATATATTAGTTTCACCTTTAATTTGAATTACTGAGATAAATGAGCTTTTGCATGATATTCACATTTTTCGAGTTTCACCTGACAGTTATACAGACAGGACAGGTATAGATAGACATAAGATGCATCTCTATGTCTGTTTAGGATGGAAAGATGTTGCAGGACATGGAGCAGCGACTGCAGGAGGAAGGTTTGGACCCCTCGGCCTCCATTAATCAGCGCTTGTCTTTGCTGTGGCAGCTTTACAAGAGTCGTGAAAGTACTGTGAAGTCCCTCAACCAACAGATACAAGATCTTCAGAAGGAACGTGTCGCTGAGATTGAAAAGGTGAGTTGGGCTAAAGAAAAAAGAAAAAACTGGAGACTCATCATTTACTCACATGTATTTGTTTCAGATCCACATGAGTGTCTATGTTTAGGTAGAGAATATGTGTGTTCCCAGGTTCAGCAATACATCAATCACATTAAGAGTCTCACAAAGACCCGAGACGCAGTGGCTTTACATCTCGAACAAGAAAACATATCGCTCCGTGCTTCTCTGGACGACATCCACCTTCAGCGAGGTGCGTTTCTGTCCGTTCTCTCCTCCCTCAGACCCGCTCGCTCTACACCACTAATATGACAGTTAAATGTGTGTGTACAGAGGCTCAGAGGAGCGAGGTCTCCGAGATGTTGCTTCAGGAAGGTCTGGCTGATATAATCCCCATAAGCCTGAGTGAACAGGTGGCCTACCTCCTCGCAGACAGAGCATCCCTGCTGGAGAAAACACAGAGCCAGGATGTGGATGTGAAGAGCGCATGCGATCCTGATGTCCAAACGTCGCAGGGTTGTGAAGATAATGTGGTCAAAGTAAGAGAATCGCTTCTCAGGTCGTTTTACCTTCCTACATCAAGTCAAATGTATTTATAAGCATGTTTTAAAGGTAGGGTAGGCAATTTTTTTCATAAATACTTTTTGTTATTCTGGTTGAAACTCTCTTCACATCCTTATAGCAATCAATAATAGAAGTGGTTGAAATACAAAAAAAATACATGTATCTTCTGTGGAAGTCTCAGGACCAAAAAATGGCAATGGTTACGTTCTACCCGGAGCTGTTCACGTCCTCAGACTTTAATTTTTGCGTTTGTATTTCAACATTATCAATGCCAAAATGGATCTGCAGCAGTCAGCTGGTACAAGTAAGAACTGTGTAAGTTGTTTACGTTTATTAATATTGTAATGTTATGTGACATGAGGGAATTTAACGGTGTCTCCTGACGCTTTGCAGACTCTGCTCTGGCTGTGTGTGTTCATGTGTTTTGGAGGAGGCGTGACTCTGGAGATGTTCTGAACGGGGGGCGGGATCTCATGTTTCAAAGCTAGCTTGCTATTGCTAGCCTCTCCCGAAATTGCCTACCCTACCTTTAAAGCGACTTTACAAAAATTCATGATGTTAGAGTTTACAATATCTTAACTTCATGCCTTATGTCGCATTTAGCAGATTGAAGCTGGTCAATAATATAGTTTACATTTTGCAAGCGGTTGAGATTTGCTATATAATATATATTGTGAAAAGCGCTATACAAATATTCTTGACTTGACTTGACTTATGAAAGTGCAAAAATGTCTGATTAGAGACTTGATAAATATACCTGCTCGTCTTTCCACAAGGTGTCACCAGCACTACACGTTCAGAGCCCTTGGAAGCGGCTCCTAGGACTCAGAAAGGCAGCTCAGAGTAAACAGAAATTAATGCCTGTATGTTTATAATAATTAACCTGATGCATGTAGTTGAAATGCACAACAAAAAGCATAAGGTGTAAACTAAATTTAAGAGGCGTTAGTATCACTTCTTATTAGTCTCTTAATTTAGATGGATTCCAACAAACTTTACAGTATACAGTACTTACTTTCTTTCTTTATACTGTTACTAACCTTTGATTTCTTTACACTTTTCCTATCTTTACAGTTTACTTTACACTTTCTTTTACTTTACAATTTTACTTGACACTTTTACTTGGCACTTTGACTAACTTTTGATTTCTTTTAGTTTAAATTTGACCATCTTTACAATTTACCCACTGTCAAATTGTCTTATTTTTCACTTGTACTAACTTGACACCTACTTTATACTTTTACTTACCTTTACAGCATACTGTGTGTTTAATTTACACAAGGACCACTTTTACTAACTTACTTTATACTTTTACTAACCTTTGATTTCTTTACACTTTTACTATCTTTACAATTTACTTTAAACTTTTACTAACTTGACACTTTATACTTTGACTAACCCTTGATTTCTTTTATTTTCACTTTTACAATCTTTACAATTTACTAAATTGACACTTACTTAACATTTTACTTTACACTTTTCTGCTAACCTTTACAGTATACTGTTTAATTCACACGAGGACCACTTTTATTAACCTTTGATTTCTTTTACTTTTTCTATCTTTACACTTTAATTAACACATTTACTAACTTGACAGTTGACTTGACACTTTTACTAACCTTTACAGTATACTTTACAGTATACACTTTTACTAACTTTTGGGTTCTTTTATTTTACAATTTAAATGTACACTTTAACTGACTTTACACTTTTACTGACCTATGACTTTTACCGACTTTTATAATCCTTATTTACTTTACACTTACACTAACCTTTACAGTATAACAATGCTTTTAATTTACACAAGGACCACTTTTACTAGCCTTTACAGTATACTATGTTTTAATTTACACAAGGACAACTTTTACTAGCCTTTGATACCTTTTCTTGTGAATGTTTCTTCCTCAAGCATGCAAATTGAGGATGTCTTGAAGCAGCATCTTAGTTGCTGTCGCGCTCAGTGCCTACAAAGCATGCACTGGTTAATGAAATACACAAAATACCCTCTGTCGAGTGGTTTTATATGAGTGTTTGTGTTTGTAGCAGGCGGTTGACATGCGGTGCAGTGGGGATGACAAGCTGAAGGGATGGACGTTGCAAGAACTGGAGCGAGATGTAGAAGAAGCCTCAGCCCGGCTCTCCATGGCCCACAAGGAGATCCGCAGACTCACGGATGAGCTCGAGTCTGCTCACTTGACGCAGAAGGCTTATGGTAAATCACTTCACTGGTCTCACACTAGGGATAAAGAGGTGGGAGACACTCATTTTGACATCAAAATCATGCTTTTGTTTTAGAACCAGAGCTGCAAGAAGCTCAAATGGAGGTTGAACACCTCCGACGCCAAGTGGAGAAACTGAAACGCTGTGGTATCATTTATTCCTCATTTCTCTGTCTTGTGCATCTTAGTAGTATAACCTCTCAACTGAACTGACCTATAGTCTGACTTGCTTTTCTTAGAAGTGGCTGAACTGCGAAAAATAAAAGAGATAAATGAGAAACAGGAAGAAGAACTGTGTTATCTTAGGGGCTGTGTGAAGAGACTACAGGCAGAGCGTGTGAATTTGCTTGAAATGGTAAGATAATCATCTATTTAAAGATACATAAAGAAATGGTTCCTCCGGAAACATGCATGATGTTACATTACCCTACATTACTGTTCAAAAATTTGGGGTCAGTAAGATTATTTTAAGGAATTGAAAGTAACTTTTATTCGGCAAGGATGCAAAAAATTGTATAATTAAAATATTAAGCAGCACAACTGTTTTCAACAATGATAATAATGAGAAATGTTTCCTGAGCAGCAAATCATCATATTAAAATAATCATGTGACACTGAAGACTGCAGTAATGATGCTGAAAATTCAGCTTTGATCACAGGAATAAATGACATTTTACAAAATATTCACACAGAAAACTGTTATTTTTAATTGCAATAATATGTCACAATGTAACTGCTTTTCATTTATTTTGATAAAATAAATGCAGCCTTGGTGAGATTTAAAAAAAAAACATGGTTATAAAACATTTGCATATATATATATATATATATATATATATATGTATATGCAAATGTTATATATATATATAGCACACACACACGTTATATTACTTTAATTAATCTTGAGTGAGTTGCGCCATAAGAATGATTTCTGAGGGATCATGTGACACTGAAGACTGGAGTAATGATGCTGAAAATTCAGCTTTGATCACAGGAATAAATTACATTTTACAATACATTCACATAGAAAAGTTAATTTTAATTGTAATAATACGTCAAAATATTACTGTTTTTACTTTATTTTGATCAAATAAATGCAGCCTTGGTGAGCAGAAGATACTTTTTAAAAAAGTATATATAAATGTATATAAAGTTATAAACCGTTTGCATTTATATACTATATATATACATACATTATATTACTTAAATTCGTCTAGAGTGAGTTGTGCCATAATAAAATGATAAAAACACGATTCATGTTATTTTACTGTAACAGGCAGAAGCCCCTGAGAGCGCTGTCCCTCCATCCAAAGCCAAGAAGCCGCAGGAAGAGGATATTCATAAACGGTTCGACCGCAGTTTGACTGTATATAATCGATAAACTTACTCATGCTAATGGACCTTATTTATATATATATCATTTTTATAAGGATAAAGACAACGAATAATTCCGCTGAGAAAACATCGACACACCTCTGGAAAGCTCAGGTTGTGAAATGAATGGTCTGGTGTTTTCCAGGAGTCTTGATGAGATGCAGGAGAGGATGATCACGCTGCAGGACCTGACTCGGGTCACACTGAAGCTGCGGGTGGAGTTTGAGATGGAGGCGGACCTGCGGAGGAGAGCTGTGGATGAATGTGAAGAGCAGAAGAGGAAGAGGAAGGAGGCAGAGAAGTTAGTACGAGACTTTCAGGACCTCTGTGAGAAGCAGGCGGACGATTACAGGACCACCGTCGGCAGCCTTCAGCTGGAGGTGAGGACTGAGAAGGAAAACACACAAGTTTAATACAGCAATTGCTTTAAAGGAACACTCCACTTTTTTTGTGAAATAGGCTCATTTTCCAACTCCCCTAGAGTTAAACAGTTGAGTTTTACCGTTTTCGAATCCATTCAGTCGATCTCCGGGTCTGGTGGTAGCACTTTTAGCATAGCTTAGCATAGATCATTGAATCTGATTGGACCGTTAGCATCTCTCTCAAAAAAATGACCAAAGAGTTTTGATATTTTTCCTATTTAAAACGTGACTCTTCTGTAGTTACATTGTGTAGTAAGACCAAGAGAAAATGAAAAGTTGTGATTTTCTAGGCCGATATGACTAGGAACTATACTTTCATTCCTGCGTAATAATCAAGGATCTGTGCTGCCGTACCAGCAGCGCAATGATATTACAAACTTAGTGCCGGTCACGTTGGAAGTTACCGAGCTGGGGACTATTTTCAGGCGCAGCGTCTTAGTACACGATGTATCTACAGAAGAGTCAAATTTTAAATAGGAAAAATATCAAAACTCTTTGGTCATTTTTTTGAGAGAGATGCTAACGGTCTAATCAGATTCAATGATCTATGCTAAGCTATGCTAAAAGTGCTACCGCCAGACCCGGAGATCGGCTGAAAGGATTCGAAAACGATAAAACTCAACTGTTTAACTCTAGGGGAGTTGGAAAATTAGCCTACTTCTAAAAAAAGTAAATGCATGTGTCTTGTGCATTCACAGATCAGAGATTTAGCATCTAAGGTACGAGAGCTAGAGGTGCAGGATGCGGAGAGACACTGTGACAAACACCTGAAGCGGGTAACCTGAGCGATTCGACTTTGATTTGGTCATTAGTTATGATAAGGGACTAACTCACTGACTTTTTTTAGTTGTCATCTCTGGACGCTGAAGTTCGCCGGCTGAAGTTTGTCCTCCAGGAGGAGCAGCAGAAGACCAGGCGGCTGACAAAGACCACGCAGATGGAAATCCATCAGGCCAGAGCTTTGGTCCAGGTAAAGGAACATCTATTGAAGCGTTGTTGGTCCCGGAAGTATTTTTTCTATTCATTTCTCCCATAGGGACTTCAAAAAAAGTCTTTGTTAAAGAGTTAAGCCATGAACCAAGTCAACCAGCAACAAGTTCACTCATAACATAAGTATTTGGAAATCGGACAACGGTGTACACAAGACTGTGTGTACTTAAGTTAAAGGGGTCATCGGATGCCCATTTTCCACAAGTTGGTATGGTTCTTTAGGGTCTTCATGTAAAGTGTGTAACATACTTAAAATTCCTCCATGGTTGTGTAAAACAACACCCTTTTTACCTCCTCAAAAACAGCTCTGTTCACAGCGACCCGTTTCAGTGCATGTCTCATGTCAGAATGTTAAAAGCTTGAGGATTTAAACGTTTAAATATGAAGAATTTAAGACATAAAAGTTATTTTTATAATGATCACAAATAATAAATATTTTACAGTACAACTGTAATTTACAATAGTAATATATTTATGTCTTCATTTTTATAATTAGTTAAAACTAATAATAATTATTATTATTAATAATAAAGACCCTGAAAGAGGTCTTAGTTGGTTTCATCATCATCATATCGCTGTTAAAATTGCCATACATGACAAATTAATTTGTGGCCAAGTTGTGAATCCCTATATATAGAGAAATATTAAATAACTTTAAAATAAAAACAATCAAAATAAAACATTTACTGAAAAGAGATTCGATATTTTATATAATTTGACCATTACCCGACATCAGAGAACCGTGATTATGCAAATATGTTGCTAAATCATTTAAATATTAACGTAGGCTCTCAGGATGTACTTCAAGTAAATATTTTACATGTTCCACTGTCAAAAATGTTTGGGACCCCTGCTGTGACCCTGAAACGACACTGAACACACACTTTCAGTGGTTGAGGAGATTCCCCCTTCCATATGTAAAGCGCTATATAAATGCAACGAATTATTATTATTGTTCACATCAGTCACAGGAAGTCCAGCTTCAGCAGGACGCAGAGGAGCAGAAGAGTCTGTTTAAAGAGCTCACGGGCATCCAGACGATCCTCAGCACCACCAAACAAGAGCTGCTGTCCCAGAGGAGAAACAACACACAACTTCAACAGAGCCTCAGTGCCGCGGAGCAGCAGAACCTCAGGGTAACCGGAAGCAGATCTGACATCTGTGTGTTGCTGGGGGAATCGTAAATGTGCTTTAATCAGCAGATTGCAATGGTTTAAGTTGTTTATACCAATTTTAACTCATGTACTAACTCTAAATCATTTCTGTTTGCTGTACAAGCAGCTCCAACAAGACATCAGTGACTCGAAGAACAGACTAGCCAGCGGTCAACAGGAGACGGACTCTCTGAGGACTGAACTTCAGCTAGCTCTAGTTAGCGTGGACACTGAGAGGAGGTACAGAGACACAGGGTTATTTTAGTTACAGTCGACATTAAACGGAAGTTGTGATTGTCTTTTCTTCCCTATTGTGGCGTATATCCGAGTGAAACGGCTTCTCGAACAAGAACAAATGTAGGGCGGGACTTGATTTTGTCTGTGGGGAATTGATTGGATGGTTGTGGTTTGCTATTGGTGGATCTCATGTGAGTGACAGGTTGCTCCGCCCTCGAGCCAGTAAACACAAATAATTCTGAATAATTATTTGTGCTCATAAAAGAGTAGGAAAACAGTCCCCGGATGACCTACTTATTCCAGTGAGATTCTGAAGTGTGTGTATGATGGACACTTTACTATCCCATGAGGCCACGGGAGAGGATTTGTGAATGGCAGTGAAGCAACATAACTGACACTGGTGGGTCACGTGATAAGGGCAACATGGTGAATGTAGTACTTCCGAATATCATTCACACTACACACATTCATACTACAGAACATATCTTTTTAGCGGTCATGAAGTAATTAAAAATTTTAACAACAAAAAAACTAAATATATTAATAAAAACTATATTTAATATTTTAGTTAGCATCTCAATGATGCTAAAGCAGCGCTGCAGAAAGATCCAAACATTAAAGATCAATTTAAAAAGCTTTTTTGTTGAGTGATTTAAAGTAAAGCATTCTTTAGTATTTGCTTTATATTTCCAGTAAATACAACGACAAGCGAATCCACTACAAAAACAAGCTGAGCCGGGCCAGAGGGCTTTACCTGAGAGAGACGGGGTGGCGAGACGACAGAATAAAAGAGCTGGAGAAAGAGATCTTTATTCTGAGGAAACAGGAGGAAAAGGTAAAATGGCAGACTAATAAAATATTCAAAAAATGTGTGTGACGATTTTAACTGACGATATCTGCTCCTCATCAGACGTCACACATGATGACGATGGTCACATCTGAAAATGAGAGTCTGCTTCAGAAGAAGAGAGATCTTCTTTTACAGATGCACGACTTCGAAGAGGCACAGAAAAATGCTTTGCTTACGGTTTCCTCCATGCAAATTAGGTACTTTTAAATATGTTTTAAATATGCGTCAGCAGGATTTATTAAAAAGAAATTATAGTGACAGTAAAGACAAAAAACGTCTATTTCAAATAAACACTGTTCTAAAAAAAACATCACAGTATCCACAAAAAATATTACCGGTAAGCATTTAGTATGATTTCTGAAGGATCATGTGACACTGGAGTAATGATGCTGAAAATTCAGCTTTGATCACTGGATTAAATTACATTTTAGTATAGTTAGTTATTTACAATTTTAATATTTCACAATATACCGGTTTAACTGTATTTTTGAATAAATAAATGCAGCCTTGCTGAGAATAAGACTTTTTTCAAATGAACTTACCAACCCCAAACATTTGATCAGGAGTGTAGTTTTGTTTCTCTGATCCATCCATCAAAACTACATTTCTTCCTCAGGATAAATTTGCTTGAAGAAGAAAACGGTGAGCTACACCAGACAACGGCACACATGTCCGAGCACATCGAATGCCTGGCGATACTGGCCGAGACCAGTTGGGATGTAAGTACATTCATTCCAGTCGAATTTACAGGTTTACGAAGTGACAGTCGATGGTTTAGTTTAGGCTGTGTGTGATCTGTGTTCATATTTCACAGCAGGAAGACTCTGCTGAGACTCGTGTCATAGAGGGCGAGGACCAAACCACTCTTCCTACATAAACTTCACTTTTCTGTTCAGTGTAAATTGTTTAAATTTTTTTTTTTAAACTTAAATATTTCTAAATAAAGATCTCCATAACTTTTATTTCTTCATTATCTCAAAAAAAGCTTCCCTTTTCCTCATGTGAGAACATCAGCAAGGGCAGCCAGTCAATAAGACGTCCAATATGTGCCATCTTTATTAAAGGGGTGGTGTAATGCCCTTTTCACAAGATGTAAAATAAGTCTCTGATGTCCTCAGAGTGTGTGTGTGTGTGTGAAGTTTTAGCTCAAAATACCCCACAGATATTTTTATATATCATGTTAAAATTGTCACTTTTTGAGGGTCAGCAAAAAACGCACCATTTGTCTGTCCCTTTAAATGCAAATGAGCTGCTGCTCCCGGCACAGGGGGCGGAGCTTCAACAGCTTGCACTCACACACACACGCAGTGAAAATGTCAAAAACTTTTAGCCTTTTATGTTCAGATCGGATTCAGACAATGATGGAGAGACTCAAGAAGAAGTGACAACATGTAGAAGCAACAGGACATTTCTGAATGGTTAGTTGATGAATTTATGCAGCTTATGTGTAGTTATCTTCTAGTCATTGATTAGCATATTCTGTCTTGATAATCTATAAATCATGTTCAGGGGGCGGGGCTTATGTAAATTCTAGGGTTGGTGATGTCACTAACCCGTGAGGAATGTCGTGTAGTTTCTACCAGACGTTTGTTGTAGTCCTTAAAAAACAATTTCTTTAAAAGCAAATATCTCCCTTTGCTTTGAACTTTTAGCGTTGTAACTTTGCAGATGTTGTTTATGATCAAACAGAAACATTACACACTAACTACAGTTAGAAAAGTAAAATCATAATCAACCACGATAACTGTATTAGCGTATGTTGTTCTGTTTAATCTGAGTCTGTTTTAAGTTCCCTTTCACCGACACCAAAACACAAATGTGTAACTCTAGATATCAACGTACTAGAAACCACTAAGTAATATTAATTACCGGTATATGATTAGTCAGTAATTGGCTTACCTGAGAGTATATCTGCAGTGTTTGACAAACAGGAAGTGTGAACTGCTCTAATGGGACAGACGCTTCTCCTCTTTCCCTTTTTGTCATAATACAGACGGCTTCATCCAAAGTGATGGTCCGCTTGTTTTCAGCAGGAAAAGTATTTAGTCTCACTAACATCAATGCATTGACTTAAAGGAGAACTCCGGTCAATTTTAACATTGAGCTCAATTTTTAGTAAATTTGGAGTGCTGTCAATACAGAGAACAACGACAAAAATCGGTGTTGCCTACACCGTGTTATCCTATTTTTGAAATTTGCACCCTATTGACTTGAATGGGGCAAGTTTTAAACCTGCTTTTATCCTCTTAACATATTTGATGTGTCATTACAAGTGCCCAGCCATGTTGAGTGATTCCTTCAGAGTGAACACGAGTGAATCTGACTGCAGTAGATGTGAAAAATATGAATAAAAATGATGTTATATCAGCCAGCGCAAATACCTGTATTTAGTTCCTGTTTTCGGTGGAAGTCCAAAGTAGTCGATTGTCGAGTTCACGCGCATAGGTTTAGTTACTATGATCACGCGCGTGAACTCGACAATTGACTACTTTGGACTTCCACCGAAAACAGGAACTAAATACAGGACTCCAAATTTACAAAAAATTGAGCTCAATGTTAAAATTGACCGGAGTTCTCCTTTAATAATCCGAGGTAAAAGTATTTGTGATAACCTAGCATGCATAAACATACACCGATGCAGAATTTTCTCATATATTTATTTGCTTACTTTTACAAAGTCCGTTCCATCGGCGTGTCTTGACTTTGCATTTAGCAGCCAAGGCAAATCTTATCGAGTACCACATTTCAAGACAATTAAAAAGGTATATTTTATAATAACTAGACATGTAGTCATTTTATATAAACTGGTTAACACTTAAGTACTGTATAGTTTATTTACAGCATGTTCATGCTAGGAAATAAAATTACATAAAAAGTACTGAATACACAAGTAAACACCAATATGGTATAAAATATATAAAATGTGATGGTAAACAACTAGTGATAAAATGGTTAAGGCTTAAAATGTGTAAAATTAACATGTTAGTTGTTAATATTTAAACATGGTAATAAGTATAAACATGTATAATAAGCCAAGGAGGTATTCTAGACATCGATTCAGCTACACAAATCTCATGGGCAACTCTGCATTGTAATCCAGCTATTTTCCCCCCTAATATTGTTCTGTCCTGTGTGAAATTTAAAACGGCATATGGCTGAATTTTTATAAGAACATGTCCACATTATATTTCAACACAAAATCAAAAGAAAAAATAGGAGTTTGTATTTGGAATAAAATAAAATGAAGCCTGTTTTGTAGGAGCATTGGGATTTTTTTGCATTTTTTATGGGATTTTTTTCTCCTAAAATCCCCACAAACCAGTAGAAAAAGATAAGTGAAAATTAAATGAAATCTCAATACTGTAATACAGTAATAAAAAAAAACTGTCTGGACATAATTTTTTATTCCAAATTAATATTAATATTAAATATTAAAATAAAAGCATGAAATAAGTTTAGTACAATGGTAACACTTTACAATAAGGTTTCATTTGTTAACATTAGTTGTACTACACAAACTAACAATAGTTCTACAGCATTTAGTTGTATTTGTTAACATTAGTTAACCAACAAGAACAGTATTTTTTTTTTACGAACATTAAGTGTGTGTGTGTGTGTGTGTGTGTGTGTGTGTGTGTGTGTGTGTGTGTGTGTGTGTGTGAGTGAGAGAGAGAGCGTGAGAAAGAGAGTATGTGCTTTCTGTACATAGAAATAATCAGTTGTTTTTATCCTATTGTTTACTATATTTGTTTGCTTGGTCAGTGTCGTTGTGGGTTTGGTTCTTTTGTTGTTGTAAGGACCTTTGAAATAACAGAAATCATTTGACAAAGTGATATGGAACTGTACTGTGGTCAAAACCTGCCGGGAACTACTTTATACATAATTGCTCACCTTAGAGCGTTCGTCACCCAATCAGATTCAAGCATTCAACAGTCCCATAGTATAACAAAGATGAATGAAAAATACATTGCTCACTGTTAGTTAACTAATGTTAAGACCTTATTGTAAAGTGTTACCAATACAACAAATACTACCATACGTACAAATGTACTTACAATTAAATAATAAGGGGATGAAAATACTGCCTTTAATGCAACAAATCTAAACCTTCATTTTCTTTATGCAAAATATAAGATTGTGGACATTTCCTGACAGTTTTCACCCATCGAGAATGTCAAATGCATGCTGACATCCGTAACATAACGCAGGGGGGTTGAGTTGGTGCAAGTTTACACTTTTTTAAAGTGTGACTTCTAAACGCTGTTCAAAACGCCATTTTCATATTTAATTTTTGGCACCAGACCACAAAACATTTCTGTAAAGCACTAAGATTAATCTCGGAAAACATCTAAATGTGCTGATTTGTCAGTAAAGTCCTCTGCAGATTTATAACAGTCCTCTTGAGAAGTTTACTTCAATGCTAAACTCGTTTTTTTTTGTACAATTTCCCTACAAGCAAGGAAAGAAAAACATTTTACGATTGACATTATCAAAAACACAAGACCATTGGTCTCTAAACCAACTCTGAGTTGCCCAAGAGAAGGGGATTTTTCCCAGACAGCATAGAAAAATACGAGAGGAGGTACTGGACTTGGTCCAAGCTTAAAACATACAACGTATGTCTTCTGATTTTATAATGCATAATACCTACAGTCCCAAACGTTTAGCTGCCAAGAGCAATGCCTTTATTGTCATAACAGACCAGAAACGTTTAAAGCCAAACCTGTGTGGCCTGAAAGTGCTGTGAAACCATCTTTGGATTTCCCGATTATTCCTTCTCAACTCGACAATGAGTTCAAGAAGAGTAACGCGTGTAATAGAAGAACCTTCCGAAATCGCTGCTGTGTTTTGAGCCTCTATCCACACAGTCTAATACCTTTTGGAATGTTCTCAAAAATGAAACAAACTAACAAACACACACACACACCAAAAAATAAAAAAGTCAAACCACCGAGAACAGGCGATTTTGCTTGCTTATGCCAAGATTGGGAAAGACTGACCGCAGGACCGGGAGCTCAGATGAGGGAAATGCGAACGGGAATGTTGGGGGAATCGGTCCTTTGCGGCGAGTGTTGACTCACCAGATGTTCTACCACCGTGTGCTTGGACATGTGCTTCATAAGGTAGGTCTCCTGGGAAGGGACATTATATCACAAGATTAAAGATATTCATGAAAAACATTGATTGCTAAAAGCCTATAAACTGCCTGAACATGTTCACTAAATCCTAAAAGAGTTGATTTGATTGGAAATGACACATCTCATTGGTTCTCAAACTGTGGTACTGTGGACATTTAAATAAATATATTTAAAATACCAAAGTGTCTACCTTTTTATTTTACATTTCTAATTCTGGAACTATATATATTTTTTAAATGGTTAACATCTCAGCGCATCTCATTTAAATTTCATTTAAATTGTCACATTTTATTTTACATAATCATATTTCTATTTGTTCTGAAACTGTTCAAATAGCTTTACATTTTTAATGAATAATGATGATAATAAAAATCTGAATCAGAATTGCATCAGAATCCCCCCCCCCCCCATCATTTTAATAACCTTCATGCATAGACTTTTGTTTGTTTGTGGTTTTATGATCCTGCATTTTTTAATCTCTCAAATAATGTAAGGTCATAAATGCTGCATGAATATTAAAGGTGCTCTAAGCGATGTCACATGGGGGGGGGGGGAAATGAGGAGGAGGAGGAGGGCGAGGAGGAGGGAGGGGTCGAGATAGCCTCCGTTTTGTTTGACAATACTTTGAACGTCAACAAGATGTGACGTCACCCAACATCGCTTAGAGCACCTTTAATTATAAAAGAATTAGCAAAACACTCCTTTTTTGAGCATACAGCATGTCACACGCTCTCGGCCTGAGAGTTTCCACTGAAGATGAGGAGGAACGCTGAGGTACTCACAGAGGTGTAGGCTCGACCACACATGCTGCAACAGTACGCCTTGGCGTTCTTGATGGCGTGAGCCGACAGGTGGATTTGGAGGGAGGCGGAGTCAGAGTAAGCGCGGTAACAGTTGGAGCACTTGTAAGGCTTGTCTTTATTATGTGATCTCTGGTGGGACTGCAGAAACACAACGCTCTTGTTATACACCAACACACACTCACACAGACATGATGACAGAATCCGGGTGGATTGAGGTCAGGGTTATTAGGGATAGTTCACCCAAATATGACAATTCTGTCATTATTTACCCACCCTCATGTTGTTTTAAACCCGTAAGACTTTCACTCATCTTCAGAACACAAATGAAGATCTTTTTTATTAAATCTGAGAGCTTTCTGTCCCTCCATTGACAGCTACACAACTACCACTTTGACACTTCAAAAAGTTCATAAAGAGATTGTAAAGCTAATCCATATGAATTGAGCGGTTTAGTCCAAATTTTCTGAAGAGACTCGATCGCTTTATATGATGAACAGATTTAATTTAGGCTTTTATTCACATATAACCATTGATCAGTGAACATAAACAGAAGCTCAATCGAACTTGCTTGACGTGCAAGAACAAACCTCATTGGTTCTCTCACATCTAGCGAACATGATTGAGCTTTCATTTACCACAACTGATGTGTGACTTGATGAGTGTTTACATGTGAATAAAAGCCTATATTTAATCTGTTCATCATATAAAGCGATCGAGTCTCTTCAGGAAATTTGGACTAAACCGCTCAATTCATAAGGATCAGTTTTACAATCTCTATTAACTTTTTGAAGCGTCAAAATGAAAGATCTTCATTTGTGATCTGAAGATGAATGAAAGTCTTATGGGTTTGGAATGACATGAGGGTGAGTAATTAATGACCGAATTAAAATTTTTGTGTGAACTATCCCTTTAATGAAGTGTGTGAACGATTACAAAAGAAGAGATATTTGGGACTTACTTGCAGATTGGAGAGCTGCGTGAAGGCCTTTTCACAGCCTGGATGGAGACATTTATATGGCCGATCACCTGTGTGGATTCTGCAAAAGGTGATGGAGAATGTCAAAACACAAGATTAAATGTCTTACAATCTCGAAATACCATGCCATCGCTAGTTGTATCTGTACGCTTGTCGACAGTACCTGGTGTGCTGCTGTAAGTGGGAGAGCTGGCGGAAGGATTTCTCGCAGTAGGAGCAGTGATAAGGCTTCACTCCCAGGTGAATGCGCAGGTGCTGAGACAGGTAGGACGCGTTGGCGAAGGACTTGGTGCAGTGAGGGCACTTGTGGGGCTTTGCTTCCGTGTGGGACTTGGAGTGTATCTGCATGTCCGACTTGGAGAAGAACGTCAGCGGACACACTTTACATCTGCAAAATGTGAAGAAAAAAAATCTATTATTTTTTTTGAAAATGGGGGAATGTGGGGGACTCAGGAGAATGGTTAATGTGGTAAGTACTGTTTGTAAATGGTATAAAAGCAATTTATGGAAGCAAATCTCTATAGATGACATATACTGCAGTGTGGAGCCATATATAACGGTGTAGAGACACTCGCAGGGGAAGGGAATTCAATTCAATTTGGATTTGGACCAAGAGATCAAACCAAGATGAGACACACACAAAATCAATGCTTTTTGATGTTGCATTATTTACATCTAGAGCTGCAGGATTCAAACGAAATCACGACATGGCTGATTATCAAATCAGATTAATATTAAATAAATATATGCACTGTGTTCACAGTAAATGCTGATCCACATGAGCTCAAGCATTTAACAACACAACATGCGCCAACCATCTTTCCAAACGTGTAAACCGGCGGTCGTCAACAAAAGAGAAGCTTCGTTCTGACAAAATAAAAGCTTGACAGTTTAACTTTTGAAAATAAATAAATTAAAACAGCCAAAGAAATTTTAATTGTAATTTTACAGTTGTACAATATAATTATTATTATTTTTCTTAAATTCATTAAATTAAAATTAAATTATAACCACAAATTATTTGGACAAATTGTGCAGAATTGGGCAAAAAGGATATGGATTTAAAACTATTTTAAATGGCTATTTTAGCAGAAAAATGGCAATAACGTTGCTATTTAAATAACATTTATGAATTTGGCAGATGCTTTTATCTTTTATTTTATTTGTTCTTATTCAAAGTAAGCAATTTATCAGTTCATGCACTCCCTGGGAATCGGACCGATGACTTTGCACCTTTGCTGTCTTGATGCACCATATCTCTATGCAAATGAAATGCATGCAATAAATGTCCGGAATATGAGAGCAATACTAGAGGAGAATATCTTCATTTTGAAGTGTTCCTGTAAACATAAATCATCATGAAATGCACCCGTTTATTTTTTTCAACTTCTACCTGTATGTTTTGCCCTCTTTGGCAGGGATGCCGCCTGATTGGTCGACTCCAGAGGCCAGGATCGGGTAGGGAACGACTAAGAGCGGCCCAGAGGGGTTTTCAGCTTTGATCTTTTTGCGACCTCGTCCTATGCTCTTGGGAGGAGGACCCAGCAGTCCTGCCAGTCCTCCGCTGTTTTTGAAAGCCTCCATCCCGGGCCCGCCGGCCAGTCCTGAGAGGAGGTTTGGGGAGAGAGTCTGACTGCTGGTGGTTGGAGTGGTCGGGGTGGTCGGCGTCACGCTCTCTGACGTGTTGAGGTTGGCAGTTCGAGAAGACGTCAGTGACAGTCCTGAAAATATACCTCAATTAAAGAAGCCATATTAAGCACTTTTGCAAAGTCTTGTTTTTGGGCTCTACTACGACAGGTTATCATGCTTGAATGTTCATTGTTTTTCACATATTTGACATTATTGCAGCTCCTCTCTTCCCAGTCTGTCAGTAACGCTCCGTTTAGTTCCTGTCTCTATGAAGCCCCTCCTTCCGAAAAAGCACAATGTGCTCTGATTGGTCGGCTGGAGCAGTGTGTTGTGATTGGTCAAGTGCTTAGAGTCTGTTTAGAAAATGTCCCGCCCCTTATCATAATCGTGAGTTTTAACACACTACTTATTAACTCAATCAAGCCCCGCCCCTTTATTTAGCATATGCCTCAGCAGGAATTATTTAAATGAGGAATATTGTGACGTGTTTGTTCCCGGAAGAAACTCAAGACTACAATGGAGGCGTTTCAGGAGTTCAGAAACACTGACACTGATATGATGAAAAAAGCATAATAGGTCCTCTATAAGTATATCGTGGCAAAAACATAATTGCATTAAGCAATAACAATATTGTACATGCACATACCTGAAAGATGATTCGCTCTGGATGGCTGGTCTATGATTTGCCGCAAATGCCAGTCTTCCCACAATCCCCTTGCTTTAATGGCAGTCTTATCGTCCAGATTCAAGTTGACGTCACCCAGAATCCGACCTGGCCAAGTTAAGAGCACAGTTATCAGTCTGCGTGTGTCAGTGAGCAGCTCTGCTCCATGCCTGGGGCTTTACCTGCGACGGAGCTGGAGGCGGGCCGGGCGTGCAGGGCGATGTCGGGCTGGGAGCTGTTGTGCACGTGGAGTCCTGGCATCTGCTGCAGCTTGGGCGTCGATATATTGTGCTGCCCGCCTTCTGTGGATGTGGGTTGAACCAGCAAGGGCTGCTGGGAAGGGACAGACGTGGGCGGCAGGTGTGGAGGTCTGATTTTCTCCGCCATTAGCTGTTCTTTGATCTTGTTGATCAGCACGAGATTATCCAGCTGGGAAAAAGTGAGATCAACCTGATGGTTCCGACATGATGAGAAGAACTCAAGTTTAACTCTCTAAAGCCTGTATCATGTTTGATATGCATTTTTTTAGGCCTTTAAATTATCAACATTTAAAAACCTACTACATGCCTTCTGTCGTCTGATTGATCATTTATACTTTTTTAGCAAGTAAAACACCTTTTAGTATCATTCTAAAAACTTTTCTGTCAAATCTTTACTGATTCTTATAAAGTAAATGAAATAATAACTTTTATATTGTTATTAATATTTCAAGATAAATACCTACTGGACTGAATAAACTTAGGTTTACTTGATTATCCATACATCATTGCTTAGAAAATTTGAAAATGTGAATATCAAATATGACTCATCAGGCTTTTTTATTTGTACATCTCTTAATCATCATTGTATTGCCTTGTATTCCATGTTTCCCTCCACAATAAAAACTAAGCATTCAAGTATCATCTTACCAAGACATATTGTGTGTGACAAATGATATTTATATGCATTTTATATAAGTAGTCTTTTATACTGTTATATCAGAATTCATCTTTCTTTTTGGCCATATAAACATCAGCAATTGCATAGTTTTGCTCAGTTTGGGCCTTAAAATAAAATTAAGATCTTTTTCCTCCTGTAAGCTTCATATATGAGCCATAAAACACTGATGTATCAAATATGATATACAATTTATTTTTGTCTAAAGGTTCAATAAACCATTCCATTACAAACAATTCGATGTTTTTTTTACTATTATTTCACATGTCAGTCTTTACGAGGTTAAGAGCATTTGCTGACTAGAGAAAGATCTGACTGTTTGAAAGATGCGTTTTAATCTCTAATCGTATCTAGTAATTGCACTCGTATCTGTTACTTAAAAGGATAGTTCACTTTAAAATGAAAATTCTGTCATAATTTACTCAAGTTGTTTCAAACCTGTATGAATTTCTTTCTTCTGCTGAAAACAAAGGAAGATATTTTGAAGAATGTTAGTAACCAAACAGTTAACTGGTCCCATTGACTTCCATAGTATTTTTTTTTTCCTACTATGGAAGTCAATGGGACCTTTTTGATTACTGACATTCTTCAATATATCTTCCTTTGTGTTCAGCAGAACACAACAGGTTTGAAACAACTTGAGGGTGAGTATATGATGACAGAATTTTCATTTTAAAGGGAACTATCCCTTTAAGACAACTAGTAAACAACAATGATTCTGAAGACTCGTTGTCTAGAACTAAAGTCAGTTAAAAAATATAAAGACAGGGATTAATTATGTCTGTCCATCGATGCACGTTCATTTTCCTTACCTGACCAGGAATTGACGGTGGAGGAGGCCAGAAGTATGGATTATTAAATCTAGGTTCTGCCATTCTGAAACACACACAGTCATGCTTGATTAATGATGCTTTATTTTAGGTCGTTCCCAATCCTAGGATGACAACCAACCAAATGGACCTTTTTTTGGGATTGCATATATAATTTAGATTCCTTGCTACTGAGATTCCCAGATTATGGCCTGGTTTCACAGACAAGGCTAAGATTGAGCCAGGATTGGGTCTTAGTTCAATTAGGACATTTAAGTAGATGTTATAAATGTCCCTTAGATAAACACATTACTGGTGTGCATCTTGAGACAAAATAATGGCAGTGACATATTTCAAGATATGTCAGTGCAAGTTGCGTATATTTGATGTCAAACATGCATTTTAGTCTGGGACTAGACTTAAACCTTGTCTGTGAAACCAGGAGAAAGACAATACTAAGAGAAGCAAGAAAGGATTTGGGGGTTTATGGCCGCTGGGCAGTTTACAAAATGTACAAATTCTCACTAAAGGCTCTCGGCTCACGTGTGAATGAATGATACTGAGGCGACTGAAATAAACAGGAAAATATGTATCGCATAGATTATGTCTGACCTCCCCGGATTATATATTGATAAGAAATGCAGATCTAATCTAAGGAAACAACTTCAATTAAACAGTATATCAGTTGAGAAACAACATTCACAACCCATTTAACTTCCATAAAGTGTCTATTGAGAATAAAACTCAACATTCAAGAAAATACAGATAACAACAGTTTTCTTAAAAAAAAAAAAACATGACCAGGGACATATATCAGAGGTTAGTTAAAAATGTAATTCTGATTGAATCAAACACTAGGATCTGGCTTCATGTACAGAGTTATAGGAAAGCTTTATTACAGTGACATGGAATCACTCCCACTGTTCAGAAGATCTTTTTGTTGAAGACTTGCACTAATACTAACACATTAATTGTAGACTGTGCCTTTAAATGCATTTGTACATTGCGTCATATTATTCATGACAAAGCGGTATTAATATGATACTACATAGAACAAGTTTGTTCACACAGTTCACACACCAACAGCAGATTAATAAATAATGCCTCAACACAACGCCCGTTGGGAAAATCAAACATAACTTCTTAATGCAACACTTGAGTATTGCTTGTTGGATTGCTATGACAAAACGCAAATGCATTAAAAAAATATATATAGTAAATATGCTTTGCTGTGATGGTGCAAACTTCTTCAGATTAAGTCTTATCACAACAATGTAAAAGATTTCAGCCTATTTCAATTTGAAAACTTATGTTCTGTTGCTGCCTTAAATTGTTAAGTATAATCAAAATCGCTGTACAAGTCATTTGGTAACACTTTATTTTACAGTGTCCTTGTTACATACCTGTACTTACCATAGTAATAACAGTAAATGATGCATAATTACATGCAACTAACCCTAAATCAAATCCTAATCCTACCCTAACCCTAGAGTAAGTATGTAGTTGCTTAATATTAATGTTAATATTAATTCATGTTAATAGTTCATGGTTAATGGTTAAGTGTAACCAGTCATTTAAACTTAAATCATATTATACCGACTTTAAAAATCAAGTTGAGTCTCGTAACTTAGAAAAAAAGAAAGGTAACTTTAAAAAAAAGCTGAAATAGCTTAACATATGTTGATGAGTTAAAGTAGCCTAAAAGCAAGTTGCCTTAATATATATATTTTTTACAGTGAAATCTAATAAACAAAAAGCACTTTATTAAATCGACTACATTGACTGCAAAGTGACAAAGAGAAAAGAAAATGATGATATTTGAGTCTCTGAATGCTAAAACCTAAAACTGTCAACTCTAGTGTCTGATTCATATGGTAAAGTGAAAACTCTAGCCCAGTTTTAGCAGGAAGTGAAACAGACACCCTTTCAGCATCATTAAGGAAATATTCAGCAGGGTCTGGGCTCATATATTTGGACATATCGCTTTTATTATTTTTGGCTGCGGTAAATGAGTTTCTCTGCAAGGCCCCTTAGTCAAACACACTCAAGACCCATACGCACTGCCAAAACATTCATAGCACGGTGTAGACATAATGTATGAAAATGATACGCCTTAAGTAATCACACCGTATGGAAACGTTTCTAAAGGTCCAGGGTTCCCGACGGGCAAAAGAGAGCAGGTAAAGATGGAGCGGAAGGATGAGCGTCATTGTTCCTGTTTATTCAATACAACCACTTCAAAGAATCATTTTTCTATATATATTTTGAAAAAAAATTACTGTGGTGAAACCAGGGTACAGTGCTGGATTGTTAGCTGTATGAATACTATAAAGACATTAAAATTCATCGTTATGTAAAAAATCGTTCAAATACAAAATAGTTTATCTCCACTAAAAGTTATTTATAATGAATTATGAAGATCTTAACTAATGTGGCACTGAAATTCATATCTGGTAAGCATTTCCAAGAATATCATGGTACTACCATAGTAAATAAAATATCATCCAAATAACAAACAAACATGAAGTACCATGTAAGTGAACTTAGATTGGCATTAATATGAGGTGCATTACAAATAGTTTTAAAAATATAGTCTAATGATTCATTTGAGGGTACCGCTTTATTTTGCAGTGCCATTGTTACATGTAGTTGCTATAGTAATAACTATAAATTATGCTTAATTACATGCAACCCTAAACCAAACAAAGCCCTAATCCCATAGTAAGTATTTCTAGTTCTCCTTACTTAATATTACTATACTCAGTACTTAAATATATAATTACACTGTAACAAAGACACCTTAAAATAAAGGGTTACACTTTATATTATAGTGTCATTGTTCCAGTGTAATTATATATATATACTGAGTAATTATAATTAACATTAGGGTAGGATTAGGTTTTGATTGAGAGTTAATTGCATGTAATTATGCATAATTTACTGTTATTACTATGGTAAGTACATGTAACAAAGACACTGTAAAATAAAGTGTTACCAAATAAAGTGTAACCCATTTTAGAATTAAATCTCGCAAACTACAGACTTCTTCCTATATCTTCCTATGTCTCATTTAAATGACGCTGAGGTGAAGAAGTCTGTGAGTTGCGGGCTGCCTATAACATTTAAAACTATTTAATACTAAAATAAGCACCTGTAAACAACATGTAAATATCAAATAAACATTTTGGCGAGGAATGACACGCCTCTGAGTCTATGATATAAACTGAGATAAAACTTACTCAACTTTTTCTTTTAATATATCGGCATCCTTGAAATCATTCCCAATTAAAGCACGTCGTCCTTGATCAAACATCAAATTAAAAAGATTCGGAAAATCTCGCAAAATCGTGGCTTCAGAAAGTGCATGTCCCCGGTGTCTGCCTCTCCCACATTCTCAGACAGTTTTATTAAAAATTTCAGACAAAAGGAAAACAAAAATGGCAGCCTGTCTTATTTTTATAAGGACAGGGCGCCATATTCTGCAGATCCCACATTTTTTAGCGACAAAAATAAAGCGCGTGAATTCAGATCAAAGGAGCGACGCGTAAAACGCCGCATTATTTGCATTAAGAGCGAGAATGATTGTTTACTTAGATCTGCAGGTTTGAATAGCCCGGCTGGCGGAGAAAAAAAAACAGAGAGGAGAAAAAAAAACGAGACTTCCTATAACAATCATGCGATGCGAAAAACACACAAATGGAAACAGACGCGCATCCCTCCCGCGAAAATATAACATTTCTATCATGACGCGATTATGCAGAAGAGCGCAGATGGAATATTGTTGCAACACGAGACTGATTTTGATTTTTTTTTCCTTTATTTGAACTTTTTTGCTCGCTCGAATGACTATGGTAACTAGCATCGGTTCACTGCATCGTGCAAACGTCAAAAAATTATATGCATTCGTGAATATGAAAAGAGACAAACAGACGTACCTTACAGACCTCGACGGCGGATTTATTCGGTTTATTGAAAGGTTGAGATGTTGTTTCGGCTTTGCCTTCGGAGGGAGTTCAGACCTTCCGGGTCGCCTGTCGTTCACTTCTGGTGCTGCAGACACAGCTAGAGGAGAGGAACCATGTATGATCAAACATACAGCAGAGCACAAGCCAGATCACACAACCAGGACTCGAGAACATCTCGTGTTCGTTCCTCCGAGAAGTCAGGGAAGTGATTTACAGGAGTTCAGAAGAAGACACTGAGATATGGATTGCCTGACTCATAATAACAGATCATGGCCAGTCTCACGACCAACATATAATATGCATATAGCCTACATATGCATTCATTCATGTCTATGTATGTACGCAGATTGCATTTGGGAATAGAATAGAGATATGATGTGCAAACAAAAACAACACAATGTACTAATACATACCAGCCAAAAGTTGGAACACATTTACTTGTTATTATTTAGGCTACAATTTTCAACATCTAAATAAAGTCATCAGACCTATATGAAATATCATTATTATGAGAATTATGACCCTAAATATATGCAACACAACAACAAAAATGAATGCATCTGAGCTTCTTTGTCGAGATTCCAGCTCTACACTCTCTGGACAGTTTCTTAAAGGGATAGTTCTCCCCAAAATGAGTATTATCCCATGATTTACTCACCCTTAAACTACAGGTGTATATGACTTTCTTCTTTCAGTCAAACACAATCTGAGTTATATTAAATAATATCCGGGCTCTTCCAAGCTTTATAAAGGGAGTGAATGTACCTTCGATATTGAAGCCCAAAAAAGTGCATCCATCCATCATAAAAGTAATCCATACGACTCCAGGGTTTAATAAAGACCCTCTGAAGCGAAGAGTTTGTGTAATAAATATATCCATGTTTATTACTTTATAAACTATAAATCACTGGCTTCCAGTGCCGTACTAGAGTCTAGTTCTGGCGGAAGAGTGACCTCTGACCCGACACATGATGCATTGGCGAACGCATTTATTTTTTCAAGAGAAATGTTGGAGAAGCTTGAGTTTGTTGCCCAGCTTTATTTGTTTGAGCCACGAGAGGCGTCTATTCTCACCTAAGCTTACGCTACGCCTACATCATGTGTCGGGTCAGAGGTCACTCGTCATGTGTCGGGTCAGAGGTCACTCGTCATGCGTAGGGTCAGAGGTCACTCTTCCTCCGGAACTAGACTCGCATACGGCCGGTCTATCAGAAGTACAGTGATTATAGTTTCTAAAGTTACAAATATGGATACGTCTCTTACAAAAATGCATCGCTTCGCTTCAGAAGGCCTTCATTAACCCCTGGAGCCGTATGGATTACTTTTATGATGGATGGATGTGCTTTTTTGGCCTTCAAAATGGTACCATTCACTCCCAATAAAGCACAATAATATTATTCACAATAATAAAGCTTGGAAGAGCCAGGATATATTCTAATATAACTCAGATTGTGTTTGGCTGAAAGAAGAAAGTCATATACACCTCGGATGGCTTGAGGGTGAGTACATCATGGGATCATTTTCATTTTTGGGTGAATTACCACTTGAACCAATTTAGGATGTTGACACACTGTCTTATCCTCATCTGTTCAAACTCATCCTTTTCAAGTTTACACCGTTTATAATCTGTGAACATCTGAGAAACTCAATTAAGAAGCACAAGACTTTAGATTTAAAGATTTTTATGATGATCATGTGCAACATTGAAATTTTGAAAGTAAATCTTCATTTCTGAGCATTTCCTTTCTTTAGTATGTTAGTGGATTGTCATTCTCTTAACTGAACAGTAGATGGCAGCAGGAGCACAGTCCGCACAGTCTGACTCTTCAGGGATTCAAGGGTTGTGGATCCACTAACACCCTTCGATGTTCTTGCAGGAGCTCTTCAGTGTTCGCCACGCCGTCAGTCAAGTGAATCTCAGTGAAGCGTGAAGTGTGCTGTCAGTGTCACAGGAACATCTGAACACTTGTGTTGGAGGAAGCAGATGGACTGGTTTCTGTGAGATCTAGTCAACACTGACACTCCCACTGCACACACACACACGTGTGTTTGAGTCCAGGTGAGACAGGAGAAAGAGCTCGACTGTTTAGACACGTCCCACTGGGGGGAGGGTGAAGAGACATGCACACACACACACACACACTCTGAAAAACTCACAAAGAATGAGTGACTGCTGCTGTGTTCAGGGATCAGTGTCTCGTAAGTGCCTTGACTCATGTTCATCCAGCGTGTTTGCTCTTCACTGGGGTCTGTGGCTTCAGCGCTGGAGAACCTCAGATCTCACAGGCTTTACTTCATCTCTGCTGTCTGGTGAGTGACGAATCGGCTTGGCCCTGCGAGTATGGCATTGATGCATGCATTGCAATTGACCAAATGCTCTTGATTTTATTGAATTATTTAGATATGCATGTTTTTTTATACTGTTATTTTCATGTATGTACGTATATGTGTGTGTGAATGAAAATAAAAGTATAAAACATGTGTAAACCAGTCCATACAAAGATAGTTGTACAAGTACACACACAGCGGAAAAAAAAGAAAATCAAGTTACTTTTTTATGACAGACATAAAAAAAACAAAAAAAAAACAGTTCCATGTATTAAGAAAACCAATTTGATTTCATATCGACTTTCATGCATCTTAGGCCTGGAACATAGTCCTGCATAATTTGACTTTCTTTCTGTGCAGATGGAGGGTGTCCTGGATGCTGCGCTCCGTGTGTGTGTGTGTAAACTGATGGGCAGTGTGCTGTTGTGTCCGTCTGTGGTCACACACAGCATCACTGCGGTCAGTCTGTGCTGCTGCTGCATGCTGTTCTTCACAGACCTCGCCGTCACCCGTAAGCAGACCCACACACACACACACACTCTCCTCATTTCCCCTTTCATCCGTCAGCTTGACGCCCGTTTCCTGTTCCTCCAGTGTTTCTGCTGTACGTCTGGCTCATGGAGTTCTGGTTGGCGCCTTTTAACGTTTCTTCGGACGTCGTCGCCCTTCGATTCCTGCTGTTCCTCTGCCAGGCCTATGCAGTCGTGCTGTTGCTGACACCGCTTCTGATCGCAGTGGAGTTGCTGGTAAATCTGCTCCGTCCTCAGGAACGGACCGCCAATGGACACTTGCAGCAAAACGCAAGTGAATCTAAACGTCTCTCTAGGACCATTGGCTGTTTTGGATGTCTTCTAGCGTGGATTGTGAGTGGAATCTACAGCAGTCATGACTGGACGCTGGAGCGGTTCTCTGTGGAAGCCTGTTTGAAAAGAGGCGGATGCCTTGTTACATGCATTCCCGACATGCATGAGTTATCCTGGGTTGTTCCTGCAATTGTGGTGCTGTTGAGTTTGACGGGGAGTTTGGGTCGGCTCAGGTCCCGAAGTCCGTATAGAAACGCACAGATGGGCGAGAAAAGGGACTATGGTGTTCTCGGGCAGATGCATATGTCACTTAGTCGGGTTGACTCAGAAAAAACACCCAACAACAGTGGCGTTCACAGGACTGGGTGTGTTTACACTGAGCAACGATGCTCCTGTCCTGGGAATGATGTCCTGGGTGCTCACCAAACCGGTTTGGCTGACAATTATAGCCAGAAACAAAAGCTATCAACGTTTGCACCGTCTAAAACCGATCTTCTTCTCCCAGAGGTCACGTCATTGGCGGCCAAAAAAGAGCAATGTGTTTTTAACAGGTCTCAAGGAAAACACGGTTGGCTTCCCGAAAGGGAAAGTCCCTGCTTGAGGAGAGAAACGCTCACAGGGTTGGTATGCGTGGCTCTGGTTTGTGTTTTTCCCACAGTCGTCAGTGGGAATATTCTCCTAATCTTTAACTTGGAGAACTTGGTGGTGAACACCTTCAAACTTTTATGTCATTCGGTCAACAGACTCCCGGATCTGTAAGAGACGGCGGGGGGAAATGTGAGCTGAAAACTGCAAAAGGAGATGGCCGACCTGTCAATGTCCATGCAAATGCATTTGACGGATCGCTTATGCACGTGTAGTCGTGTACCACAGCGAAATCTGACAGACAAATGCAAATTAAGGTTGCAGAAACAGATGTGTTAGGAACGAGTTTATGAGGAGCATTTTCTTTGCAAAATAAAGAAACGTTTCATTTTGAGAGCACCACCTGGTTTCATATGAGACAGTCGTGTTATTTTTAAACCCAAACCAGTTTACGGTTCCCTTAAAAAGGAATGGGGCCCGAGGGGTGCTGTGCTTCACAGAACAATAGTGACATATGAGCAGTGGCATTTAGAGTTAACATAAAAAAAATCGAAATGTGCAATAAAGTATTTATGCGCACAGATGTGCTCGAAGGCACTGGTAATTTGTCGTGAGCACATTCATCAAACTCTGAAGTTGAGTTGTGAAGACGCTTTCATGACCGAACATGTAAAAATAAGAAGAGTCAGAGAAGTTGAAGGAGAAAACGAACCTCTCGGATGGGCTTGCAGCTCTCCAAGTCTACATTTCAACACCAGAGGTCTCCCTGCGCTGCGGGAAATCTGCGTTTGAAACCGTATGCTGAAACCCTAGAAGCTTTTGTAGCTCTAGTTGCAGCTCTTTTGGAAACGCACCACAGGGCAAACGCTACAACTGACGGCACATAACGTCCCAGACTTGAACAGACACATGCTGGAGAATCTCTGTAAACACAGGAGAGCAAACAACTGATCAGACCGTGAGCATCAGTAGAGGCAGAGCTGCAAAACGCATCAGAAACAGTGTATTATTATATACTGTTGTCACATTTATTAATAAAAGTAAAATAAATTGAAGTATTTACAGATGTCATTTTCATTTTAGTTTGTTTTAGTAAGGTTGTGTTTTTATTTTATTTTTTAAATTTGTCAATTTTGTAAATTTAGTTCTTCAACTTAAGCGTAGTTTATTCTAGTTAGTTGCCAGGGACACATTTTTAATTTTCAATTTGTTCAAATATTGTTCTAATATTTTATATCAGCATCAGTAAACAAAAGTTATTTTACTAGTTTTAATTATTAATAAAAACACTGGTTAGTTAGTAGTAGGGTTATTATAGTTAACGAACTAAAATTATAAAAACATTTTTGTTGCTTAAAAACATTGACTAAAATAATATAAATATATAATAAATATAATTTATATAATAATATATGTATATATAAACTTATTTTATTTCAGCTATAGTTACTTGTTTTTGTATCTAAAATATCTAAACTATACTATTACTGTTTATTTAAAGTAAAAATATAGTTTTATAGTAAGTAGGCTGTAAAAAAAAATTGCTGCAATTATTTATCACAACTTAAAATCCAACATTGTTTCAACTTTAAAAAGTATGTGTTCAAGCTTGACTTAAAATATTAAGTTTAGTTAACTTTAGTTTAGTTAAGTTGGATATTTAAGTTATCTCAACAAATTTTAAGTTGTTATAACTAATCGCAGCCACATTTTTTTACAGTGTATACACACACTAAGCTAGTTGCTTAGACAGCATTATTTTTTATTTTCATTTAGTTTAACAATGTACTAAATTTACAAACTAAACCTGAAAATGAATAAAAACTCAAAAAAAAATTTTTTTTATAAAAATGGAAAATTAAAAATAAAGCAATAAGCAATTTACAGTGTATTTAGAACAGCTAAGGTGCGTATACATTTTTTAAACCGGTTACTCCATAAAAACACGGGTGTATGTTTGTTGAGTAATTTCCAACGGCTTCGAACGCGGCTCAACCAATCAAAAAATGTTTTTCAATATCTCAATATAATGGTTGGCAATAACAGTTTGGCTTATAGAAATGCCAGCATATTGGATAGGATGAACAATTCATTATGAGTTTGCATCTGTCATGTGATCAAAAAACTGTTTGAATGGAAAGGACAGTGAGCAAGAGCAGCTTAGATAATCTGACCGCATCTCCAAACCTATCGAGTTGCCCAGATACTGATCTTTTGAGTATTAGTTGTTTTTGAATGCTTTAACCCGGTATGATGCCCCATGATGCATATCTATATGCGTATGATGCCCGAGATGCTACCTAGATAGGTTGCTCACTAGGTTTTGAGACACAACCACAAAGTGTAACAGTGACATTTCTAGTATCAAGTGTGTGAGAAAGTGAACATTTCATTAAAATGATGGTGAGGTTTCTTTAAGACAGCATTCTTTCAGACTTTTGTCTCATTTTAAAGCTTGTATCCCGACTCTGAAACCTCATACCACCCACACCTAGTTATATTGGCATGACAGCATCTATTCTTGTACAGATGCATTGAACAAAAAGTCTATAGGTTTGACAGGACACTTGTCCCGAGGGATACTTACACAATTACACTCTTTGCTTGGGATCCAGCAATGAAGCAGGCGGCTGTGTAATAGCAGCGATCCTGTAATAACATAAAAAGCTTGTGCATTGTAGGATCCATAAACAGTGTCCCAAGTCTCCAGAGTTTCACTGTGTCTTGTTGGACACAGGTTGATGCAATGATTTCATTAAAAATGCAAGGAAAATCAATTCTTCTCCTCGCACACAAGACATTTTTCTGCAGTCTGGAGGACTAAGTGCCAAATCGCAATACATTGTTTTCAGATGGCAAGAGCGATGTGTTGGGATGCATCATCAGCCGCTGTTTGGAAAAGAGACGAACGTGTATGAACAGAAAGTTGGAAACTGCTAAAGATTAAAAAAATAAATTTAATTTTGCAGTAACATATATTTTGCAGAGCAACAGTCGTAATGCAAATCATTTCAAACACTGGCGTACTGGACCAGGACCCAACTTTTGTGCCAATGGTAAATGACATACTCAATAATTTTGTAAGTAGCTGTGGTTTTGTTCTTTCAAAAGCCATTGAATCACATTATCATGCATATATTTTATTTCAGCTGTACTTCAGTTAACAAAAACCTGTTTTAAATAGTTTTAGTTCTCAATAACAACACTGGTTAGCAACAGAGTTAAGGTTAAACTAAAACCATAAAAACATTTGGTTACACTTTATTTTAAGGTGATGCAGTTACATTTTACTTACTCAAATAAGCACTGAGTAATACTAATTAACTACATGTACTTACTCTAGAGTTAGGGTTATAGTCAGGGTTTGGTTTAGGGTTAGTTACCTGTGATTATGCATCATTTACTGTTATTAATATAGTAAGTACATGGAGTAACGTGGAACTACGTTATATTAAATTAAAGTGTTAACAAAATTTTGTTAGTTGAAATAAAATAATCATTACCTGTAAAAAAAAAAAATGCAACAGTCATAAATAATGATAATAATTTCAAATACTGGCCATATTGGACCAAGGTCCAAAATATATATTTTTTGCCAATGGCAAATGACATTTGATACACCGGTATTAATATGCCAGTATTTCTGTGAAACGTCATTCGAATCAACAATTTTGCTCCACATCAGGGCTGTGTATTTATTTATTGTGTGTGTGTATATATATATATATATATATATATATATGTATATATACACACACACACACACACACACACATACATATATATATATATATATATACATATTAGATGAAAAACTTTTTTTTTTTAAAGAGAGAAATGTTGGCTTGACAACTAACTGAAATCAAATAAGTTTAAGTACTAAAATTACTAAAAGTAAAATTGACAATGAATTAATAATTTGATAAATTAAAGCTAAATAGAAACTAATTCAAATTTGAAGCTAATT
Organism: Phoxinus phoxinus; assembly: GCF_949152265.1. Classification (NCBI taxonomy): domain Eukaryota; kingdom Metazoa; phylum Chordata; class Actinopteri; order Cypriniformes; family Leuciscidae; genus Phoxinus; species Phoxinus phoxinus. The sequence goes on from NC_136897.1 coordinate 26,243,649, forward strand.
CAAAATATTAATTAATACAGCAGTATATAATTACTACTAAAATAACACTGCTCCAGTTCACATATATATGTTTGTGTGGTTTAACGGCCAGAATGTGTCTCCACAGTTCTGGAGAATCATTTAAACAAAACAAAACTTCCTACTAGTTGGAACTAAGGCCCTGAAGGCTGAATAACTCTTGAACAACTGGATCTCTGGCTGGTAACTTCTTTTGTCTCATTTGGCACTTGTCGAGTGTTCATTTTGGCACCTGTGTTGGACTATTAATGAAGTCATTCAAACATAATGAAGAGTCAGAAATGCTTTTGGTTTTACCATTTTTTTAATTGAACATTAAAACACTTTTCCACGAGCCTCCAGCTTCAAGAGCTCAGCAGAGAGCGTTTAGACAATGATGGGTGTAAAGCAGCTTTCATCCAAACACACAAATCATCATCAACACCAACAACAACAATCCTCAGCAATATATATCTATATATCTTAAAAGAACCCGCCACCATCATCTAACAACAATAATAATAATCATCGGACTGCCTCATAGTCATAACACAAGCAACAACCTTGTGTAACACTGACCCCCATTGAGGTCTCGCTCAGAAATGTCCAACGCTTTTATCCTTTAAAAACAAAAATGACAGAACACACAGGTAACATCATAACCAAACAGGAGTGAAGTTCAAGCACAGAATAAAACATGGAATGGACGCCGAACCCGTCAGTCATTCTAGGTAAGATCAGAGAAATATATTTCGACCAGGTGTATTGCTCCATTGACAAGAATTCATGGAGAAACAAGCCATCAGGGATCAGGATATAAAACCGAGCCTCGGAAAACATCAATGCACCAAATCATAACAGTGGCCACATCTGAACAATCAAGCGTTCTGACAGGGTGTAGTGTTTCCGTTTAAAAAAATAAAATAAAAATAATATATATATATAGTGACTTAGTAGGGCTGTAAACGATTAATCGCGATTTATCGAATCCAAAATAAAAGTTTGTGTTTACATAATATATGTGTGTGTGTTGTGTATAATTATTTTGTATATATAAATACACACACATGCATGTATATATTTGAGAAATATTTGCATTTATATACTGCATATATATTTTTATATGATTTATATTATATATAAATAGAACTATTTTATATATATATATATATATATATAAAAATCTTAAATATATACATGCATGTGTGTGTATTTATATATACAAAATAATTATACACAATACACACACATATATTATGTAAACACAAACTTTTATTTTGGATTCGATTAATCGTTTACAGCCCTATTACTTAGCCTAATATATATATATATATATATACATACACACACACACACACATCCTTTAAAAAAGCCATTGACTCGTTAAGAAAAATACATTTAGACATACATTAGACAACACTTTTATAAAAAACGGATGCAGTTTCTCAGAATTGGAAATGTCTTTAACCATCTCGCACTATTATCACCTGATTTGATGTGACAAAGCTGACAGATGACCCAGCGTCCTCTTTAACACGTCGGCCATCCTAATGAGACGTCCCGGGACCGCAAACTCTGGAATGTTCTTGAAAGTAAATCACAGGATGAATAAATAAAAGCAATAGCAAGCTAAAGGGAAAAGGAAGGCGCAGGGGACGCACTTTTCACTGAACGAAGGCAAAGCTGTCCTGCGATACAAATGCGCAAAGTCCCTTTTTTTATGATAGCAGCAGATTATGTGTTAGCGGCATTCAAACCCCTCTGCCCTAAATCTCGACTAAAAGGAATAAAAACATACAGTCATTCACGCATACAGAAACACGGCTGGGGGTCAAACACCGTCACCGTCGCAAATAAGCATGACCTGAGGAACACGATATTCCACTCACCGCTCATGCAGTTACAGAAAGAAAAGAAAGAAAGAAGTTCGTACAGCACTACCTCAGTGCCGAGCAGCAGTCTGACGCTGGACACACTCCACAAACACACACCAAAGCCAATTGCACAAAACGAAACAGGCAACACATTTCTTATTTCTGTCTGCACAACAGATAAGCTCTTTTTTCCAGACTAGAGCCATGAAAGGAGCGTTTGGACCCCGCAGGGGCTGAGGGAACATAAGTCGGGGTATTGTGTACGAGCAGCTGGGAAATCTTGGGCAAGCAAGCCGGCCACGGCAAGATTACAAATGACCAGCAACAGTGAATGTACGAAACGGCCATAGGCACCTCTCAGAAAAGTGCAAGGCTCTCCATTGTATTTACCAACTCCAGGCGTTCAGAGCCTTACGTCACAATCCATCAGTCAGATCGCTTCATTCAGAACCACGTCGGCTACCCACCGAGTGCCCTAAGGTAACAAACTTTATTATACACCCTAGTTTTTTCAGTTTCTTCCTTTTATCCCCAAAGCTCCTCTGCTGACTCAGTATCTATAAACGCACTGTGTTAATTCGCAAGGGCTGCACATTTTTTCCATTAGCGTGACTTTGACCGGGGCTGAAGTATGGAAACAGTTTGGCTAGAAACTTCTCTCGGTAGGTGTAGAGCCAGGACATGTCGTCGGCGTTGTAGAAAACCAGCAAACCTTTGGGGTAGTCCAAGTAGACGCCCACTTTCTCGAGCTTGCTCTTGACGTTGAGGCGCGTCCAGGGCTCGGTGCAAGCGCTGTACTGGTTACCGTCATGCATGACGATGCAGTAGAAGCCTCGGCTGGGTTGGATCTGAATGCTGCCCTTGCGGTTCACCGTCTCATTGGCCACACCGATCATCCACTGGGTTTTCTCGGACACCATCACTTCCCAATAGTGGACGCCCCCGGAGAAGCCCTCGGCACCCAGCACTGACACCTCGACGTCGAAGCGGCGTGGCGAATCCTGAAGCGGCTGTGGGTGCAGGTTCCCGTACGCAACGATGGTGCAGTCGTCCGACAGTATGAGCCGCTGGTGAGCAGTGATGGGGTCCATGGTTAAAGCGGCAGGCACTGTGAACATAAGGAGAGAGGACAGGAAAATCAGTGCATCTAATTAGCTTGTTAAGACCTATTATATTACATTACATACAAAGAAATGAGCAAATAAATAAATAATATAACATAGATAAATGCATAAAAAAATAGGAACAAGTGACCCCAGATCATAACGGCTATATTTGTTATAGATTTTTCTTTTATGCCAAAAATCATTAGGATATTAAGTAAAGATCATGTTCCATGAAGATATTTTGTAAATTTCCTACCGTAAATATATAAAACATGTATTTTTGTGGGTGAATGCAGCACAATCGTGAACATAAATTGACAACTTTAAAGGTGATTTTCTCAATGTTTTGATTTTTTTTTGCACCTTCAGATTCCAGATTTTCAATAGTTGTATCTCGGCCAAATATTGTCCTATCATAAACCATAGTTCAATGGAAAGCTTATTTAGCTTTCAGATTATGTAAAAATCTCAATTTGGAAAAATTGTACCCAGGTGACTGGTTTTGTGGTCCAGAGTCATATATATAAATCTCTCTCTCTCTCTCTCTCACACACACACTCTCACACACACACACACACACACGCGCACGCACGCACGCACGCACGCACGCACGCACGCACACACTTTATATTAAATGTCAATATTATAATTGTATATGCCTTTAATACATACTGAAAGCATGCACTCCACAATCATGTCTGATTACTAGCTTGAATGTGAATCAGGTTTTCAATAATTCAACAGTCATCGTCAAGTCATCAACTGTTCCTGAACACATTACTCTTCTGTTATTGGTCTTTTATGTACTATTGATCTGATCGTTTTCCTAAAGAGGCTTTCCTAGGAGTGTAGAAAGATGTGCAAGACTGGTTTGCCTTTGGGCATCCATGTGGGCATTCATAAGCACATGTGCTCACACTTTGTGGGCTGTTCTTTCCTTTTCTCTCTCTCCTCCATACTCATCAATGAGAAAATGTTCACAAAGGCTAAATAAGCAGCTGGAAATGAATGGTTTTGGAGGTCATTCTTGTCAATCAAAAGCGCTGACACAATCACTACCTGAGCTGGTGGAATAATACTCCTCTGAAACACAAACACACTCCCTCTAATTCATCATCGTCAGGTCATTTCAAGCATACGCTGCTTTGAGTGCAAACACTTTCAGATGCGTCCAGCAATCAGAAGAAGCGTACAGGGTAGTGTGGTTTTCAGTACTGGCCATTGTTTAAGCGCTTCTGCCAGGCATTGAGTACTTTGTTGAAAAAGGATAAATAAACCACCCATCCATCAACCGCTGCCTGGCTAGTGACGCCTGCAGCCGACCGTCTGCGCTGCCCATTATGGTGCCAGCTTGCTGTGGGTTCAATGGCGAGCAAGTGTGCCAAAGGAATGGACTGAGAGAAGAGCAAACCTTGGAAAAAGAACAAGCTTCCTGCATACAGACCAAAACAATGGACACATGCCACTTAGCGGAAAGAGTCCAAACTAGCCTGGACCTGAAAAAGAAACCAGAGCCAAGCAGTTGCAGCACATTACGATATGCAGGACCCCAAAATATAATTCTGGAAAGTCGAGCTGTGATGAACTATAGCCGCGTTTCCACCGCAGGAACTTTATCCAGGAACTAGGAACTTTGGGCTGGTACTCGGTGTGTTTACACCGCAGGAATCAGGGTCTAAATGCAGGTCCGGGTAAATATTTCCCCCTCAGAAAGTCCCTGCTGAAAAGGTAGTACTTAAAAGTTCAGGAACTTTCGGGGGAACAAGCTGATTGGTTGAGTTCACGCCGCATTTTGATTGGTTGACTCCACGCAGCATTTTATTTTAACCGCCATTTTTAAAAATCACGGTTCTTGGCTTCGTGCAGAAAGGCCATGTCCACCAAAGCGTTTTTAGCCAGCTGAAAATGCTAGGCGCTCTGCTGAAAACGCCTAGCTGTGTGCGACTGAGAGCGTTTTGGCAGCGCAGTTTTTTTTCCAGTTGAGACCGGTTGAGACGCTTCGTTGCTATGATACAGAATATCCGTTGGTCGGGGTGGTATTAGTCCCGCCCCTCCTCCACTGTGATTGGTCGGTTGGGTAAAAAGTGACAGTGATGAGCGCGGCGTTTTACCCAAAGTTGAACATTCTTCAACTCTCGGCGACCTGTAAAAAACGGCGAGCGCTCAGCGTGAAAAAGACGCGCAGCGCCTCGTTACGCTCATGCCGTTTAAAAAATGCGGCGCTCCCATTGAAATCAATTGATAAAACACGCCAGCCACGTGAAAAAACGCTTTGGTGGACACACGGCCTAAGAGTTGTCTGTCTGCAAATATGGAATTTAATAAAAAACACGACCGCTGGACAGACGACGAGGTCCAGGCTTTAAGACCAGCGGTCTCGTATCGCTCACGGAGGAGCGGAAGCATAAATGAGGAGCGACGACAGTGGCCCTTGACCTCGTCCTGCTCGCCATATAAACCAAAACATCACAAAAGCAGCACAGCACTACCTCTCTATGAATTTGCATAATCTTCCTGGTACTTTAGACCGCGGTGTAAACGCAGTAAGCAACCGGTCTGGGGCAAAAAAAGTTCCTGGGACAAATTGTTCCGGGTAATTTCAAGTCTTTGCTTAAGACACATTATTATGTTTTGGCTTTCAATTCTAGTTGAGCTTTGACATCTTAAACTGTGGGTTATTTTATTTATACTTTGTGTGTTATTGTCTGTATGATCATTTGTTTTAAAGTCTTTGATGGATCTTGTTAAGCACTTTGGTCAATTACGATTGTTTTTAAATATGTAAATAAAATTGAACTGAACTGAACTGAATTTCGGTGGAAACGCGGCTTATATATCATGTTTATAAGGCATGATGAGGAAATGTGGGGAGAGAATCTTGGGTAAAGAATGCTTATCTGAAGCAATCACTTATCAGGCATGTTGTGCATTCTTTTGCACTGAAACGATTCTGTATGTGCATTTAAAGGGTTCATAAGAAATTAGGCCAGAACCGTCTCAGTGAAACCATGCTGGCTTGTTTTCCTGCAGTCCATAGATAGGCATGCCATGAGAGGAAGAGTCTTGCCAAATCTTGGCTATTTAAAAGCTTCGCCACAAATGGCAGAGCCAGAAGCCAGTCCAAAGGATAGGATGTCGACATTTCCACTCTTTGACATTGGCAGTTTGCGCTTCAGGTAACCTATAAATAATTTAACCTCTGTCGCCTTACTTTCGATCAGTCTCTGCCTCTCCTCTCTCTCTCTCTCTCTCTCTGAGTCACGCAAACAAAACAAGCACCAGTAACAGGCTTTGGATTCAGAAAGTGGCAATATTGCTGTTCAAGTTGGGAGGGAAAACAAATAAGGATAATAGAAATAAATGTAAAAAACGCCACTCCAGTACAGAATAAAAGGCGGCGAGCGGCAATGCAGCAGTGTGGAAGGAAGGATTTGAACTGGATTCGTTTCATGTGACAGGCTGAGCGTCGCCCCTTGCCTATTTCTGCCGGTGTAAAAGACGCTGGACAATTGATTGAGAGAGCGAGATATTCCCTGCTGTGTTATTTTAAATAATGCTCTGCCTCAGGTGGGTACTGAGAGGGAATACAGATGAAGGAGGCCTTCAGGGCTTCTCACCGCAGCTATTAAAATGGGCCACTCGTACAGATCTCAATCAGATGCATATTATCTCATTCACAGGGCTGTACACATGCAGGTTGTGTTTGTTTTGATTAGATCATCTCTAATTGGATGCACTAACAAACACACAATAAGTATTAGATCATTGGACATGATTACTATATTAATGTACTACAGATGCACAAATAACAACAGGCTATTAATGAGATTAATAATTGAATGCAATTTCTTTCTGAACAAAATGAGAATAGTGCTTGAGACTCGCTGCAAAGATGCTAGGTTGTTGCGAACGATTGCTGAGGTGTTTCTAGGTAGTTCCCAGGTGGTTACTTTAGTCCCCGGTCAAATGTTTCAATGATATTCTGGTCTCTAGATTCAGGCTCTTCCAGCAATGCAAGTCTATGGGATTTTATCAAACTGTCTACGCGCCATCGAGCTAAAAAAAAAAAAAAAACCCAAAAACAATTTTTGAAAAGTTCACTGAAATGAAGCTGAAATAAAATATGAATAAATAAATAAATAAAATGAATTGAAAATTAGAAATATTGCCTTTGCAAATATTTTAATTACTAAAATTACTATCTGGAAATGAAAATAAATATTATAAAATGAAAAAATGTAAATAAATTAAACTTAAAAACAGTAATATATATATATATATATATATATATAAATGAAAAACTACAAAAAAACAGCAAAATGAAAACAAAAAACTAATTAATTAATGCTGGGGAAAAAAGAAGCTAATTCAAAATACATTTACCGGTAATAAAAAACTATGATAAATAGTATATCAATAATACTAATATAACACTGGTCTGATCTTTTAGAAAAGTAATAATAAACCTTTCCTAGATAAGCAGCACACTTTAGGGTATCATTATTGTCTGTAGCACAAACGGTGCTGGGTTTGTTTAAATTGGTCAGGCCAAGTGCAGACAAGACAGAAGCTAATTTCCCTGTGCTAATTTTAAAGTTTCTTGTAGGAAACCAAGCGACCATAATTTTGACCCACATAGTCTACAATTAGAGATGTAAAATGAGCTCCAACATGACAGCAAATACGATTGAAATTAGTGTCTGCACTCAATAGAAAGGGCAACACTTCAGTCCTGTAGTGTGTGTGCTTGGCTGAACCTCAAATACGTGTAACAGTAATGGTGACGCTTGCCTTGGCAAAATAGTGCTGGAATATAAGCACATGATAATGTTAGCATTCAGCTAGAGATGCTGGGAAGTATTTGCTAAACACAAACAAACAAACAAACTAGATACGGCTGGGTATCGATTCAGATGTTCCAATTCGATTCAATTTTGATTCGCAAGCTCTCGATTCGATTCTCGATTCAATTTTCGATTTCGATTCTCGATTCCATGAATATAGATTTAATACAAATCCTATATTTATAAAAAAGAACAGTGAACATAAGTTTAAAGTGGTTAATTAATAATAATAATAAAAATTAAGAGCCACAAACCTGTATATTAAACTATTTATTTTAGGTACACTTGGGTACATTAAAAAAGAACCCAACTCTATACTTCAAATGCATACAATAAATAGACAGGATTTTGATGCAAGATGAAAAATTGATGCTGAAAATTGGACAAGTCACATGCCTTTATCAAACAGGATCAGGTTATTTTATGTTTAAAATAACACAAACATAACAGTGATCGGCCATGACCTGCGATTGGCCGGACAGTCTGACATATGCCGATTTTATGCCGGTCAAATGCACTCGGGCGCCGCATGATTAACATTGCGCAACATCAGCATCACACGTGCACACAGAACGCTCATGTACTGTAGGAAACTCGTGAATTACGTCCGTTTCACACCGCAAGCGTGAGCGCCGCGTATTTTTCCTGCATTTTCCCGTTATTTTTTCATGTTAATCAATGAGAAAATTCACGTCAAGCAGGAGCAGCAGTGAAGCGCGGGTTTCAGCGCAGAGTCTATTTTTGCTGCGCTGCTCACGCTCAGTTGTGAAAAGCCCTGTTATAGTATTGGCTAAAAGGCTCTGTGTGTGTGTGTGTGTGTGCTCATGTACATTTCCTAACACCGTAGAGTTTTTTGCTAATTACACCTGCTGTAACATCTCCAAACCTAACCTCTCTGTCTCCTTCCTTCTGTACTCCTTCAGCAGTTCTGGGTTGCTGTATAATTTTTCCCTGAAAGCACACTTTTGATGGAGAAAATAAATATGATTTCAGACAAAAAGTGCCCAAAATGCACAGAATTTGTATGTGTAGTGTGAAAATTTACCCATTTAAACTTGTTTTTATTATTCAGTTTGGGTAAAAGTATATGGTGTTTTATAAAAAAAAAGATATAGAAAATAAATATTTGTGTGTGCTGTAAAGTGGTTGAAATAAGAACAAATGAAATCAGTATCGGCAGGTCAAACTCAATAGAAAATCGGACTTGTCTAGAAATTTGTAATCGGTGCATCTCTAAAAAATAAATATGGGGAAAAAAGTATTCATGGCCTTTGAGAATCGATTTTGAATCGACCACATTTTAAAAAACGATTAATTCGAAAAATAGATTTTTTTGCCCAGCCCTAATACTAGGTTTACCAAGCATGATTCACAAGGGAATCTCATAAAGCCATCAAAGATCCTTCTTAAACCCTGTTTGGGAAACTTTGATCTAATATTTTTGTGCAGATTACTGAATGTGGTTAAATTCCAGGTATAGGCATTCAGAACAGTGAAACCATTTAATTTCCTTTATTTGCAGTCATTTTCTCAATAATGACACAAAGTATGTACAATACCACTATTTAAAATTTTAGTAATGGAACATTACCTGGCGATATATCCAGAAAAAGGGACTTCCAGATTGTATATTGCAGGGGCCCCATGTATTTGGATGTCGGAAAGTCTTCGTAGGTGAGGTTCGTTTCATGGATCTTTCCCTTTATTCTGTGGAGACACAGGACAACAACTGCATTATTCAAATTCAACACTGGCAACCCACCAAAACCCAAGCAACCGATTCTTCCTCAAATGGCTAGATCCTGTTTCCAAACACTCATTTTCGAATCGTGCTGTTTTCTACATAGCTGTGCTGCCCCCGCAAAGACAAACAGCTCAAATTCGCCTTTGGGAATGAGGTCAATCTGGGCAACACTGCAGATCACTTTCATTAGCTCAACCTAAAGATTAATCATGCTATTCCTTTCCCATATGGCTAACTCATTCCCCTCTCGTCATTGCCCAGAACAACTGCTACACAGCCATTCTGAGAGAACCGCATTTCTAAACGGATAAAACGTACATATTTATGCTGCTTAAAGGGTAACTGTCACCAAAATTGAACCTAAGCTCTTTTTGTTAATCTACCCGAGTCAAACATTCGTGTAAAAGCATCATTAGAATGGAAACGCCACTTTTAAGATGGTTTTCGGTCAAAATGCCTTTTGAATGGGAGTGCTAGGAGCGCTACAACAATAGCATCAAAATTGCTATTTTTTAAACACTAAGGCGGCTCAACACAACATGAAACTGTGCTCGAAGTATCACCAGTGGCTCTACACATGAACTCCAGCATTGACTACATTGTTTGTGTATACATAGTTTACTAAAAAGAAAGGTTTTGTACGACTCACTTTATCAGTTAGTGTTTCCGGTGGCTGGAATTATGTCAGTCAAAAGTAGTCGATCTCCGAATGCAACGTAATGAACTGACTCAATGTCATGAACTTGTAATTCCAATGAAAAGCATGATAACTTAGAGACACTTATAATTTATATGGAAACAAGCTTTAGGAGCTTTCCATCTTTACTCTCCTCATGTTACGTTGCATTCGGAGATCGACTACTTTTGACTGACAAAATTCCAGCCAGTGGAAACACTAACTGATAAAGTGAGTCGTACAAAACCTTTCTTTTTAGTAAACTTTGTGTACACAAACAATGTAGTCAATGCACTCAAGTTCGTGTGTAGAGCCCCTGGTGACACTTCAAGCACAGTTTCATGTTGTGTCGAGCCTTCTTAGATATTGAAGAAAAATGTGATATGCGATAACTCCTTAAATAATGTGATATTCGATATGCGATACGATAATGCTTAAAGTGTGTCAAATAAACTTAAATTATCTTTAAAATATATGTAAAATGATATAACCTACATGCGTTTCACATTCTTTTTATGACAAGAAAACATCCTTATAACTTCTGAAAGTGAACATCAGCATTTACTGTAGCATAAGAAGTGTTATTTTTAACATTAGTGTAAACCACCGGGTTTCAGGTTATCCTACATTAGGTTTATTTAATAAAAGATACTGAATCATAAAATATAAAAATAAAACATTGCTTAGTTTTCACTGTATGAATTAAATATATCCTGATACTTATTAAAGCTAAAAAAAACGTTGTCTTTTGTTCATGACCCCATTTTTAGCAAGTTGTTGCGATATGCATATTGCGATACATACAGTTGCGATATTTCGATAAATTCTATATATTGTTCAGCCCTGGCGACAGTTACCCTTTAAGCATCGATGATCTCTCTACCCCCTAACTAACTTTAACCTTGTTCTGCAGACTAGTCTCTTTTCTGACTGGGTTTCTGTGACATAGAGCAAAGGGCAATGGTCACATACATAAGTCAAATAACCTGACTTGCCTTGGTAGCTTCCACCAGCAATACCCTCCACGAATCACTTGCTCCCTGACCAGCAGTTACAAGAAAAAAGACAAAACGGTTTAGACCAGAGAATCTCAAACTACCATATAAAACACCCTCAACATACGCGCATCCACTCTTCTCCGAGTCACACCGCATCCTTAGTACCTGTCTGACGTCAGGGCTATTCCTTCCAAGAACTCGTGCCGGCTGGTCTCACTGAGGCGCTCCTGAAGGATCTGGATGCCTTCCTTGACGTCACGGAGCTGCTGGCTGTAGCGCTGGATCTTGTGCTCGATGTCAGAGAGCGTGCGTGCCGTGTCCGCCTCCAGTTCCTCCAGCGTGCTCTTCTGCCGCTCGCGCAGGAAACGGTGCAGTCGCTCAAACGCATCGCCGATTGTGGCACGGAGGCTCTTCGCTGACGACTATAAAGTAGAGAAGAAAGTTAGGACTTTTGGTGGACTAGACTTTGTTCAGTTAAAATAGCACACACATAACAACCCTCCACTGTGCATACACTAATTGAGATGTCAATCAAGCATGTTTGTTTTAAACAATGTCAGTACTCTAGGGCACATGGGTGCATAAGAAAATCCTCATAATGGGTGAAAGTTTCTCACATAAATGTATCTGAAGATTTATACACCACTGTATAAAAGTTCTTTTGAAATAAAAATGAATAAAGCAAGGATGCATGAAATTACAAAAACATTATATTTCAATTTATTTTTATCTTTTGAACTTTCTGTTCAAAGAATCCTCACAAAACCATTGATGCATGGATATTCATCAACATATATTTGTCAATTTTTAACTGTATTTTTGATCAAATACATGGAGCCTTGGTGAATAAAAGTATTAATTTCTATACTTTAAAAAAAATCATACTGACCAAACTTTTGAATGGCGGTATACATGTCTGTTTTTTGACAAGCACAAAATTACTGTGAAAATCAAAAATGTATTTACATAAAACATTGAACAAGCCGACAATTCATTCGCCTACAGTAGAGTACATTCGGAGTCAACAGTTTTCATTTAAAAAAAATTAAGCAACTTCATGCAAGCATTAAAGGCTAAAATAACCAATTATTTATTTAGTAATGTGTCTAAATGAGGCAAACTTCATAGATCAAGTTAAATTTGACCATCAAATCTAAAATTGTGATTATGCCTCCGTGTAATGTAAAGATAATGGTATGTGCAGTCTAAGAAGTTTTAAAAAATGGGGGTCTAGGTAGCCAATGATGACAACATAGAACATAGAAAACTAAGATGGTTAAAATAAAAATAAAAATGAGTCTCCTAACCAGACATGCCATGACAATCTTCAAGCATCCAGTAATTAGTGTGTCTGAAATAAAATACAGCTTGAAGTGACAAAAACACAGACAAACAACATATTTGATTTTTAAACGAGTGTGAACTGATACTGCAGAGCAACCCGTGACGAGGAAAAAGAGAATTTCGTGACCGGAAAAAGTGTCTTATTGTGGATTTAAGAAAAAAAACACATAAGAGATATAAGAGACTTATCTAGTTAGGAGGTTAGGACAGCAAAAAGCATGTAGTTTCAATAACCGTACTTATATTTAATGTCTCTAAATTCATATTAAATAAATAAATAAAATATATACACAAAAATAAAACTGAAATGATTTGATAAATGATACCTACATTTATTTTATATATATAATATTCAATTCAATTCACATTTATTTGTAAAGCAATTCTCACAATACATATAGTTTCAAAGCAGCTTTACAGAAAATGCATGCGTCTACATTATAAGTTAGTGATTTCTTATCTGAGGTGACAGTGTCCAATGCATATCAGCAATGTACATACACAAATCATGCAGTTAGCTAACAATGTATGAATTTAAGGCAGAAACAATGAGCTCACTTAAGTATTTTTTATGAGTTGTAAACATGAAAATTACAATATATGGAAAATTGAGCATAGATTCAGAGTTTGGGTTATCTGAAGTCCTCGCAGGAGAGTCAGATGTTGGGGCATATTATAATAATTATACCGGTACTATTTTTATATGTGTAATTATCATTATTATTATTTCTGCAGAGCCTCAGTGAGATGTAATGGACTATGAAGCAAGTGGAAACTGCCTCATATGAATGCATCACTAGAGGACACGGTCTAATAGTCACTGGAAATGGCATTCGGTTGCTCCTTCCTCAATCTTCGGGGTTATTGTAGGACAGCCTACATTCATTACACATGCAGACGAGCCACGAGATAAAAGCGGATGGGATGATGTAGAACGTAAAAGAGAATTGCGAAACTATAGCTAACAAACCTTGAAGAAGGAAAAGAGTCAAAGAGAGATGTTTCTGAGGAAACCAGTCATTTCCATTAAAGCGTAAAGAACATCAGGTTCAGTCGACGGATCAGAGATCTGAAACCTCAAGGTCGAATCGAGGCAGGACAGAAGCCGGTCCACTGATGGCCGTCCATACAAACAAGACAAGCTCAGAAACGTAATATATATTTCCATTTCTTTCTTCGCCTATAATAAGAACTAGAAAAAACAGACTTCACCGATTACACGATTACTCCTACTAGCAAATACAATAAAGGACTTGTTCCACTTCTGTCTTTCCAAAGGGAAATGTGATTTCCTTGCCACTGGGAAGATGAAATCCTATTAAGATCACGTCTTGCTCTGGCGTTATTTGCATCGGCTGAGTCAGCCCACCTGGTGTCGCATGATGGATGAGTTGGACTCAGTGATGCTGAAGTGGTGTTGGTCTCCTGAAACCATTCTCCCCATGGGCTGCGCTGTCTCGCATTGGGTCTATTTAAAGCCAGTAAACACCTCCCGTGAGCCTAGCATGTCTCAGCCTCCAAGCAGCCGGCTCGCTTCGACATCTGCTAATCAGACACATGTTTCCTTGGGGTCTTCCATTCGGATTCAACATCGGCACTTCAGACGAGAGGGTCTGTCAGCAAGTCTGCCGCTGAGATAAATCTAGAGCATGCTAGCGGGGAGGTGGCAACAAGTAAAAACCGACAAGCTCTTCAACCCCAAATGTTTGAACAGTAATATATGAGGAATAATAGTAGTAATAATAATAATAATAATAATAGAGATTAGTGATATGTACCTTTAGTTATTTGATAAAATTACTTTACAAGTTTAAAGGTCTAACAACGAATTGAATTAGCCAGGTTTTTAAGAGTTAAAAGTTGGCCCACTTTATTATCATTTAGAAGCCATGAGCCCACTTTATGTATGGTTTACTCCATAAATCTACTTCTCAAAAGGTTGTGCTGTGACAGCTCTCTTGAGACAGCGAATGTGAAATAACCTTCCGTCGTCTTATCTCTACAGGAAAGTCTGGGCTGCAGGAGGCATTCTGCATTGATGGTCCTAAATGTCAATGTCAAGCGTCTGGCTCTTCGTAAGCATCTTAAAATCACTGCATCAATGAATCCACACAGGATACCACTGGCTGGTCAATATAACATCTACATTTTCCTGGGAAAGAACTGAAAGATACTTTCAAAATAAATATGCAATCTGTAAGATCAATGAGACGAAAACATCTGCTTCCAGAAAATGCAATCACAAAGAGACTACAAGGAATATAAATTCTGTGAAACAGGATATTCAAATGAAAAAAATATATAGATTTTTGTGCATTAGGAATAGATTAGACCAGGGGTGTCCAATCCTGGAGGGCCACTGTCCTGCAGAGTTCAGCTTCAATCTCGATTAAACAAGGCAATCAAGGTCTTCTTAGACAAACTAGAAACTTCTAGGTAGGTGTGTTGAGGTAAGTTAGAGCCAAACACCGCAGGACAGTGGCTCTCCAGGACCGAGTTCGGACATCCCTGGATTAGACTATGAAGAGTATATTAATAGGACCGATCAGAGGAGGGATGGGGGAAAATTAAAACTAAATTAACAGGGTTTGGTGACATCAGTACTTTCAAACGTGGAGCAAGGTTTTATATTTTGATGAAAGATTACGAAAAAAAATAAAAATTCTCTCTGGAATAGTGTACTGATGAATCACTAACAATATAACAGGAACTTAAAAGAGTAAATAGGCTTAATTTTCATTCTTGTTGACTTCAAGTGGGACAAAAAAAAGCTAAAATGTGATTTAAAAATGTGACATAACTAAAACAACACCAGAGATCCACACAGTGTCATGAAGCTCTTTCTCTGCGTTAGTCCCAATCCCAAACAGACGGATAATTAAAAAAAGGGAGCGAAGAAAGCAGGGAGACGGACAAAGTTGCATTATCGACTGTGGAGTCTCTCTCCGTTGATTAAAACAAGGTGTCAAGATTAAAGACCTGTTCAATAAACCAATTTGCGAGAGAGAGAGAGAGAGAGAGAGAGAGAGAGAGAGAGAGAGAGAGAGAGAGAGAGAGATCTATCTATTTTTATGCGGCCTGGGTCCAGATGTGGTTTAATATAGTCCCATCAGAGGTGAAATGTCAATGTGGTCATTTGAACCACAGTGATTTGAATCAAGCTGCCAAATATTTGGATGCCTGCCCGATAAATTTACTTTACTATTTATTTTTTCAGGGACAATGCACAATTAAGAGTAATTGCACCAGAGTTAGCTAACAGCTAATTTACATCTGCTGATGATAAAATAACGTACAATATTACATATACACCACATAAAACATCACAAATATGTCCTATGTATATATCAATCTAGAATTGATCCTCCGGCTTAAAACGTTTAGCATTAAACACTTCTATAACTATTGCACATCATAACGTGAATCTGATTACAAGGGAGTGGAGTGGCATTCAAAATGACAGCAGCAAACAGCATTCACTTTAATGCATTCATTTTAATGCATTCACTTTAATCGTTTTATGGTTAATAGACGTCCAAAGGAAAACGGTGTTCTGTGGAGCACCAGGCTAAATCACAGGTTTCTTTTCAGAATAATATACACCGATACATGGCATGTGTGCAGAAGTTTACCTTAGTTTCGGTGAGCTGCCTCTGCAGTAGCTGCAAAGCCTCGGTATGACCCTTCTCACTGTCCTGTAGAGTCACCAGCTGCTCCTTCATCTCCCTCTGTAAGAAAACCACAGCGCAACACATCATGTCATTTATTGCTCATTAATCTGGCAACCTCTAACCCAAAGTAATTAGTCTGAGCCACTTCCAAAGCCATCCTAAGAGAGAGACCACAAGTCTAACAGCAATAACTGTGATACTACTGACACTACACACAATCCTTCACTGGATGATCGCCCAAAATAAAAATCATTGGGCAACTCAGACATGAGATTTAAAGTGCACTTTCCTTATCTTCTTCTGTGTACAGGACATACCCCGTGTGTTAGAATGGAAATTAGCTCCATTAAGACCTTAACAATGAGAATCATTTCAATTTGCTTCAACACTGACTTAATATCTTCAACTTCTATGTAGCTTTCTAAATGCTGATATCTGATTTAAAAATAAAACGTATGACTGAAATAGTCTATGTAAGCAATAAGGTACGAGAGGCTGTGCTGTATCGTTGTTAGGCACGACGAGAAGCGGAGTAACCCCTACAGCCGTCACTTATTCACGATACAGCACTAGCCTCGGGTACCTTATTGCTTTTATAAAACGGTTACCACACAATACAACTATTAAAGCCGAAAAATATGTATCTATGCAACTTTCATTAATTAAAATCACTAAAAGCCTTCCTTCCGCTGGAAAAAATAGTCCCTGACCGTAAACAGCAACAGAAGTTACATACATTATTTCGCCAATAGATGGCGGCAAAGACGGTCTTTATGAGTGAGTCAGTCAGTAGAGAAGACTTTTATATTGAAAGGAGTCAAACTTGTGATCACAGAGAAGGAAGACACAACTGACAGATGACTATGGGCACGGGAAACCCCTTAACTGTTAAAAGGACAAGATATCGCAGCGGACATTCAAACTGATTTTTTAAAATAATGAATATACAGGACTGAGTTGAAGGAAAATGCTATATCTACTGTAAATGCAGGTACACTCGCTTACTTGATCTCTCACAATACTCTTCTATAGCTTCAATGAACAATATCGATGAGATCAAACGTGTTTAAGTTGCTAAGAGTGGTTGCTAGGGGTGTTGTGTAGTGATACATAGAACAGTTGGGTGAAGCGGTCATAGCCGTGTTTTATTCATGATATTGACCAATCAGAATCAAGGATTGGAACTAACCGTTTTATAAATTACTATAATTCAATCCTTTCATGCATGGCTTTGATCTACACTGGAAGTTTCAAATTGTAAGAAAGGTACAGAGAATGGTGGCTTTATATTTATAGGCAAAAAAAGAAAAGAAAAAAGAAAAAGAAAAAGCAGAAATTAATAAATAAACAGTGAGTCTCCAGAGAGGTCTGTGTCAGGGAAAGTGGGTCTCTGCTGCAGTGGACGTGGCAGAACTGGGACGACGGGGCCATGTTTGCTCGCCCGGAGGCAGAATAAGAACAGGCAAAATGCACCAGCCCCTTTACAATACACCAGAGCTCATCTGAATAATATACATATATTCATATATAATATAGGCCTGCACAATGAGAAAAAAATATCATATTGCAATTGTTGGAAAAAAAAAATCCAGGTTTTCCAGTTTTGTAGGGCTTCACATTTTGGCCAAAATTTTGTGATTATAAATATGGCTATAAAATAATAATAATTAGGGATGCACCGAAATTTCTACAACTGAACATTTTCGGTTTCGAGCCAAGATGTCTTTGGAGGGTCGAAATCAGTTTAATTATTCTCCAATGGCACGTTTTGACTGTGTTCAGTGTCTGTGAAACTACATGCAAAACGTGGATAAGCAACAACAGTAAAACATGTCAGCTGTGTGGAAGCTAAATTAAAAATTCTGTCGGTTTTATTACGAAATTCAAATAATAAATGTAATTTTGGGGATCTTTTATACGCCGAGACATAACGGGGCCTTTTTACACAATGAAGTTTAATAAGTAAGGTTAGGGATTTGACTCTAATGCTAAAGTGTGAGCAATACTTGATGCTAGCCTCAGGAAACACCACTAACTCACGCTCTTATTGTTCCAGATGGAAATGGACACCGGTAAGTCCAGGCAAATGTCTTATAAACAAGATTATCCAGAAAAACATATTCATCTGACATTCCAGCACCATCGTTTTGATAGAGGTGATTCATTGAAAATGACCAATATGACTATAAAATGCAGTTGGAAACCATTTCTCACACTATATTTTGACGACCCAGTTCACTAACATTTAAAAAGTGAATATGTTTGTAAAATACACTTTTGTAAAATATATTTTCAGCTATACATGTGAACATTGAAATAGCTCTCTATTATATCCAGGACGAGGAGCAGAGAATACAATTACTTTCTTTATAAAGCTCATTACTTCAGGGAAATGCTGTCTGTGCTCTACAAGCATCTAAATGCCCTTCCCAGCATCCAAACCGCCTGCTTTCAGTATGCATACCTGAGAGATGAGAGCCGTCTTTAATGAATCAAGTTAAAGCAACAAAACCAGCCGGTGCATTTCAGGAGCAAAACGCAATGGTTGTTGGATCATTATATACCTTCTTTTTTTTTATGTGCCATTTACCTCCACCTTTAAAAAGTGTATTCAACTAACAACTTCTTTAAAAAAAGGTGTCTCTGTAATGTTTGGGCACAGAGCCTGCAAACGAACCATTTTTGCAGCAAATCAAGTTAGCACACACTCAAAATGTCTGAACAAAGGACTGAGTGTGCTGGTTTTAGCTGCATGGAGAGCACAGAGCACTGGAGGTCAGAGGCGGCCCACGTTTATATCAATCTGAGCGGGCGAGAGGAAGTCTGACATGACATTTCCCCAGGAATCCACACAGCAGGGGGAAGAGGTTCAGTGAAGGCCGATTGCAAGACTAAAACTTATTTCACTCTGGCTTGACTCATCTTTGCATTTGAGCTAGGCTACATATTCAAAAGAAAATGGAAGTGTGACTATGTCATAATTTTTCATTTCCTTCACATGCATTTCAGAAAGACACCAATCCAAAAACTCTGAATTAATTATATATGAGAGAAAGCCAAATATATTTGAAAATCAGAACAAGACTATGTAAATAGTCTTTACCACTCTACAGATTGACAGACATTGTGGAAAATTTGCGTATATACCCCGTAGTGATAAAATAAAACTATGTGACAAATTTATAGGCAGGACAATTTGTCTAGGCTTGGTTTGTAAGGAATTACAAACATGCGCACATATATTCAAACACACATAACTATAGAATTAATTCTTGATGGGCATGTGAGCGCCATCAGCGTTTATCACAGGTTCACGTTTAAAGTCTGTTTAGAGAGAACGGTGTCGTCTTAGCGGTCTCTAATTTAATAACAAATTATCCTTTCGACGGAAGTGAATCAATCAAAACTAACTTTAGCTGGAAAATAACTTTATTCAAGAACCGCTATAAAGCCAAAACAATGTGTTACCTTAAATTATACGTTTATCTCTGTAAAGCAGCTTTGAAACAATCTACATTGTTAAAAGCGCTATATAAATGAAGATGACTTGACTTAAATCTCCAAATCCTTTACTTATCCTCATTACATATCCACCTTTATGACTTGGAACAAAAACAGGATATTTTCACGGTGCCATTTACCATGTAATGAAAGTGAATGGTGACCACTAACCATGGCTGTAGTTGGTCCATATCCACTTTCATTGTATGATTTTTTTGATGTTCTGTCCCTTTAAGAAAGAATGAATGAACTACTCTTTCCCTAAATCAGATAATGTTATCTAGCCAGTCCACGCTACCCTTCAAAAACTCCCTAATTGCAAAGCTTTTGATTTCCATTCTAACTACGACAGCAAACTCTTTGACAGGAAAATTGGCAAACAAACTAATACAGAGACTTTTGTGGAAGTATATAACATCTATCTTCTTAAGTTCAGCTGTTATTACTAAGAAACTTTCGTAAAGAGATTTTGAATTGCGTTTTTGCTTCAGAAACCCTACTGTTGAGCTCCATTCAGCTACATTGTACGTTCTATAAACTTCCTCAAAGGTTCATTAAACCACCACCTGCCTATGAGCTAAAGATACGTCCTAACTGCTGGCACTGATGAGAGTGAAGGAGATAATCAAGGGTGCATGAATAATGAAATGTGCCGTGCTCAAGATACTTCACGCATCCCTTCAAACCCTGAGAACAAATGCATTCCAAGTAGTTTGAAGTCATTATTGACGAACCTTGAGTGAAAACCAAGAAACTTGCACAGAATCATCAGATGTTGAACATCTTTTCATTCCTGAAAAACACTCAGATGACACAAAATGCAGAACCACTCACTCACATAGCAATTTGATGCCATGAGGAAATAGTTGGTCAAATAATCCAACTACACAGTACTCATGGGCCCGAAGGGAACACAATCAAGGACACTTTGGCCTAACCTTGTTCACGCTGGTGTCATAATTCTGCAAGGCAGCAGGATCCGAAGTAATAAACAGCCTGGGTGCACAAGGCTGGTTCTGTCATCCCTCTTTATGACTCGTGTGTAAATCACATCTGAAGAGGACAGCAAATGTGTCATCTGCACTCCTTCTTTAACAGGGTCCAATCAAACCAACTCGACCACATATAACAAACATGAATCATAAGCGTAGTGGCCACATGTGAGTCATTTGGCCATCGCCATGAATAACTTGCAAGGACAAAACATGTCTGTTTGCTAGACATCACTACAAGTTGTTTCTGATGTCAACTCAAGATATCTGAATTATTTAAAAAACATTTCACCATGAAATCTTCTACTACTAAAAAGGGTGTTCTTACACAATAGATGTGGTGCTAGAGTATCCTTGGCTTGCATTGTAACGTAACCAAACGTAACATGTGGTGTGATTTCTGCTCGATTCGGCAGCATTAGTGTCCCAGATATTCTATTGTTTATCAGTAAATGATTAAGTGTTTCTTCATTTATTAAATTTCATTAAGTCTATAGGAAAGCTACTGTTTAGTATTTACTCATTGCATCCAATACATTCACACCAAATTTACAATTGGCTTTAAGGACGTTTTCAGACCAGTAGACAGTTTGCTTTGTTCCGAAACAGGGAACCGAACCACTCCATTGTTTTGTTTTAAATCGGGCCAAGATCACCTTGTTCAGGCGATCTTGGAGCGATTGTTTTTGTGTGGAGCGCAATTGCCATGTTCATATATGCCTAATCGAACGAACTAAGGGAGAAAACACACCAGGTTCCTAACAAACGCCAGGTGTGAAAAGATCCAAACCAATGAGCTCAAAAGTCAAAGACAATATTTAGATCATGATCTATCCAAATAGAGTCTATTCAAACAAAATATACAGTAGAGAGAGTTAGAACAACTTGTTATATAATGGACGTTATTCACATTTCCAGGGTTCTCAGAAGAAGTCGTCACAGTTGAGCAAACTTCTACAGTGGTGAATTGAAAACATTTATAGTTTATGTGTTCACATCTGATCCAATAGCTAAAGATGAAATCCATAATAGTGTTTCTATCTCTTACCAAACGTGGAAAAATAAGAATCGAGAGCTCGATTGCAGTGGTCAGAACAAAAAAAAAGATGCAGAATTTTTACTGTTGCTCCCTCAGCCTTTGTGTTAGAAACCCTCGTTAACTTTTTTTGGTACTATACTGTTATCAGGACCACACCATGGCCTACCCCTAACCCCGCCCCTAAACCTACCCGTCACTGGGGTTAAGACCAATCATACGATGGCCTACCCCTAACCCCGCCCCTAAACCTACCCGTCACTGGGGTTAAGACCAATCATACGATGGCCTACCCCTAACCCCGCCCCTAAACCTACCCGTCACTGGGGTTAAGACCAATCATACGATGGCCTACCCCTAAACCCGCCCCTAAACCTACCCGTCACTGGGGTTAAGACCAATCAGGGATGACTATTCGGACTATACAGGACTAAAAGACAAACGTGTGGTCCGGATAACCGTATAGTTCCGTTTTTTTTTTTTTTTTTTGTCTTACAAATTTTTCTTCAAAAAATTTAAATATGCATGTAAAAAAAAAAACGTTGATAGATGTATATTGTTAATAAATGTGGAATTTGGTCTGTGAAAAGGACCCATAATATTCTCACGGATGCATTTGAGAGGACTCTGACTCATAACTGAGATACGTGAGGAGGCGCTTCATTAAATTATTCTGCTGTTAGTAAAACTACAGTATCACACTGTATAATTTTGAAAACTTAGTTTGTGTTTATTATGCAAGTAGCGGGTGATTCAGCTGCACTTGCCCTCTATGCTGTCCATTACTGTGGTAATGGTGAGATCTCAGGAAAGATCATCCCCGCTGTGCTCATCTGGGGAATAAAATGGTTCAGCGGATATGAGTACCCATGTATAATATTCATTAAACACAACCTAAATAAAAAAAGATATGAAAAAAATAAAAAGCAGTATGTCTGTGCATAAATCGGGCTGCTGAGTAAAGCCAAAGAGATCTCACAGCTTTTCATCCTCTTTTCTACATATGAAAATGCTCAAACTGTGCCACGAATGCTTCTGACTGATTTCTCCCGGTCTCAGCAGAGACTACAGGCTGTGTGAGAGGAGGGAGGGCCTGTACCCTGCAGTCTAAGCACGTCATCTTTGCCACAGCACACCGACACAGCTTCCAGCAGCATGACAATGCAGCTGAGATGCAGATCGTTTATAGTGGATGTAGCTTTCATACAGCAAATAGGGCGAGAACTCGGGTCTGGAAAAAAATTAATGTGTCTGCGTGATTTGCATACATTCAACTGGTTTCTCAAAACAGTGTTGAATCCTCCAATTGCAAGTATAGGTTGTGTGGTTGCACCTGGTGCTGCCATGAAAAGACTTGCCCCAAATGCTTTTGTGTTATAACGTCAATGCAAAAGCACCTACAAATACAGTGAAGCACAAAGGCAAACTTTGTTTACCACCAAGCAGCAATTGTACAAACCGTTGACAGTACGGTTGGTGTCTATCACTGTCATGACTTCCAGCCTGAGAAGGTTTGTGCAACACGTTAGATGCTGATAACAAAAGCTTACAACTGACAAATCTGACCTTTTTCCTGCTGATCCAGCCCTCCCATTCAGTCCAGTGCATTGAGGAAAATGAATGGCTGCAGGTTTGATGGATGTCAGCTGTGTGGATCAAAGAAGTGGCCACCAGGAAAAGTTGGCAGCAAAAGTGGTATGAATTATTGCTTTGACTCACAAAAACAGTGCAGGAATTGTTTGCAATGCACAATAATTTGAATAAATCAGTTGAATTGGGACTAAAGCGCAATCGTAAAGGAAGTCAGGCAGTGCAGAAGCAATCGGCAAGCTGTCACTGTCACCTCGATGGAGGCTGCCTCACCGAAAGCGGTTTTAGATCTACCTCATAAATTTCCCTTGCGGGTAAACAAGTGACTCAGAATCGAGTAAACCCTAGGCTTTAAAAAAAAAAAAAAAATCCTGTCATGATAGTTGAGAATGAACAGTGTTGAGGAAACCGGCTTCAGCAAAATATGAAGCGAGGTAAATGCAAATGAGGGAAGTGGGTTGTATCGAGCAGAGTTTCCTCCAGAGGTTAGAATATAGGACAAGTCGTGTGAATGATGAATGCAGCGACCTCCTCTTCTACAGGACATTGAGTTTAAACACGGTGTGTGCATCCCTGCGTCTGGACCATGACAAAATGGATATGCAATGGCATTCCAGTATCAAGAAAGGTGTCTCTTCAGAGATTTGCCCTTGCAGGACTGATTCCTGGATTTAAGACTTGACACATTTTTTAAATCGCTTTGTGAACATTATAGTCTACCCTGCAAACATCCACCGATGGACTCTTTCAGTAGCTTGCGGAGTAGTTTTCTGCCGAATATTTTAAATTTGCACAAAACTGTTAGATGGACAATGTTTAATAAATAAATAAACATTTTTAAAAACTATAAATAAATAAAATGTAATATATTTATTGTATACAATGTAATTATAAAAATTGTATTGTATTGTAATTGTAGTAATAATACGTAGATGCCGATGTGTAAATTTAATTTAATTAAAGATGTCATTTTTTTAAAAGTATTAATAATTGAAATATGTATATCATTTTTAATCAGTATAAATACATTTCATAAAATAAAAGATTTAGATTGTAATTAAAAAATAAATGAAATAATTATTAATAATGTAAATAGTAGATGCCCAGTGTATAATAAATAATTTTTAAAGTAGAATAAATGTAAAATGTATGTTTTATTAAATAATATATTTATAAATTTTATTAGGGCTGTAAACGATTAATCGCGATAAAAGTTTGTGTCTACATAATATATGTGTGTGTATAATTATTTTGTATATATAAATACACACACATGCATGTATATATTTGAGAAATATTTGCATTTATATACTGCGTATATATTATTATATAATTTCTATTATATATAAATATAACTATTTTACATATAAATAACACATTTTTCTTAAAGGGGTCATGACATGAGAAACCAAATTTGCCTTGATCTTTTGGTATATAAGAGGTCTTTGTACCATTAAAACGTCCTGCAAGTTTCATAGCTTAAGACTTCCTCCCCATTATAAACGAATCATTTATTTAATCAAGCTCTAAATACAGCTCGTTCTGGATCCATGGTAAGAAGTGACGTCACGGTACGAAGTGACGTACCAGCGTTTGCATAAGACCGCCTCCAGGGACAAGACAGCTACGCTTAAAGCGCAAGGCAACTACGCTCATTTCGTATCGTTGTCGCGCCCGCGCGCCGCGCGCCTCACAAGTGTTCAGTCGACGGACAGCGAGTGGGTCTGTGTACAGGGAAAGTACGATGCCGCAGATGTGCTGTTCCTGGCTCTGGACAAACAACATCTTTGAATACGCTGCGAAAGATCCAGACGGCAGGGAAAAATGGATGCACTTCATTTTTTGCGGACGTCTCAGTCACAGCAGTGTTAGTTTAAGCGTTTGTTCTATACATTTGAAGGATGACTGTTTTAAACTTGGCCAGAAAACTGTTGCTCAAAGATAAGTCCGTGCCGACTATTCTGGGCTCAGCATTGACGACGCAAACTGTAAGTAATGTATTTAAAACTTTAAACTACTTTTTAAATACGCTGAAAGATTCAGTCGTCAGGGAAAAATGGATGCACTTTATTTTTTGCGGACGTCCCAGTCACGGCAGTGTTCTGTACATTTAAGGATGACTGTTTTGAGGAAAAAATCCCAATATGATGCTTGGCTTTGCCAGAAAACTGTTGCTCAAAGATAAGTCCGTGCCGACTATTCTCTGGGCTCAATAACGACGACGCAAACTTACTTTTTACCATGGCTAATATAAACACATTTGTATAAGAGAATCTTGAAAATATGTCGCCTTTCTAGTAGGCCTACATGTGATAGAAAATTAAAAATGTTGCCTTTATCAATGCTGCATCTTCAAAGATGGCCTGTCTGTGCATGCATTTTTGTCCGTGGTACACCCTATCATTTCATTGGAATTAGTTAAATAATGTTAAACTGTTAGCAAATGAAGCTATAGGATAATTATGCAACAATAATCCGTTTTCAAGTGTCTCGGGTTAATTTTTTTTTATTAATTCAAAATAGTTTCACTTTCCATGTGGACACGGGCTGATCCAGTCTTCGTTGTTGTGGTGATGGTTCATTTTCCTCTGATTCCGGCTCAAACATAATAAGGTTTTATCATTGCAAGAGCCATCGCTTAGCATGCATCACCCACTATTAAACAGTTGCGCCGAATCCGCAAACCTTCTGGCTGGGGGCGTTAATAATTGATGCATAGGCACTGACGTTAGCCAATCATAACAGTGGGCGTTAACACTGAACTCTTAAAGGGGAAACACCCCCAAAACAGACTGTTTGAATCAGAGGGTGAGAAACAGGGTGGGAAAAGGTCATAAATCACTACATTTTAAAAGTTTTTTGTAAAAAAAACTATAGTAATACTATAATTGCACCTAAGGGAACATAATAATAAAATAAAAAAAACCATGTCATGACCCCTTTAAATATATACATGCATGTGTGTGTATTTATATACAAAATAATTATACACAATACACACACATATATTATGTAAACACAAACTTTTATTTTGGATTCGATTAATCACGATATTAAAACTATTCAAACATTTAAGAAATATCATCAAGTCACTAAAATACTATGCAATATATAAAACATTTTGAGGTTGAATTTCCTGCCAAAAAATAACTACCGGTATATATATATATATATATATATCGTGATATATACCATTACAAAAAAAAAGCCACCCCACCTGCATTTATCCATCAGTAAAAAAGTCCTGACTATGGTGGGTATGACGGGAGTCTTGTTGATTTGCCACATTAGGCAGAATCCCGGGTTTTGGCAGGCACTGCGTGTATTGCCTGCTGCTTCTGCTGAAAGCTGCCAAAAGGACTTGTTGAAGCCACGAAGGCCTTTAAGAGCGAGAAAAAGACACAGCTCCAAGCGGTTTGAACTTGCTGTGCAGGGAACAAGGAATAAAACAGAAAATTAGGCAGAACTGACACATCACTTAGGCACTTCATTCAAAAGCAAGAGAGGTTTGGAACAACCCACATGTCGCCTTGCATGGTGTACTGTCAAACTACACAGACAGTATTCAAGCCATCTACATTAGATACCATCTATATTAGATCATCTAGAGTAGTTTGCTCAAACATGCCCTCTCTTCAACAGATGTATCCCAGCACTCCACAGGGACAGGGAGAGGCTTTCTTCACTGGTGGCATGAACTGACGTATAGAGAAAGGGAGGTCGCCTGATGAGATGTAGTGAGTTGGAAAACACTGGCTGAGGAGGATGTCAACTGTCCACAAGACTGTTTAGTAGCATTACCTTAGAAAAGAAGAGCCCTCTGGTTTATTCATTTTGGCTCAGACTGATGGTACTTTAGCCAAAATACATTAGGCTTTTTTTTCACCCCAATTGTCTCTCCAGTAACTGTGAAAATAGAATTTGTTTTAAAGCAACACAAGCCTGCATGAAACTGAAACTAAAAATATCTTTTACTGGGGAGATTATGGCAAAGCCCAATATATAACCATGTCATCTTAAAAAAAGCTTCTTAGGATTAAATAAAACCTCTGATACTCGGCTTGTTGCTTATTTAAAAGGCAGCAATGCTATTATATATACTGTGTATATATATAAATATACGAAATAAAACACAAATGGTATAAGTCATTGTATGTCATTAATGAGGCAATGAACTAAGCATCCCATATAAACTAAGCATGCCATCAAGTATTGCAAATGATGTAATCGCATGAAATGTTACAATTAAAAAAAAAAAACTGATTTACAGTCATTGATTATTAGTGGGAAATTATATATATATTTTAAGTTTATTGCATAATATTCAAATGTGTTGTTTGATTGTGTAAAGACACTGACTATTTTGCAATTTGCAATGCTTCATGGGATTGGATCAGTCACTGCAGTCATTTCCATGGTAACAGCAGCTTCTCTGATTGGAGGATTTCTCTTCAGGACTGGCTAGTGTACTTCCAGGAATTGGCTAGCAAATGATTTATTTTTTTAATAAATTTGAAAACACACTGACTTAGTACCGTCAATATTCTTAAGGATAGTAGTACATTGGTGACTCATTTCTGAAACATGTAGCCTAAATTAATAAGAGAACATTTTGCCCATTGTTGTCAACACAACAGTTGATGATGAAAAATAAAAAAGATAAAAAATAAAAAATCAGTTTAGGAGAAAGTGTGTGGGATTTTTACTTCAAGAACCTTACTATTGCACGACTCGACAACCACTTTGACCATCTTAATCTAACTTTTCGCATTTAGAAAGCATTAATACATGGCCACAAGTCGAACCAAACTAATTAACATATAAACCCAATCTTGATTCAACAATCTTAAATGGCCTCCGTTTCCAAGTGTCCTCTTCCAGCTCCCAGCAGAGTCATCTCACTCTGGTCCTACAGCGGACAAAGCGACAACTGTTTGACAATAAATGGCTTCAGGCAGTGGATGTCAAAGGCGGTTGAACACACACTCAAACAAACATCAAAATGGACGAGCAGCTTCCGTTTACTGAGCTGCTGAAAGAGTCTAATGTGTCCAATGAGCCTTGCAACGGTCACTAACAGCTCCATAAGGCTGGAGAATGAAGAAAAACCCTAAATTGGCTCTTCAAGGTGAACCATGTAATTTCTCCAGTAGCGGCACCAAACAAAATGACATCCTTCACCCTTAAGGACAGTTATTAACGTCATGCATCACGGATTAACATCACGCTGTGTTGAAATCAAAACAGCCTTTGAAATGTTTTAGCTGTGATTCCATTTCCCAGTAGGGAACTTGCGTCAACACGAGAATTGCGCTAACACCACGGGTATGGGGGATATTGTACGGTATATAATTTGCAGGCATCTGGGAGCCGCTATCAATATGTGGGCTTAAGAGTATATTTGAGAATTTCTCACTAATTGCTTTCTACTGAACTTCTATCATGAATCTGACCCAAGAACAAGAGCATGAAGAAATTAGATCTCAGATTAGCGTTTGACAATATCAGCTTGTTAAATAGGTTCTCAAATGCTGTAAACATTTGCAAAAAGCGCAACCCTTTTCTTCCTACTAAGAGGTCATGCTTATTGAATGGTGGGACATTTCTCTAGAGTCTCAGCGGTGGACTTTCAGCTATTGAACAGATCACCTCAATCTGAAGTTGAAAATAGGCTCAGGCTCCTCATGGACCAAATGGATGCCAAAGCACAGTGTGGAGCGATGAAGGGGGCAGCTGGGGCGCAGATGAAACGCACAGAGCCTGTAGCTCGCCGCAGGCGGTCTGGCATGATTTCCCTGTGGCAGGAACACTTCACCCAACCCAAACAGCGAAGTAAAAGGTCCTTTACTGAGGGCAACACACATCGCTTCATTCCAGTACCCATCTGCCAGGCAGGGTCGTGGTAAAGATGTGTAGCAAACATATGTCTGCACAGAGATGCTCTGATGTACCGTGCTAATGAACGTCCATCACCAGGCCATCTAATTGAGTCCTTTGGAGCTAATCACGGGCAGGAATTAGAGGAGATTACATCCTAGTCTAGCGCTGGCCTCAGAACAATGGTCAGTAAGCTCTGCTAATTCTCAAACCCAATCAGGGGTGAGGAGCTCTACAGATTCGGGTTTAGGAGAGTTTGGGTTTAGCCTGCGCTTGTCTGTCTTAACCAACAGCCAAAGCTCGATGTGCAGGAAAAACATTACATGCATGAAGAAAACTTGGCATAGACACTAATAACAGAGATCAATAAGGATAAATATAATGACACAAAAGCGGATACATAACCATACACAATAAAAATAAGTGTTTATGAAGTAAGTATATAATTTACAGCCATTATAGCTAATTAAACACCTACAAACTTAAGAAAGAGAAAATGAAGAGGATAAATATTAAATTAAAAAACACCTTTTAAGGATAGGTTTAATGTTAAAATGTGGTTCGAAAAGATAAAACATTTTACACGGAAAGTAAAAACCTGAACTACAGGGCCGACCTGGCCATTTAAAAAATAAATAATAATAATAAATGTAAGGAACAAACTGCACAAGCGTCAGGCTGTATTCTAGTTAAAGGGCATTAGTTTAATTAGCAGCTAAAATGCTCATTCACTATTGTGCAAAGACAGTACATTTCTTATGCTGGCAGATCGTGTGCCGTTAATGTCCCATGAAATCTTTTTACATTAAGAGATAACAATAATTCTGATAAACCTACAAAAAGATGAATATGGGAAAAGTGTGGTCTTATCTCGGCTGAACTAGTGGCGGGTTGTAATAGTTTTTTGTAAGCACCCGTCCTCATGAACCAATCCCATATCTGAGGATCAGCATAAGAACGTGTTTAAAGACTTCAAAAGGTTTAGAGGTTTAGTAGACCACTTTCACTTCCTCTCTCAGATGACATACAAATCCGCTTCGTTCAGGAAGTGAATCTCCAAACCAATCCAATTCCACTGCAAACAAAGACATTTCCTGAGCTGCTAAACCATGTGACGGTTACAGTGAACGTGAAGCTCAAATAAAAGCATCCACTTGAGTTTAAAACATTCAATCATTTATAAATCTAATTAGCACACAAATATGCAGTCATTTAAGATGGTGCAATGCAGAAAGAAGGTAAAGCTACTGTAGTATGGGACTATCTTTAAAAATGTGTTTCTAAAAGAAACTGATATTATTCATAAAACACATTAGTAGTCAAATGTATCAATATCCAATCATTTTATTATACCACAGTAAATTCAATGGTAAAAGTCAAATATTAGCTAAAAGTTATGTCACATCATTCCTATATTATGGGTTTGGAATGATATGAGGATTGAGGAATTATCAGAATGTTATTTTTTTTTAGGTTAGTTTTACTTCAATAGAGGCCCATTGTGTTTATATCCAATAATACAGGCAAAGATGTAACTAACCCCAGCTTGTTCTCCGTTCAAGGTTGCATCAGGTCACAATCTCTCCTACTGTCGTCATGCAAAGCAGTCAGCATGAGAGAATGTTACGCTGTATGCTTTGTCACTGTGTATTAGCCGTCCGACAAACATGTAAAGCCTGTAATGTGTCTAATGCAACATGACCGTTCTGCCGTTCGCTATGGCTGTGATTCTGTGTGAAGACTGTGAACGTGACAAATCCTCACCGACCACCCGCTGCCTTTTCATTTGTTAGCATACCTGAGGGGAAATAAATCACTTGGTAACCATCTCAGAAACCTCTAAAAAAAAAAAAAAAGTATCTTACCAACTAAAAAACAGCTGGTATTTCTCAAAAGGAAGTCGTGAGATGCGAGTGAAGGAGAGAGAAAATTGTGATGAAACAGTTCAAAGAGAAAAAGAGCCAAGGTATTGAAGTTGATCACAGGTTATCTTAAAACTGTAAGACAGCAAGGGACGAAAAACAAACAAAAAAGATCTTAAAGATGGGTGATATAGCTAGAATTAGTTTTTTTACAGTATATTTTTCAGCCGTTTGGTGAATAACGTTAAACATCTCGATATTTAAGTGTCATTCAAATATAACTTCAAATGAACAGCCATTGCTGTCAAACTAACACAAAATGTTTAGCCTAATGCAAGTAGTCATGTTTTTCATACTGATTTTCACCAAATGAACAAGAAATTATATTTAAAATCTACTTATAACGAACCTTACTATTGACCAACAGACTATAGGCTATATATTGACAACAAAATGGTGAACATACATGATGGTGAATGTTCAATATATGATCTAGCCCTTCCAGCACTCAACTTAGGTATGACAACGATGTGAGTTTTGGCCTCTTTTTTTGTACAGGCATGTAGAAATTGTCCAGATTATCAGAAATTCCTGAATTTAGTGCATGTTGACAGCATATCGTTTTGATCACAAACAAAACTCTACCCAAACTGCCTCAAGCTGATGTTTCAAGCTGATCTCCATAAGATGACTCACTATTACTCCTTTTAGATTCATTCGCTTGCTAGCACCACGCACACACCTACAAAACACACATTGTATCAAGTGAAAAGGACCTTGGGGTTATAGAAGACAAAGAACAAACAGACCTGCCATAGGCATCTCAAATTAACCCACCCCCAACTCTAGGGTTCACTTATTAGGGCCTCAGCAACAAGTAAAAGCCATTTCTGTGAGGCAGTCAGCTCCCTTACAACATTTTCAACCCACACATCTTCAAAGCTTAGATCCAAATTAAAGACTAGATCCTCCGTTGCAGA
Source organism: Phoxinus phoxinus (assembly GCF_949152265.1). Classification (NCBI taxonomy): domain Eukaryota; kingdom Metazoa; phylum Chordata; class Actinopteri; order Cypriniformes; family Leuciscidae; genus Phoxinus; species Phoxinus phoxinus. Next base: position 26,275,741 of record NC_136897.1, read on the forward strand.
AAAAAGAAAATGAAGCATTCAAAAAGCTATTCTTTAGGGCCACATATGACCATTCAGATTAAAAATATTTACTTAAATTTTATTTATCTATTTTTGAAGCAGAGTGTATTAACTAATACTCTTGGTAGTGGCAAGCATCATAAAATTTCACAAAATATTTAAAAACACAAAAAAATTGTCTTATTGTGGAAACCTGCAGATTTGTGCATGGGAATTCAAACACTGTGTGGTTAATTATCTCAATTTTTTCAATTCATGTTATGAATTAGACCAGCTACCGTATATATATATATATATATATATATATATATATATATATATATATATATCTGCATGATGTCTGCATGAGGATAACAGGAAGAGACATGGATATGTGACATAACAACAGTGTTTCCTACAGAATACTGTTTTCATTATAGCGGTGCAGGAAACACGGCATTACCATCCGCAAAGCAATGTTTTGTACAGAGCAAAGTGCCTCTACAGAATTTAATCCACTATAGCCTCACCTCAAGCGGATCATTTAGAAGACTTTACAGCAAAAATAACTATTATTTTGCACTGAAGTATTTATGCAATTTAGAACCAGTTACCTTGATACTTAGTTTTGAATTCACCAAATCAGTGTACGGGGACACATTGACATTATTGATCAAAAGTGACAGTAAAGACATTAATAATGCTACAAATGTCTCTACTACCAATTAAATCCTGTTATTTTGAACTTTAAATTCATCAGAGAATCATGAAAAAAATATTTTTACAGTACACAACAACAACAAAATGTAAGCAGCAAAACTGCTTTCACCATTGATAAGAAATGTTTCTTGAGCAGAAAATCTGCATATCAGGATAATTTCTGAAGAATCATGTGACACTGAAGAGTGAAGACTGGATTAATGATACTGAAAATTTTAATAATATTTCACAATATTACTGTTTTTACCAACCCCAAACTTTGAGGCAGTAGTGTAAGAAATACACCACAGATTAAATCGAAACATTTGCAAAGGTCAAAACTCCTGTTTAATAATCGGTTTACAGGGAAACTGCACAAAAACAGACGAGAGCACGCAAGTGCTGGCGATTGTTGACGGCCCGCATCAAGGACATTAAGAAAAGCCTTGTCCCTCAGGGCTAAGAGTGCATTAGTTTGCAGTGAAATCCCACTTTCCCCGGAAGCAAACACTAGAGCTCTAAACAAATCCATTCCTATCCTCTACATTAAAACACACAGAGCATGTTGAAGAGGGTGCACGGCACGGCTACATGCCGCTGGGCTGGTCGATGCTCAAGTGCATTAGGAACGTAACATTATCACCTGGGAGGAAACCGAAAGGACGGAGAAGAGTGGCATGAGCAAAGTAAACGTCCATCAACAGATGCTGTTGCGCTGTCTGATAGGTCAAAGGGGCGAGACATGCGAAGTTAAGTAGATTACACAAACATTCAGCGGCAAGCATATACTGCGACAGGCAAAATCCAAATCTCACAGCGTTGTGTGGCCCAGCCGAGAGAGCCGACATATGTTTATCGCTCGACACGAGCTTGCCGGGCAGCTGGAAAAACCGCTCCAATTAGACCTGCCTGCAACAGAATCCTTGATTACGCACTTTGTGAAAAGCTCACTGGCACAACAACATCACGTAAGCAGCATTAATAAGTCTGTTGAGACTGCATGGACTACAAATGAGAGGAGAACAAGGATGGGGATCATAAACAATTTAACGTAGCCGTTCCAGTTATTTAATGATGCCATTAATATTTATGTTAGTACTACTTTTTTATTGAGTATACACAACAATGATTGAAACATTTGTTCATGAGTCCGCCTGCACGGGTCACACTTCATGACACTGCCTGCTACAAACAAGCTCATTTGCAATAGTTATGTTTTGCAAAAGATGTCTAATTATTATCTTTTTCAGTTAATCTATCTTAACTTCACTTAAGTACCCGAGTCTGCATAAAAAGGGTGGTCTGGGGTACGGTTCATGTGAACTCTGGTACGGTTCACTCCACTGCTGATATGAACGCAGTCATACTAAATTGCGTAAAATAAATTAACTGCTATAGTGGAAGTGGAACATGTTTCCTGATCAGCAATGATTGTTCCGTCAAAAGTACCGACTTCGGTACCAAGTCGGTACTGAAATTTAAAAAATGTGACGCTTTGAGCGCCGTTGAGCGGAATCGTTAACACCTCGGAATGGCCGGCCATTGTCACGTGCTCATCAAATATGTCTGTGATTGGCTACAATGATCAGCTCTTCAAAAACATGTTGTAAATATACATCAATAACGCTCTTCAGCGAGCGATTACACAGATACACACGGGAGCGTTTGAAAGCAGGCGTCTATCAGCGGATCGATCCACTGGCGCTGATAGACGCCTGCTTTTGCTTTCAAAACACTTTCAAACACTTCCGTGTGCTCTCAAACACTCCCGTGCGTTGATCATTGTAGCCAATCACAGACATATCCGATGAGCTCCTGAACACAATGGCCAATCAGAGGTGTTTATGATTACGCTCAACATCGCTCAAAGCGTCACATTTTTTTAATTTCAGTACCGACTTCAGTTTTTATATCAGCAGTGGAGTGAACCGTACTAGAGTTCACATGAACCGTACCCCAGCCCACTCTTTTTATGCAGACTCGGGTACTTAAGTGAAGTTAAGATAGATTATCTGAAAAAGATAATAATTAGACAACTTTTGCAGAACCTAACTATTGCAAAGGAGCTTGTTTGTAGCAGGCAGTGTCATGAAGTGTGACCCGTGCAGGCTGACTCATGAACAAATGTTTCAATCATTGTGTATTCAATCACGGTTCGTGGGTGCGCACCCAAGTTCAGAAAACAACATTCACATCATCCAAACAAACCGAACTCAATCGAACCCAGATGAAACTTGAAAGCATTAATTTCAACATTAACTATATATTTTAGTTTTATTAACTAACATTAACAATGCATTAAAGATAGGGTAGGCAATTTTTTTCATAACCACTTTTTGTTATAATGGTTGAAACTCTCTTCACATCCTGATAGCAATGAATAACAAAAGTGGTCTAAATATGAAAAAAAAGTACATATATTTTGTGGAAGTCTCAGGAACAAGAAATGTTCTTCCACTCATTGCATTCGATCTGATCATCAATCACACATCATCAGCGCGTTGCATGAGGCGATGAAGAGTTGAAGACACACAGTCACGGGGCGCCGTAAACAAACTACAGCAGGCTTTTACAGTTCCTCCTCCTGTACCAAAACAATGAGTTCATGCTGCGTTCACGCCATGTCGTAACCGTAATTACGAGACGGCAACCCGTGATGTTCTAACCGAAGCAGTTCATGTCCTCAGATTCTGATTTTTGCATTTCTGTGTCAACACTATCAACGCCGAAATTAATCTGCAGAAGTCAAGTCAGACCTTTACTACGTTCAATATCATTCCAATTCCAATTATTCCAGTGGAAAAACAAAGTTAATGTCCAATGAGAAGCAGCATTGTGTAAAAATTGAATGACATAAAACGAGAAACCTGCATGGTCATACCGCCTAGATAACGGTTAAATGGTAAATAGACTGCATTTATATAGCGCTTTCACAGACCCAATGGCCACCAAAGCGCTTTACATATTGCCTCACATTCACCCATTCATACACAGACGGCTTCCTTATCTGGCACGGGTCTGGCGAGCTGATGGAACAGGAACACCCGCACAGAATTTGTTGTTCCCTTCCCAGCAGCCTCTACTCAATCTCTGGCTGAAACAGAGGTGTCTGAACTCGAAAGGTGTCATTACAACAGGAGAGATGGGGCATGAGTAAGAGCAACAACAACAAAACTGTGCAAAAGATAGGCCAAGGCTATGAGAGAGAGGGCGACTGATGAAGTATGAGAAAAGAGACAGCGTTAAAGAGACACAACTACAGGAACAAGGGGATGAGAACAAGAAAATATCTATACATATCGTCATACAATGTAATAATGATGTAATTAGCCAAAGTAATCAGCCAATGGCAATATTGTGCTCTAAAAGAGACTACATTATCATCAAAAGTTCCTGTCCTCCCAGTGCGGACATATGCAGACAGTCGGCTATTTATTCAATCTAATAAAAGCACTGAACAGTGGCACTTCAAATAAAAAATGACCCCTTGAGTCTGTTTCAGTACAATAAGCTTTCTATATTCTCACAGGCTCAGTATAAGTAGAGAGATGAATCGCCGACTTAGTCAGTCATTTGTTGATTGAGGTTCAGAGCTGTGCCGGCCGCCCGTGTATGATTTTCTTTAAACCGGAAATCTACTACTTCACTAGTTCACTAAAATTAGTGTTGTATAAAACCAGAGACATCTGGAAGCCGGAAACAGCAGACTATAAACAACAACAAAGATACATGAGCTTAAAAGGCATTATATTTTCACAGAAGCTCATAAGAGCAAAAGGAAAAAAGAGCGTATTGAAAAAAATTAAAGAAAAATAAGTCCAAAAACATACAAGGCCAGATTTAAAAAAAAAAGTGATGTTTACTTTTTTGTGTAATCTGATATATTGTTAGTATAGTGTGAATTATTTCTGTAAAATATACCAAATTCCATCAATTTCCCAAACCAATGACTAACTTGCACAATCAACACTACTAGTCAATGTCTATCAAACACTATTGACCACTGCTTATGAGTACATTAAATCAACATGCATAATTTAGCACAAAGCAAATGTTATCAAATAAAATGCTGTTTCTGAAAGAAATAAGCTTTACAACTACAAACTAAATAAACCTTACAAGGCCTTTATTGGTTCACATGTACTGCCACATCTTATGAATCCCCATCATCCAACACATTACCTCATTCAGCCAAAGGGCTTTGTTGAGGATAAACAGTTTCGTTTGCACCCAAGAGCTGCCCAGGAATTCCCCAGCAATTTTCTCTTTGTTGTGTTAAAAAAGTAAACTGCTGAAAAACATGTGTATAAAGTATTAGCATTAGCCAGTGTGCAGTTTCTCATTGTTCAGGACGTATGTATTGTTCAGTGTGTATCTCTAAGCCGTTTTAAAGGGCTGAAGAGAAGATGATTCTTGTATTTGTCCCAAAAGACATGGAACGGAATAAAGTCTGTCCCTCGAGAGCGTCTCTAAAGAGACCGCTGCTAATTGTCTGACAACTGCAGCATGTTGCTCCTATTAATTCCCCAACAGCAGTTAAGAAGTGTTTCACCCTTCTATAGCGCTGACTGCAGAGTTAAAGGACTCTGATGTAGAGGTCCAATTGACCCTTCGCTAAGCCCCGCCCTCCTTAGTTACTGTTGCTACGCCTGACAAGCTTTCGTGCCTGGCACGTCTATTACAGTGTGTATACACCGGTGTCAGACATTCCCAAGGAGATAATTAGTATTTTTTGGCAAACAGGTGAAATATCTGAGAGAGCAAGACAAAAAGGACTGCACTATGCATTCAAGGGATATATCCCCGACATAATATGCAACCGATTAGAGAATAATTTCATAAAAATTTAAGCTAAAGCCTATAGTCCCAGCGCAAGCAGCAGCCACCACACACGCTGACCATTCAAATGGGAAACACACAAATTGAGGAACAGCTGTTCATGCACAGCAGGGAAAGTGAAATGTGAAAATCTAATAATTATAAATCAAACAGCTTATTGTTTTGAATAACACTAACACTTGGAGAGCCGCGATCGGATTGGGTCAGGGGTAGTAGGCCGTCGATTAAAGGTATAGCGGAGGATTTTCTTTTTCCGGGTGGGTAGCCTATACTATTGGTCCACCTAAGTGGCAATCATTCTGGTGATATGTTTACGTAAGGCCGTTCACATGCTGGCGTGCACTATTTTTTTTTAAATGGAGAGGGCGGGTCTTTTTTAAAATTAGGAAAGATCCTCCGCTATACCTTTAACAAAATGCTGAAATATATTTTAAAGTATGTCAGTGAGCCTCCGTCTTGCCTTTAATCGTCTTATTTTACGTTCAGATATATGCATTATAAACAAAGAATCGTCATTATTTCCAAGCAATATGTGTTTTTGTTAATCCTGTGGACATTTAGTTGTGAATGGGGCGTCCCACACTGCTTGATCCACGCCCGGCATTTCTCCCCTCGGCTTTTAGGTTTCGGGAAGGGAAAAAATTCAACCCCACCGTCCAAAACTTTTAGGATACCGGGTATCAGATTTGCACAATCCATACACACAACTCTTCAGCATGTTTCCCTCGCTCGAAAGCTTGCCAGACCTCCTGCGTCTAGTTACGGTTGCTAAGCCACGATTGGCCAGTGGCGGTTTTCGGGCGTGGCTTAGCGAAGTGTCAATTTGACCAAATATTATGCTATTATGATTCAAAAGATGCAAAAAAGCACATAGACTTAAAGAAGGTAAAACGTGCAAAAGTGATTTCGGCACGAATAAAATACACCATGTTATTTATAATGTCATCTCAACAAAGTTTTTCTATGCTCGTGTAAAAAACAATTCACTCAAACACTTCACTTGTCTTAATGACATCCGTGTAACTGCTGTTTTCTACACGTTTCTCAAGTACTTTCTCACTTCCAGACAAATAAACAATCCTATTCAGATAAGGCCAAGTTGCACTAAATGCAAGAGTCACTTTTAGCCACCTCTGATGCGTGTTATCAGACAATAGGAGTAGGTGCTGAATGACCAATATGTCAAACTACAGAGTCAGTTAAGATAAAGAGCCGGTCTATTTATGTCAGGCAACAGCCATGCAATAACTAACTTATTGCAATCCTTACTATTGCAAGTAACCATGCATTATTCCATGTATTAACAAAGAAAAAACGTAGAGGCTCACAGTAATGTGAATTAGGACCAGACCATATAAATGTTATAGATAAATGTAAATATCTAATTGTAATTCTAATCGTGCAAAAAAAAATAAACATTTGAAAGATTGAAATGTAAAAAAAAAAAATCACTCAATACAACAAAAAGCAAATATGCATCTTCACCGACAAATATTAACAGCCAGTCAATAAACTTAAATTCAGGCTAATAATTCATCATACAGACTAAAATGACCAAAAAATATTCTCAAGTAGAAAAAAGTAATGCATTGAGTAGATCTCCTTAATGAGGGGCACAGCTCACGATGCTTGTGCAATGAAATGAAATGTAATGAACTTGTCCAGCTCAACATGTACATCGGCACAGTACAACAAAGCACATGAATAACAAAAACTGACATCTTTGAACAAATATAATGCTAATAAGCTTCAGAGAGAAAAAAAACTCACTAAAAAATATAGGAAAGGTTTATAATGTGAGTTGACCTACTCTTTGCTGTCTTTTAAGGCATGGTACTTTTGAGAACAGGGTTTACAATATACATGTACTGTAGGCGATGTTCGGTTGTAAAGACCAGGAAGTATGGTGAATAAAGAGAACCTAACAAAGAGGCCTGCCTCAACCAAATAAGTCATATGATAAGCATTCGAGGCAAGAAACCTCAAACGACCTAAAACTAAAACTGAATCATTACTACAGTGGTACAGTGAGGAGGAAAAGTACATTTTCAAAAGCATTTCCAAGGCCGTAAAGTAAATAAATGGGACGTGCCTCATTAATATCTCACCAGAACAGCTGTTTGGATTAAACAAACAGATATTACTGGCTTCTATTCAAATGGCAATAACATATTTCTGCACTAATTTTCATTGGCATCTCAAAACAGAGATGGAGAAACTAAATATGCTCTGAACATCTACAGAACTGAACAGAAAAAGCAAACAATGTTTATACCGCTGGAATCTCGAGGTTTAGAACATGTTTATGAGACTCATGGACAAAAGACTTACTCACTGACCTACTGAAGAGCTACGACACTCTTAAAGGGATACTTCAGCATTAAGCATTAAGCTTTGTATCAGTAGAAACCTGTAGTATTTTCGAATTATCATGCTTCCCTCCCTCATGTCCCCCTGAGACGAGAGATTTATGTATTTTTTGTCTGGAAAAAAATCCTCCAAAGATGCAAAAATGGTAATTTTTTCGTGAGGATCTCACTCAGAGAATGTACAAATAGTGTCAGCCATCTTTTTTTTGGAAGCTAAGCTAACAGGCTCTTGTTCTGTGGAGAAAGCTGAGTAGTAGGGGTTACCATCCTCTTTTTGCCGTCGAGATCGTCCAAAATGTCCGGGATTCGGCTTATGCTTTCTGCAGTCGCCATTCATTGTTTACATGCACACCTTTTGTTTCAATCTAACTGAATTCATGCCGATCGGTGAATCTGAATGTAGTGTTTACATGAGCGCTAAACAAGTGATCGGTTGATGTGCGTTTTAGCATTGCTAAGAAAATCCTGAGAGATAGCCTACGAGACCGCCGTCTCACAGGTGCCGCTCATCAGTAATCACGCCACCGGCCTCGCGTCGTTCCTCATAATACGCCAATGGAAACAATAAGAGCTTTCATGGTGACATAATATGTCACTGGACCACAAAACCAGTCATAAGTAGCACTGGTATATTTGTGGCAATCGCCAACAAAACTTTTTTTCTTTTCTTTTTTATGCCAAAAATCATTAGGATATTAAAAGATTCCCGATTTTCAAATAGTTGTATCTCTGCCAAATATTGTCCTATCCTAACAAATACATCAATGGAAAGCTTATTTATTCAGCTTTCTGTTGTTGTATACATCTCAATTTAAAAAAATGTACCCATAAGACTGGTTTTGTGGTCCAGAGTCACATATATGACCTATGGCGTTTTTCCATTACCAGTACCAGCTCAACTCGACTCGCTTTTCGCTCCGTTTTCAATTGAGATAGTACCTCCACAATGGTACCTGGTCGTCATAGCGACGCCGCAGTAAACTGCCGTGACATAATCTTCTACCAACACACACACAGGACAATGGAGAAATCGAGTGTATGCTGTTTTACATAATATTAGTAATAAGTATATCACGCAATCTCTGGCCAAACTATTTAAAAATGGCGGGGTTATTCAGGATACTCCGTCTGGAGCGTACAATGATGACTCTCTCTGACCAATCAGCAGTCTGCCGTGTTTTCACGTCACATTTTAGTATCGCCTCAGCTCGCTCAGAACCTCGCCGGAGGTGATACGGAAAAAAGTATCTGGAAGTAGGTACAGGTACAACTTTTACACAGTGGAAAACCAAACAAAGGCGAGTCGAGTCGAGGCGAGCTGGTACAGTGTAGTGGAAAAGCGCTGCTAGAGGAGAATAAGGGCTCGTAAAAAGAAAAACCCAAATAAAACAGACCTGTATTTCCTCATAGGCCTCGTCGACGGTGGTGACTTGGTGCTGTTCGTGTAAGGCGGGCTCATCACAGAAGAAGCACACCAAGCTCTTGTCACTCAAGCAGAAGAGCTTGACCTTTTCATGGTCCTTGCATGGGTACGAGTTCCTCTGGGCGTTGAGGATGGCGTCCAGGGGGAAAGCGGCGTACCTCTCCACGATGTTGGAGAGCTTGAGGCTCGGGGACAAAAGGGGATCCGTGAAGGTCCTCCTGCACTCCGGGCAGTCTCGTGTGCTGTGACGCTCCTGTCTGCTCCAGTGCTCAGTGATGCACTTCCGACAGAAGTAGTGCTCGCAGCCGAAACTGACTGGGTCTTGATAAATGCTCAGACAAATGGAACACAAGAGCTCGTCCTTCAGACAGCAAGCCATTTGAATCTATGGAGGGGTCGGTCATGCACTGTGCAGGTAGCAGGACGCACAAACCCTGAGTCTATAAACCAGATGGGCTTCCTAAATGAGTCTTGAAAATGTTCCTCTACTGAATTAGATTAAATGTTCTAGAAAGGAAAGGAAAAGAAGAGAATAAGCAAGACATTTAAAAGGATTCTGCAACAGGTACACTAAATTTAACATTAGACTCTCGGATGACCAGGTATAAATGCTTCAGACGCTAAATTATCATGCATTGATGAGCGAATGCAAGATAAATCTTCTACTGACTGAAAGCAGACCAGAAAATGTTGATATTCCTTAATTAAAAGAGACTCGCCTGAAAATCTGATTATTTACTGCCCTCATTCTGCAGGATTCAATAGGACCTTATCAAGCCCATTAAAAATATAATTACATTTTCACTTAAGAATCGGAAACGATATTCCCAGGCTAATTAAAGACATTCATTTCTAAAAGTTCTTTCTTTCTTTCTTTTTGCAGACTGTCACTCAGTCACTATTCACTTTACCAGGATACAAAGGAATCTTGAATGGAGGCACAAACCTGCAGAAATGTAATAATAATAATAATAAAAGAACAAACTGAATAAAATTAAAATAAAGCAATAAATGACTTGACTTAGTCTTGTATTTTTTTTCCTTTATTATATTCTGTATTTGTTAACTTTATTTTACTATATATATTTTATTTAACTTTTTATTTTCCTATTATTACATTACACATTCATTATTTTTGCAGGTTTGGGATTCCATAATCTTGTCAAGTGCATTTAAAGAACAAATCTAATTATTGAAAAAAAATTGCATTTAAAACTCTAAAACTTTTCAAAATGACATTCCCTCGCTACTGGCTAATTAAAAACATTGAATTATAAAACAGGTACATTTATACAAACTGTCACTCAAGTCACCAAACACTATTTCAATAAGACCTTTTCAAATAAATGTAAAGAATGTAATATATAAACAACTGAAATGATCAAAATAAATCCCCAAATGGTAATGAAACACCTCGAGTCATACATAATGTCACACAGACTGAAGATAATTGGGATGTTATCAAGTCCATTCAAATCGGCGGTATATAAATCAGAAAGCTCCTGTACTGTACATCATGGCAATTTCACAAAAGTTATGAGCATCACTGTTTTGTTTAAAAAAAACAGCTTTTAAACAATTTCTCCTCTCTTTTTCCATTTTTTCTTCTTGTTGTTTATCAAAGCCGGCTGCTAAATAATTAGCCAGCTAGCAGGATGTGTAAACAGGTTTTCCATGTATTCAATCCTATGAAAAAAACTGACATTATCAGTTCATTCACTTACCCCAGACGGTCCTGACGCGTTATACACTAGAAACAACCGACTGTCACATAATTAGAAGAACGGCTCGTTGTTTTAATTAGACATTTTCGTCACGTCAGATCCTTCAAAGCTGAAGCGACCGACCGCACGCGCAGCTCTTCACAATCCCAAAGCTCTAAACTCGCTCCAGAGGCGCACAGCAACGGACCGAACCAACTCCACACAGGGGGAGACACACAAATAGACGACAGGCTAATACATCTCTCTCTGGACTTTTATTCGTGCTGTAAGGAAATTAAGAAACTTACATGCTTTTATTTTGTGTTTATCATCTAGGTTGGATTCGTGAAGTATATAGGACATTTTTACACGGATAAAGGGAGAATCCCTCCCGCTGCTGTGATGGTACAGCTCCGGCTTCCTCATCACAGGCATATGATAATATCAGGGTGATTGCTCGCACTCTGCTGGCGTGTATTTGTAGGTCGACACAAAACACAAATATGTTATTATACAATGAGTTCAACATAGTATTCAGTTATTTAAATTAAAGAAAGTTTGAAGTCAATCACAAAAAAAAAAAAAAAAGATTTCAAAGCAAATAATTTAGTTGATTGTTTTTATATGCAATTGTAAATTGTCATATAAATTGTTATAGACCTCAGTGCAACTTGGCAAAAGTGCATTACGATTTTACATAATGACAATAATCTCATGAAGCCTGTTCCAGGGTGATAAAAATAATATTGTATTTAAGAAGATAGAAGAAGATCGCTGCAATTAATGCAAAATTATTTATACATCATTGAAGTATTTGTCCTGCTTTACTAGCCTAATAAATAAGCAGGACAAATTCTTCAATGATGTATAAATAATTTTGCAATTTTCCCATGGAAAATATATTTTTAAATACATTTATATTGCACATAGATATATAAACAAGTCTTTAAGGCCCGTTCACAAAGACGATAACTAAAACTATAACAATAAAGATGCAGATCTAAAAAAAATAAAAAAAAATCTAAATATAAAAGAATAGCAGAGTTCACTCATAGACTATGACGATAAGAGAAACTATATCGTTGGAAGAATCAATTTTAGAACGATTTGTCCAGTGGATGACCGATATAAACAATGACAGCCAATCAGAATCAGTTCCGCTTTGAAGAGCTCGAGCATTTACAGACACAGTCATGTCATTATTTACTCACCCTCAAGGTGTTACAAACGTGTATGAGTTTCTTTCTTCTATTAAACACAATAGACGATATTTTGAAGAATATGGATAGGCTACCAGACATGGACCCCATATTTTTTCCATACAATATTCAAAATATATTTTCTACCTTTTTTTATATTGTTTGTGTGTGTGTGTGTGTGTGTGTGTGTGTGTGTGTGTGTGTGTGTGTGTGTGTGTGTGTGTGTGTGTGTGTGTGTGTGTGTGTGTGTGTGTGTGTGTGTGTGTGTGTGTGTGTGTGTGTGTGTGTGTGTGTGTGTGTGTGTGTGTGTGTGGTGCAAAACTACAGGTCAACTGCCTGACTAAATTATTGTCCTTATTATTGTAAAAGCTCTTTCCAAAGAATGCCAATGTAATTGTGTTTTCACCTTAACTCACGCACCCACATTTCCCGACACTGGCCTCACACATCTCACTTCAGACACTGACCTTTGACCAGCAGAAACCCTCTCGCTGAGTTATTCCGGTGCTCGTGGTTTGACTGTGCAAAGACACATTTAACAGCACTGACAACACTTACTGTATCATTAAAATAAATAAGGATGCTTTGCTCCTCACCTGTCCCCCATTTTACAGGAAGACTGAGAATTTATGAATCAGCAGTTTATGAGGTTGATAGACATCAATGCAAACCTTGTTTATAGTTTCGGTGTGAAAATCTGAGGTCCTGTGGTTTACATTCATTGCTGGCATCTCAGTTGCAGCGCAGACAGTATCTTCAGTGCAACACATGTTCATTATGAAAGCGTGCAACTATAGCCTACTATCAAAATTCATTCATAGCTTGCATTGCATTTAAGAAACGGCGTGCTGTTCATGGCTCGTCGGTTTGCTTCCCTGCCTCAAGTCGACGTCAGGATTTCCTGTCACAGAGTGCAGCGCAAACAAGCCATTTCCCACAAACAACTCTGTTGTCTGCTTGCTCATAATCATAATGCTGTGGTTTCACGACAGGGATGGATTAGAATGGAGAACACAGCATACTCAAATGACTCACCTTGAGCACCTATCGGCTTTCTGCAAACTGAGAACTGTAGAAAGCAAACTTTCGCACAATTTAATTTGTTCAACATTGACCATTACTGCATCACAGGGAAATCCTGTCTTTCTTTCTCTTTCTGAAACCATACACGATTTAATTTCCAATATCCCATTGCAATTGATCCTTTGAAAAGATGCACTAAGCTATCTGTGTAAAAATGGATTTACACAAAATAAATGTAGATTTAATTTAGATTCAAAATGTATCGACAGTGACATCTAAACAGATTTTTTTATCATGCATTACCTGGGAATTGAACCCATAATTCAAGGGTTGCAGTTGCTCTACTTCTTGGATTTTCATATTGCAAAACTGAAAGGCTGGGTCTGTGACCAGGGTAAAACAAGATGCATAAAAAAGACATTGAAAATAAAACAGAAATAAACAAAAAAAAATCGTTTTTAAATATAAGAAGTAAATTAATTAAAATGATAATAATAATTAGCATCCTGAAATCATTCATATAGATGACCATCATTTTAATTTTTGAAAAAGGAAATAAATAGGAAAAAAAATTGTAACATACATATAGGCCTATATAAAAAAAACTGTAAGTTAATTTAATAACAAAAAAAATGCTTGTTTATTTTAATAAAAATCATGAGTGCTTACACCCCAATATTCCTCAACTGGTTTTCAATGGTGTTGTGTGTCCAAAAGGGCGCTTGTACATTATAATACTTACATCATCTGCTCCAATTCTGAAAAAATCATGCAACTACTCAATGAGCTACAAATGAAAACCAGATTTCCTAAACCAGTCCCACAACAAACAGACTGCGGCTTACTGAAGACTTTGTTCCACGTTCAGAGAAAGCAAGCAGCTCGCTCTACAGAGCACAATCGACGTGGGAGTACAGCAACCATCAGAACAGCATGATCAATATTAAATCAGCTCCTAAAGAGAAACTCCTCTGATTCCTTAAGTCTGTTAACAGCTGTATTGATCCACCGCTGGAGGCTGTCCTCAGGCATCATATTAAAGACACTTTCATCTTAAACTGCTTTTTCTTTAAGGTGCTTTTTTCTGCTGGTCTACCAATAATGTTCTGGCAAGGAGGACTACAGTTTGGTCTTGACTACACTGTAGTTTCCACAGTCGTCAGTCTATGAGAAATAAAGCAATATACACGGAATAAAATATGACCAGGCTTTAGACTTGTGGTAGATTCCTGTGCAAAACTCTCTGGCATGATCCCAAGGCATTGCTAGGTCACTCAAATGTTTTTTTTTAGCCTGCATTATTGTCCACCAGGTGAGAAAACTCATGTTAGAGGTTTCATCATGTCTGTAGCACAAACGACACTGGATGAGTTACACAACACACAAAGTAATAGATTCCCTAATAGAAAAAATAACAGACAAACAATTATTAATAAAATTGGGTTTTATACACGTGTATATATATATACAACATTTATTTACAATTGATTTACAGCTTTAAAAAAAAAAACGATATACATATCTTTAATCTTTGGCAATATACTTGGCAGTGCAAATTACAGTATGTTGTTGAATCTCTAATCTAACAAAAGTTTTGGACAGTCTGTGTTGCACCAGAAGGCTATATTTCTCATTCATCTCATGTAATCCCTTTAGTCTTTGTTCTATAATGGAGGAAAACAACAGGACAGTAAAACACTTTGCAACTGGGGAGGTAGAGAAAATAACCACTGGGTGGCGCTAGCTTCATATACAGGCGAAACTCGAAAAATGAGAATATCATGCAAAAGTTCATTTCTTTCAGTAATTCAACTTAAAAGCTGAAACTAATATATTATATAGACTCATTACATGCAAAGTGAGATATTTCAAGCCTTTATTTATTATAATTTTGATAATTAAGGCTTACAGCTTATGAAAACCTTTTCACAATATTCTAATTTTGAATTTTGGGTTTTCATAAACTGTAAGCCATAAAATTATAACAAATAAAGGCTTGAAATATCTCACTTTGCATGTAATGAGTCATAATATATTAGTTCCAACTTTTGCACAATATTCAAATTTTTCGAGTTTCACCTGTAGATAAACAAATCTATTTATTATTCATTGAAAGGATAGTTCACCCAAAAATGTAAATTCTGTCATCATTTACTCATAAGATATTTTGAAGAATGTGAGTATTCAAACAACTGCTGGTTCCCACCGACTTCCATAGTAAGAAGAAAGAAAAAAAATACTATGGAAATCAATGGGGATCAGAAACTGTTACAACAGAAAACAGAATATCTTTTAAAATCCACAGAACAAATAAACTTTTAGAACATATTGAGGTTGAGTATAATGATGACATATGGTGAACTATCGCTTTAAGTCTTATTGGATCAAAGAAGATTACTAAAGAAGTAATCATAAAGCTTTATAACTATGAAACAACACTGATGTACGGTAAATAATTCCCACTAGAGGTCGGCCAATATATCAACAAGGCCAATATTTGGTATTTTGAATGATCAGCATTGTCGACTTTGCCTGTTTGGTGAATTAGTTTAGCAGGATACAGCTTTGTTGGGATGAAGTCGGATGCACATTTTTCTAGCTGGGCCAGAAATTGTGTGTATGAGTAAGTTCCTATCATCAAATTATGTGAAATTATATCAGCCGTCAGTCACCCTGCTATTTACACATCAGCATCGTATGGTGAAAAACACTAGTTAGAGCTAAAGTAGTAATGTGAGCTTATATATCAATCTATGTGTTTTACATATCAACCTTACATAATAAAACATTTTTTTAAAAGATGCAATAAATGTCTTTTAAACCCCTGATTAACATTATATTACATTACATTCGGGCATTTGGCAAACACATTTCTCTAAAAGTATACCGTATTTTCCGGACTATAAGTCACAATTTTTTTTTATAGTTTGGCTGGTCCTGCGACTTATAGTCTGGTGCGACTTATATATCAAAATTAATTCATACTGACTGAGATGAACCAAGAGAAAACATTACCGCCTACAGCCGCGGGAGGGCGCTCTAGTTAGCGGAGTTGTTCAGAAGCGACACCGAGGATGAAGAGTACAGTGGATTCGGTGATGTGTGATGAGATCGGGAGCTTGGTGAACTTGCTTACCGGTAACTTGTTGGACTCGCTGGCTTATGTTAATTTAGCCTATTCAGCCTCCCAGGTATATGTTCTTTATGCTATTGTGTCGATGAATAACTGATAATGTGTTACGCTAACACACTGGACACCTATTCAGCTGTTGTTCTGTGTGCTATTGTGGAGCTGAATAACTCGCCTTTCCAGATTAAATGTCTGTTCTTGGATTTTGTGAAATAAATTTCTAAATAAATGCGACTTATAGTCCAGTGCGACTTTTATATGTTTTTTTCCTCTTCGTGACGCATTTTTTGACTGATGCGACTTATACTCCGGAGCGACTTATAGTCCGGTAAATTTTTTCAGTTTTGCCTGATGGGTAACATTGGATCAGAAGGTACACGGGCCGCTCTCCTGCACTGACTGCAGAGCTTCTTTGCCGTCCTCTTGCTGGCAGGACACACAGACCTCCTCCTGGGAAAGCGGCACCGGAGCTTCAGCACGCGGTGTCAGTGCAGATGTGTTCATCGGGATGGAACAGGACGCTGTCGCTGGGTTCAGCTGGCAGTTGAAGGTGGCCGTGATGCTGAGATTGACTAGCGGGCTGGAGACGGACGGCGACTCCTCCTGACTGGTGCGCTCCGGCCAGTCTCCGCTGATGTGACTCTGGCTGGAGTCCGGCTGACTCTGGCTGTCCGATGAAGACATGGAGGGCTCCTTCTGGCACTTGTCGGCGGTTAATAGATGCTGACAATCAGGTATGTCGTTCTTTGAGGGAACACGCTCTAGCTGAAGAGAACAAGAGATGGGAAAGATGAAGGAATACTGTATCCCACAATGCAATGTGCTCGATTAGAAATGACATTTTCAAAACATTGGATGCATGCAAAATCACATACTTCCCTACTATATAATGGGTGAAAAACAGTACGTGACAAAAGTAGTATGTCAGAATTCACAGTACTCATAAAAGAGTAGGAAAAATGTACCCGGATGACTTACTACTTCTGGTGAGATTGTGAAGTGTGTGTGTATGATGGACACTTTACCATCCCATGAGGCCACAGGAGAGGATTTATGAATGGAAGTGAAGCGACGAGTCACATGATAATGACAACATTGCAAATGTAGTACGTCTAATTACATTCATATTATATAGAACATAATTTTTCAGCGGCTGTGAAGTAATTACTTATTTAAATAAGTACGCAGTCGTAATTTGAGTGGATTAATGAAAAACCGCACAATAATCCTATTTATTTTGAATATATTAAATGTATTACACTGAATTAAATGTGCAATGTGGAAATAAGGTCATGTGACGAATTAGTGTACTAAGAATTTCTTGTTGTACAACCCCATTTCCAGAAAAGTTGGGACATTTAGTAAAGTGCAATAAAATAAAGAATCTGTGATTTGTTCATTTTCTTGAACCTTTATTTAACTGAAAAGTACAAAGAAAATATTTCCAATGTTTTCACTGACCAAATGAATTGTATTCTGTAAAGATAAACACATTTTGATTTGGATGGCTGCAACACACACAAAAAAAAGTTTAAAGATCATAGAATATCCGAGTTAAACTTTTTAGAAAAAGCCCACAATAAGCAGGTGAATTGGCAATAGGTGAGGGTTTCTTGATTGGGTATAAAAGGAGCATCTCAGTCTTTGCTTGCAAAGATGGGTCATGGCTCACCACTCTGTGCCACGTTTCATTAGAGAATGGTCAAACAATTGAAAAAAAAATTCTCAATGCAAGATTGCAAACAATTTCACCATCTACCATTCATAATACTGTGAAAAGAATCAGGGAATCCAGAGAAATCTCAGGCTGTGTAGGGCAGGACAAGGCGGCGTCACCTTCAAGCCCTCAGATGGCACTGCATGAGAAACATAATGCTCTGCTGTTAAATATAGACACATGGGCTCGGGAGTATTTTGGAAACCGTTGTCACTTAAAGGTGCACTTGGTAACTTTTTCAACTTAATAAATCCGTTAAGAAATCATTTGGATGGTTAAATAATCTGTTCTGGTGAGAATGGTTACTTTCCCCGCTCCGCCCCAGCGTTCCCAGGCGGAAAACCAGCCTTGCAACATTGGGACTAACGTCCCGGTAAGTTGAAAATAGGAAGTCTCGTGAGAAGCGAGAAAGAGCGAGAAACACGAACTGCTTTATGATACTGTGTATGATGTATTACCCACCTCGGTAGACATAGCTCCACACGATAAAGTTGGTGCGTCTGGGACTCATTTGTTCACCACACCGGCTCCGACCATAACAAAAGCACATGAGCAGCGGTAGAAAGGGGGAGGAGGGCGCCGGCGCGCCGCAAGTGACTTTACGACAGTGATGTGAAAAATATACGCACCGTAGCTGTAGGGGGAGCTCGTTGAGAAAATCAGCAAAGCGGTGGCTAGAGTTACCGAGTGCCGCTTTAACACAGTCTGCTGCTGCATCAAGAAATGCCACTTGAATCTTTTATGCCGGGAGAAAGCTATACATCAGTTCTAAACAGAGATGTCTGCGAGTTCTCTGGGCCAGAGCTCATTTCAGATGGTCTAGAAGACAGTGGAAATGTGTGCTGTGGTCCGATGAGTGCATGTTTCAGCTTGTTTTTGGGGAAAACAGACAATGAGTTCTCAGTCGCAAGGACAAAAGGGACCATCCAGACTTTCATCAGTGACAGGTGCAAATGCAAACATCTGTCATGGTACAGTGTATCAGTGCAAACGCCAGGGGTGACTTGCATGTCTGTGACTATAATTGACCGTTCGCAAAACCCCGCCCTCGAACGGTTCTAGTCCAATCCTAGCTCAGCAACTGTAACTAAGGAGAAGGACCTCCGTCAAACATTGGGATTTCAGCAAGAGAGTGAAACGATGCCCCGGCCTATGGCAATGAGGTCTGCACGGCTTAAAACTTAAACCCGTACCCAAAATAATGTAACCTGACCCGACCCGAACATTACGGTTATATTTTAAGCCCGACCCGAGTTCCGTTTCTCACCTTTTTATTTTATTTTTAATATGCTGTATTTTATGATTGCTTGCAACTATAATAAAAAAATAGGCTACATGTACAACACCGTTTCACGACGGCACTGCGGCCCCTCATCATTCAGCCAACAAGAGAAAAAGCACGGATCTAATAACGAAACTGTGATGTGGTTGAACAGGAACACAGTCACAAATTCCTCTGGAACTCAAACATTAAACTTCAAAACAAAGTTCGCGCAGTTGCACAACTATTCACACAAATATATCCTTCTCAGTCGGCTGAGTTCTGAATGAAGAGAACAGAGAGTTGATGGTTCAGCGCGTCCTCTGATTGCAGTGTTGTGACTGAGGAGCACATGCGCAAAACAGTTTTGTAAAATGATATATGATCAAATAAAAATGATTGATATATAATTTTACAGAACTGTTTAGTGCATGTGCTCCCGTGCGCTATTCTGTCTATACTTTCTGTCGTGCCCTGGAGGATATGTCACTGCATTACTCCAAAACCAATCACTTAATGTATGGAGCTCAACCCAGCCGTGGCCATGTGTCTGGTTCTCAATTGTTTGACGGGCGTAGTAACAATAACTAAGGGGCGTGGCTTTTGCGAACGGTCAATTGACATGGAGGCGTATATTTAAATTGAACAGAGATATGTAATGGTATCAAGATCACATTATTCCTGGGAAGCAAGACAATGCCAGGCCTCATTCAGCAAGCGCTACATCAGAGTGGTTTATAGACACTCAGAGTGGATGTGCTTGACTGACCGCCTGCAGTCCAGATCTGTCTCGTATGGAAAATATATGACCCATCATGAAAAGGAGAATCAGACAATGATGACCTCAGACTGTCTTCTATCAAGCCAGATTGGGTAAAAGTTAGTATCCTCAGTTCCCGAACAATTCAAAAGTGTGATTAAAAGGAAAGATGATGAGACACAGTGGTAAACATGCCTCTGTCCCAACTTATGTGGAGTGTGTTGCAGCCATCGAAATCCAAATGTGTTTCTCTTTACAAAATAAGATTAAGTTGATCAGTGAAAACATTGGAAATATTTTCTTTGTGCTTTTGTCAGTTAAATAAAGGTTAAAGATAATTAACAAATCACAGATTCCTAATTTTATTGCATTAAACAAAATGTCCCAACTTTTCTGGAAATGGGGTTGTATACAGCACACTGATTTTAGTAGAGAAGGTAAACCAAATCGACACATTTCAAAATATAATATGAGAATTACTACTCTTTTTCTGCTATATAAAATTAATTTATTCCGTTACATGGAAGAAAACAAGATACAGGTGAAACTCGAAAAATGTGAATATCGTGTAAAAGTTCATTTATTTCAATAATTCAACTTTAAAGGTGAAACTAATATATTATATAGACTCATTACATGCAAAGTGAGATATTTCAAGCCTTTATTTGTTATAATTTTTATTATTATGGCTTACAGCTTATGAAAACACCAAATTCAAAATTATAATATTGTGAAAAGGTTTTCATAGCCGTAAACAATAATCATCAAAATATTAAAATTTTTCGAGTTTCACCTGTATATACACTCTTAGGCTGTGTTCAAAATAACTCATTCACAATTCCCTACATCGCCTCCCTAATATAGTCTAGATGAAGGAGTGAATGAAAACAAGTGAGAGAATTCAGACACCGAGTGAGCCAGAAAGGCTGCTGCTTTTGCATAGTTTGTACACTCGTTATTGCGGTGAATTGTGGGATTGAATGAGTGCACTTAATAACGTCCAATATGGTTTCGGACACCACTACAAATGGCTATCTCCTTAAATAGTGCCCTGTTTAAGGATATGAGGCCGATTTCGGACACATCCTTATTATATCTGTACTTGCCAGAAATAGCAAGAGTAGTATGCTAGTATGCTTATCCTTTTTATGTAACAAAACAAGATATATAGACTTACTATATCTTTATATGGCAGAAATAGTATTAGTACAATAATATTATGATGGTATGCTATTCAGAATTTAGGCTTGTTGATTGGAGAAGTTGAGTGTGCTGGAAGTTTATCTTTTTTTACTAGTGGTTAACCTTGTTTGATAGTAAAGCTACACCAAAATGATTGCTTTAAAAGATACTTTTTTTATTTTATTTATATTTATAGTATGCAGTACATCAGGGGTGTCAAACTCAGTTCCTGGAGGGCCAGAGCCCTGCAGAGTTTAGCTTCAACCCTAAACATTTTTTAAAAACACCTGGTCAGCTAATCAATTCCTTCATGCTAATTTGAAAATTGCAGGTGTGTGTGTGTTGAAGCAGGGTTGGGACTAAACTCTGTAGGGCTGTGGCCCTCCAGGAACTGAGTTTGACACCTGTGCAGTACATAGTACATACTGTGCAGTTTTCACTTAAAAAAAAAAACTTACCTTTTTGCCCCCTGGGATTGGAACCTTTTGTACACCTGCAGGAGAAAGTTAGAGAAAGATGTCACCGAAAGAATAAAAAAAGTGATCATGATTAAAAAAAAAAGTAAAGTACCGGATCTGAATCTAAAGAGCAGATATCATTTAACTGATCTACCAAAATTACTTCTTTGATCTCTACACAACTGAAATGAAAATACCCACAATACCTTTTCTCTTACGTAACATGCAAATAATCCCCATCACTGCCAGCGTCAGCAAAACCAGAACACCACAGACAATGACTGAAGAGAACAGAGACAGAGAAAGAGAGATAAAGAGATATAACAGACCACAGAAGAAACAGAGAACGGTTACAAGTGACAGAAAGTGAGGAAGGAAATGCATGACAGAGAATTAAAAAATTCAAACATTGTCAAAAAGTGACTCACTGACAGATACAGTTATCTCCCTCACACTTAAGTCTTGTACATTTGTCTTTTTGTCTGATAAAAAAAGAAAAGAAAAAAAGCTTAAAATCACAGCTTGTAATGTTATGATTCTCCTGTAGCTGATTGTTTTGGTTCATGGCTTAACTCTTACCAAAAACTCATAAAATCCTATAGAAATACTAAGAAGTTAAAATAAAAATCAGTTGGTGGGACTGTTGCACTCTATTAAGTTGCGTTCTGGAATACTTTATTCTGATTGGTCGATCATAGCATTCAGCAGTAAATATTTGTGCATAATGACCGCAAAACTGTTTAAATGATTTCCTGCATAGTATTCTGATACCATGTAACAACCGTGGTACTTTTATAACCGTGCGTTCACACCGCCGCCGGTGAGAGCGTCAAAATTCGCTCTCGCCGCCCTGCCAGCGACGCCGTGGAAAGATTCGTGGACGCTCTGATGCTCTGATGTAGATCGACTGCTTGGTCTTTTTTTAAACTTTATTTAAAGGGGCCGCAAAGCAAACAAGCATGTCGTTCGTTATTTTCGCAGAAGAAAAGAACTTAACAATTATAGTGACATGTTTGCTAACGAAATAAACCAATAAGCCATGTGTGGTGTGGCTTTTGTGTTCATGGTTAAGTGCTATTCTAATTTGCATTCCCGCTGAAAAACAAGCGCTCTAGCGCGAAAATCTTGCCTATAAATAGTGTTGCGCGCCTTCTTATCAAATTCAAATGATCAACCTCTCCTCTAATTTGCTTGGGAACTAATGTGGTCGGAACCAAAGTTTACACTGCGTTCCCTGGAATCCTCTCAAACGGAGCACTTCTACATTCCGATTGGTTGCTGCCGAACCGCGTCATAGCTCATTACCATAAAGTTGACCTGACTTCAACTCTCCTCGCCACTCTCGCCGTCCAAGGCCTCATCCACACTACTGCTTTTTAGTTTAGAAATGGAGAATTAAAATGAATACGATCTCCGTCCACACCAGCGTTTTAGCTGCGTATTAGAATTGATCTCCGTCCACATTAAAACGACTGAAAACGCGGATCACGTGACCATTCACCAACGCTGGGCATGCGCGTGCCGGTGTAAACAGGCGCATGTAGGCAGTTATAGCGTTGTAAAATGCAGAATTTTCTTGCACAACAGCTGCTAGCAAAGACATCAACATCAGTAACGCTTGTAATTCGTTATCCATGTTGCAGTCACGAACGTTACGTAGTCCAGGCTGTTTTTGTATGTTTTCTTCCCGGGGACGGGTCATGTGATGGGTGTCTGACGAATCAGGGAAGGATACGACATGACTGATGACACCCAACCATAGAGCCGAGTGTGAGCCTCTGCGTCAGCGTTTGTAAAGTCCTCCGTTTTGACCGTCTTCACTAATGTGCCCTCCGGAGATTCAAAACGCAAAACGGGGTCGGAGCGTTTTTAAACTTCTCCGTTTTAGGTCTACGTTTTTGCCGTTGTAGTCTGGACGGGAGGTGCAAACATAGCAAAAGGTCTCATTGAAAATGAATGACTTCCGGCCACTTTGACGCTCTCGCCGGCGGCGGTGTGAACGCACAGTAAGGATTGTAAACTAAATTCGAATGAAATGGCCTCATATTTACCAGCGCAGTAGATTAGACTCGTGGTCTCTGGGTTAGGGCCCGTCGTGGTTTGATTCTCTGGTGTGCTTGGCGTCATGCTGCTCGACGGAGGCAGAGATGCATGTGTGGTGGTCGTGTGCATGGGCTGCGCTTTCTCTGTTAGATTTTGCTCTGGTAGATATCTGTTAGAATCCATTCCTCTTGGCTGATGATGCTTTGATGAAATCTGATGAGAAACCTCTGTTGTTGTTGGTGTTGTTGATGGGGGTGGTGTCAAATTACACTGTGTGTCAGCTTTAGAGTTGCCAGGACTTAAAACTGAACCGCCATAGCATCTAACCGAGAAAAAAAAGAGACAAATAAGTCGTATGCATTGGTGTATATTTGTAAGTAATGATTCTTTCTTTCCATTCACATCTTACTGTGTGTGTGGTTGGCAGAGCTCAGCATTACTGCGGTTTGAAAACGTCCCAGACGGACACGGTTTACACATGACATCAGCTTTAGGGGATCCTGCATTCACAAACACAAGGATGATGCCACATGTAACTGGTCTACTCAAACAAATATTCACATACATCATCAAATGACTTTATGGCAAATTCATGTATTTCCCATTGAAACAAACAGCTTTTTATAAAGGAAGTAACCAGCAATAATTAGCTACATGTTGGTTTAGTGATTATAGATATTAAGGGGAGAAGCATTCAAGCATTTTATTTGACAAAAGTTGAATGAGTCATTCATATTTTTGACAATTTTCCCAAGAGACTGTAAATGTTAGATGTGAATGTGTGCTAAAATTAATTTAATCAACAGACATAAATGCTACAAATCTCTGGCTTCCCAGGCTCTTGTAGTGTGTATGTACAGTAGCTAGATTATGTTTGCTTCTTACCTTTTCTGATGATGCGTTCACCAGGTTTGCAGGATTTATATTTTTTACATTGATCACATTCAGAAACCATCTTCACACAGGTCATTCCAGGCTTGCAAACGCAAACAGTTTGTGTATCAGCGGAGCAATTCGTATGATAAGCCAGTCCTTTCTCTAACAAGAAGAATTGAACAGCAACAATTCAATAGGAAATTCAGTTGGGGAAAAAATAAAATAAAATATTTTTATAAGTAAATTCGGTGTTCGCGCACACAAAACTGTTAAAATACCAGTCACAAAGTCGGTTATGTTTCAAGTGAAAGTAAACAGTTGAGAGAGAAATCTGATGTGTATCATTATATTGGATCCGTTCATTCTGTCTTAAAGTGACAGTAGCCTATCAAAATCTGCGGCTGTGCATGTCATTAATATTAATCGAACAACAAAACACATCTTGAGAAAGATGAACATGTTTAATTTATCCAGTGAACACTTTTTTTCGGTGGTATCGAAGTACTTAAATTGGGCTTTAAGTAATAAATGAAAAGCAAAGTTACATTAACCCCCCACCCCCATATTTATTTATTTATTTAGCTGATCAGAGAAAAAATCCGATCCGTGACTCAAAAACCGTAATATGATCCGAACCGTGAGTTTAGTGATTCGTTTAAAGTTCTCTAAAGTTTTATGACTGAACTATATATTTAACTATATTAGTTCAAATTAACTAACAATGAGCATTTGTTAATCTTATTTAATGTTAATTTCAATATTTACAAACACATTATTTAAATCATCTGCATCTGTTAATATTTTTAATGGACCTGTCCTGAGCTAACATGAACTAACAATGAACATGTATTTTTATAAACTAAAGTAAATAAAGATGAATAAATACTGTTAATAAATGTATTGCAAATTGTTAGTAAATGCAAGTGTTACTGTAAATGCTCACATGACCATGTAATTTGTTTAATCTGTACATTTTATATTGTAACTTTCTCATATTTAAAGGAACAGTTAATCAAAACATGCAAATTCTCTTATCATTTACACAAATCATACGGTAGTTTTGTGTGAAGAATAGCCAGAAATTAACTGATAACCTTCACCTCTGTATGCTCATATTAAGATTACACAGATTTTACTTAAAACTTTATGGTGCTTTTTGTAATTTGTGTTGCTTGATAGTCCCCTTTCACTTTCATTGTACATAAAAGTGTGAATATTGTGCTAAATATCTCCATTTGTAGTTTATTAAAGAAAGAAAATCTTCAACGGTTTGGAAGGACAAGAGGAAGAGTTAATGATGACGGAATTATTTTTATGATGAACTATTCCTCAAAGATGTATTCCAATGAATACTAAAAACAAGCCTTTTTGATTCTGAGGTGATTTTATTAAAAAAGTTGACTCACCATCTTTACAACGTGGACAGGAGAAACAATTCTTATAATGGTTAAATTGATCCGAGTACTGTCCATCTGGACAGGGCGCACAGATGGAGTCTGAACTCGCAGTGCACTCCTTTTCCAGACGGGTTCCTACAATAAATATAAATATGTCAAAACCTGCAGTCGTTTCTAAACAAAACTAATAAAGTTATGAACACAAATGGTTACACTCGGTCCTATCGTGGTAAAAACACAGAAACATTTGTAATCTTGTTTTTTAAAACCTACCTGGTTTGCATTTACTGCAGCATATTTGCTGATTTTTTTCGTAATATTCAGTGGTTGTGTTGTCACATACTCTATTTGAGCTGGAATATGGAAGTGGTGCCTATGAACATAAAAGCACAAAGCCAAAAATATCAGACAGTGACATTTTCCTTGAATTATCAGGAACTGATACCTGGACATGTGAGCGAAACAGTGTGCATCATTTCCTCCTATATGTCTTTTCTCAAGGACGCTAACGCTGCAACTATAGGGTATTTAGTGTGGGACAGACACAACTTTTATACAAGGTTCACTGACATGATAAAACACGTGAAAAACAGAGTAACTTCAAATGGATGGATGTTAAAAAAGCTGATAGCTACAAAGCTAGTCAAAAACTACAACAAACTAGGGATTTCAGCCAGGCCAATTAACTATTTAGTCTACCAACATTGACAAATCCATTGCATATGAAAAATTGTTTTATTTCAGCAAAAATATCACTGTTTCATTCATTTGATTTCATGAAATTTTGCCTTATCGGAATCACTATCAAACACTAAAAAAAACACACATGGTCAACCAGTAATTTGGCACACGCAAACCCTACTATCTAGATGTTTTGACAGATGTGGGTTTTTCAATGTGGTTGCTGATATGTTGAATGGAAAGGCAATATATACAGTCGAGCTCAGAATTAATCATACCCCTGGTAAATATGATCAAAAATGGCTGTAAAAAATAAATCTGCATCGTTTATCCTTTTGATCTTTGATTAAAAAAATTGGCAAAAGTCTAACCTTTCATTTAAGTAAAATAATTGAAAGTGGGGGGGACATCACATTATTAAATAAATATTTTTCTCCAAAACACGTTGGCCACAATTATTAATACCCCTAGAATTTTTTATGAGTAAAGTATCTCTGAACTATATTCCCATTAATATTTACCTTTTTTTAGCACACCAGGGTGACTAGGAACATGAAATTGTCCAGCTATGACTTCTTGTTCACAGGAGTTTGAATATGAGGAAACACAAAGGCCAAATTCCCTTAATCATCCATCACATGAGTAAAACCAAAGAATATAGTTCTGATGTGCAGCAAAACATTGTTGAGCATCACAAAATGGAAAGCGGCAGTAAGAAAATAGCTAAAGAATTGAAAATCCTCATTTTGACCATCAGGGCAATAATTAAGAAGTTATAATCAACTGAAGATGTTACGAATCTGCCAGGAAGAGGACGTGTGTCTACTTTGCCTTAATGGACGGTGAGGAGGACGGTTTGAGTGGACAAAGACTCTTCAAGGATCACAGATGGAGAATTGCAGAGATTAGTTGAGTCTTGGGGTCAGAAAAGCCAATTAAAAAAAAAAATCAAACAACCCCTACATCACCACATGTTGTTTGGGAGGGTTTCAGGAAAAATGCTCCTCGCTCATCCAAAAACAAACTCCAGCATGTTCAGTTGTCAGACACGACTGGGTCTTCACACGGCACAGGTTCTGTGGTCAGATCAAACTAAAAAAAGAGCTTTTTTAAAAAAAAGATAAAAAATCAAAACCTGACGGCTTCTGCTATAAATCTTATAATGGCCCGTGGTTGGATCTTCCATCAGGACCACGATCCAAAACAAACATCAAAATCAACACAAAAATGTGTTAAGGAGCACAAAAGGAAGCTTCTGCCGTGACCGTCCCAGTTCCCTGACCTGATGAGTGTGTGAACTAAAGAGGAGAAGCAGCAACATGGATCTGGGAATCTGCAGGATCTGGACAGGTTCTGTATGGAGGAATGGGCTCTGAACTCTTGTCAGGTGTTCTCCAAACTCATCAGGCATTATAGGAGAAGACTCAGAGCTGTTATCTTGGCAAAAGGAGATTGCAAAAGGGTATTTAATAAAAGGGTATGAATAATTGTGGCCAACGTGTTATGGAGAAAAACATTTATTTAATAATGTGACTTCCCCCCCACTTTCAATTATTTTACTTAAATGAAAGGTTAGACTTTTGCCAATTTTTTGAATGTAAGATCAAAAGGATAAATGATGCAGATTTATTTTTTACAGCCATTTTTGATCATATTTACCAGGGGTATGATTAATTCTGAGCTCGACTTTATATACATACATATACACACACACTAATCTCCCGTAATCTTCACAGTGAAGAGGTGAACCACACGCACTGTGGAAACTGATATGAATGGCCAAATTGGGCCAAATGCAATGGATAGAGGCAAGGATCAAAGCTTGTTGTTTTTCTGTCCTCTAATAATCTTCTGACCAATAGATTGATATCCTGAGATCTCTGCATGCATACAGAAGATGTCCATGCACAACTCCAAATGATAAACACTGACAGAGGAGATGGAAGTAGGAGCAGAGGAGGACATAAGCAGAAGTGAAATCAGAGGGAAATTACTGGTAACTACCGGTAGCTAAATAATAATATACAAATTTGCGAGGGAGAAACAATAATGCCCGGGAAACTCAGACCGGGAAACCAGACAAACTGTTTAGAGGAAAAGCAAGGGACTTTTGCAAATCATCTGGAACTTTTTGACTGCTTTAAAAGTCAAGCTTGAATTTGTGTTTATGTGTTTTTAAAACCAGCCACACATAAGATATACCAAGGCTGATTTATAATATCTAACGATATGTAGAATTTTGCTAGATTGTTTGATCTCCACAAATGAATATAACAGAGCATATTATCGAGGTCACATCTAACTCCGAATCAAATGTAAAAAATAAATAATAATTATGCCTCAAGAAAGTTATGCACCAGTCAAGAAGAGTAAATATGTTTGCATTGAGCTCCTAAAGCAGGGGTGGTTGAATATGATTTAACTTTTCTAACTGTAGTTAGTGTGTAATGTTGCTGTTTGAGCATAAACTACATCTGCAAAGTTACAACGCTCAAAGTTCAAAGCAAAGGGAGATATTTGCTTTTAAAGAAATTGCTTTTTAAGAACTACAACAAACGGCTGGTAGGGACTACACGACATTCATCCCGGGTTAGTGATATCATCAACCCTACAATTTACATAAACCCCGCCCCCAGGAACACGATTTATAGATTATCAAGACAGAATATGCTAATCAATGACTAGAAGATAACTACACATCAGCAACATAAATTCATCAACTAACCATTCAGAAACGTGGTCTACATGTTGTCACTTATTGGGTCCCTCCATCATTCTGACTTCGGTTTAAGCATTAAAGGCATAAAGTTTTTGAAATTTTCAGTGCATGTGTGTGTGTGTGAGTGCAAGCTGTTGTAACTCCACCCCTGTGCCGCCAGCAACAGCTCATTTGCATTTAAAGGGACAGACATAAAACGGTGCGTCTTTGCTGACCCTCAAAAAGTGACCATTTTAACATGCTATATAAAAATATCTGTGTGGTATTTTGAGCTAAAACTTCACACACAC
Source organism: Phoxinus phoxinus (assembly GCF_949152265.1). Lineage (NCBI taxonomy): Eukaryota > Metazoa > Chordata > Actinopteri > Cypriniformes > Leuciscidae > Phoxinus > Phoxinus phoxinus. The sequence goes on from NC_136897.1 coordinate 26,305,489, forward strand.
TCTGAGGACATCAGAGACATATTTTACATCTTGTGAAAAGGGCATTATACCCCCCCAGCTAATCAAGTGCTGCCTCCCAATTCACATACTATCCGTCCTATATAGTATAAGAAATTAGAATTAATGTGTCCTAAATCGTAGTATGTTGTTGAAATAAGTATTTCAAAGATACCTGGATGGTCTTCGAACTTTTTCTGGTTAGAATTTGAATACGGCTAATATTGCCCACAACCCATTGCGCGTTGGACGAGGATTCAATTTGAACTACAAACACGAGTAAAATGTGTTGAACAAAACTACAAACATGGCAGATGTGCAAAACGGTTAAGTAGAGAGAGTAGAGTTTAGATAAAGGGGTTTGAGTGATTCATTTTCAGTATCCAACCTGACAAAAATATATTTATTCAATGTTATCCACATTATATTTCATCTGCAACTGCATTGTGAACTTTTATAAAGATAAGTTTGGTCATTAACTTTTAAGTGCATAATAATGCAAATTACAAACACATGAGAGTCTCCGCATGAAAAACCCACGATACAAACTCTCTCCGATATGGTAGGGAATTAAATTAAATTGAATGGGTTTTAACTGTGACAAGATTATAGACAGGATGCACATAACTAAGCGACAGAGCTGTCCGTTAAAGTCGCAATTATGACGAAGTAGTATGTCCAAAGCTGTGTACTCTTCTGCTACACACTCAAAAACTCAAAAGTATGTACTTTTCCTTCACTTTTAGGGTAGGCCTATAGTATAAATAGGCAAATTTGGATGCAGCAAAGATCTTTCTATGCATACTAGAAACTTCCAGGTAGGTGAGGTGAGGAAAGTTGGAGCCAAACTCTGCAGGATAGTGGGCAGGTTTGGACTTTGGGCACCCGTGCCCTTTAGGAACAAGGAACAAGTTTTTGTATAGCCTTTATCGTCACGGTTACTGATCCGTGCTCCTAAAAAGGAAGTTGCAGGAGGATTGTACTTTCTGCCTCAGACCAAAATGCACAGAATGATCTAAGAGTTGTCACAATCGAGTGTCACACTCAATTCATGTGGCGGGTTCATAAATGACTCATTTATAAGTTATAATAACTGAAAAAAATAAAAAAGAGCTGGTCCAAGAAACTTTCTGAGATGCAAAGTCTACCCATTAACGTCAACTTCCAAATTAAAAATCAAGATTTTCAGCAGGAAATGCACATTCTGAGATAATCATGCAGATTAGACGTTACGAAAAATGACTGCATCATCTCTAAAACCACTGACGTCCTCTCAGAAAAATGACAAGCGCTCAAGATGTTGAGAGGAAATTGCTGAGGTGTGTTACTGGGAAACGACCCACATATACAGGCCAGCAGACTTCCTCCATGCAACAGTGAGCTTTACTGAAGAACAGACCTGAGCGATTATCTTTACGCTATCAGTGTACTTGTAAGTCAGCCAAAAAATTATACAGAGGCAACATGTTTACACGTTGCATGTAAAATGCATGCACGCAATTCTGGTTAAAAAGACTAAAACTTTGTATGTAACCAAGCAAAATCATTCAGTAATCTTTCATATACATGAATCATATCTGTGTATTATTCAAGCATGCTCTTTGTTCAGGGCTCCAGCACATTTCTCAGTCAAGGCAGTTTATTCTCCCATGACTTAAAGATCAAGAACAGCAAGTGGAACCTGCAATGTAACTTTTTAAAAGGGTTCGTTGAGAGATAAAATCAAGGCTGATTAACAAGACTTCATTAGCATGCTCACTTGACTGTCTCGCTACATGGTAAAGTACGCGGTCGTGTTCTAGTTAAACTGTGAGATACGTGAACTCCCCACCCTCTCAATCTAGACCACAAGAGCAAGAAGCATCTTATCGTCCTATGATACCAAAAAGGCTTCACACTTGGTTTTGACATACTTGATGGATAAAACTGCTATCCATGTAGACCAGCACACTTATTTTATTTTCTCATTTATCATGTTCAGAAACACTGTCTAGATAGGGAGCTTTAGGCCTATATGTTTTGCCTATGCCCATGATGCCCAACATGTTTCAAGATACCTATGATGCTCAAGAATGTAGTTCACTAGTTTTCAGGTTATGCCCCCAAAAATAAAACTAATTGTAAGATACTTATGATGCTCAGCACAGTTTTTTCGGCAAAGACACCCAAAAGAGCAGTCTATGTAGGCAGTAATTTATGTTTTATTGTGCTCAAAATATGAAGTCTACGTAGGAAGGTCACTGGGGTTTTCCCATGCGCATCATTCCAAAAAATAACGTCTAGCTTAGCAGCTTGCTGAGTTTTGCATATGCCCATGATGACCAAAAGTGCAGACTATAGAGTGGTGCTTATACCCAAGATGCCTAAAATTCTGTCTAAATAGGCAGCAAACTATGTTTTAAGATAGCTATTATGCTAAAAGATTGCATTTAGGTAGGCAGTTCACTAGTTTTGCCCATGTTATGTGTAGGCACACTTGCTGTGAGATACTTATGATGTCCAGGTCACTTTGTTTTGCCAAAGACACTCAAAAATGATGTCTGTAGGCACTTCATCATGCTGTATGATGCCAAAATGTGCTATCTAGGCACTAGGCAGGTGACACAGGTCATTAGTTTTTTCTTTCTCATGTCCGTTTTTCTCTCTCTCAGACACACACACACACACACACACACACACACACACACACACACACACACACACACACACACACACACACACACACACACACGAGTGGTGCCCAAGATCCCCAAAATATTGTCTAAGAAGTAGGCAGCACACTACATTTCAGATGCCTATAATGCCCAAAAAATAAGAAGTCACAGCATGTAGCTCATTAGGTCACTATGACATGACACCCACAATGTTGTTTACGTAGGCAGGCAGCACACTAGGTTTTGCATATGTCCAAACATGCAGCCTAGGTAGACAGCTACTGTATGTTGCCTCTGCACGTGATACCCCAAACGGTAACTTCTTCTTCTTCTTCTTCTTGTTACTGGCCGTTCACTCCATAGGAGTATTACAACCCCAAACGGTAACGTTAGGCAGCTCACTATTTGAGACGCACCCAAAACACGCAACCTAGGCTGGAAGTTTCAACAGCAAAATAACAAAAACAGAAAATAAACATATCCTTCATTTACGATACACCTTTAGAATCCGAGAACTATTGGTTTTCGTTTAGTGTTTTTCAGAAGTATCTTTTCATGTCTATCAAAACACACTTGTGAAAGTCATTAGTATAAGAATGAATCATTACATTGTGTCTGTCAGCAACACACATATAAACCTGCTCGTTACCTTCCCCTCCGCCACGCACCACACCGCCGTCATAAACAATAACCGTGAGATGAGAATCAACATGATCCTTCAGCGACCCGCGCGACTGAATGCGAACTGACCATCACGCGCTGAGCGTCCCGGAAATGTCATACGACAATCCCCTCTGCATGCAATCAGGAAGCGACGGCGTGTGTGTGACACACAAACACAAGACCTCTAAAGTTCCTCATGAACTCAAATACCTATTTAAACCGGGAAATGAGGAGTTAGAAAAATAAAAAATCACTACGTAAATGAAAAAGAAATAAACAATAGCCTTTTCAGAACTATGTTTAGGTCACCAAGCTAATTTGTGAATATTTTGAGAGCATTTTTTCAGTTAAATCACTCAAATGTTATATATTAAATTAGAAAAATGCTAAATAAAAGCATTGCACTGGCTTCATAATTATACTTACATAGTGTACAAATCCATCAGGTGTACTGTTTTACTAAACTGGGTGTGTGATGGATGGATGTGTGATGGATGGATATGGATAGATAGATAGATAGATAGATAGATAGATAGATAGATAGATAGATAGATAGATATATGTTTTATTATGTTTTTGTGTTTTATTATGCTCAAATATGACGCCAAAAATACCGTCTAGCAGCTTGATGAGTTTGGAGTCATGATGAGCAAAAAAAACTATCTATAGAGTAAATAAAAACATAGACTTTATTTTCTTTATATTAATAAAGCATCAGAACACATTCATTTACAAAAACTCCATGCACACTGCCAAAGACAAAAATCAAAAATAGCAAACAAACCAAAATAAATAAAGCTGACACTGACAAGTAAATGGAGGATGTGAGGTGTATAAAGCGTCTTCTGAAGGCTCTCTATTGTCGTTGACTCGTTTTTAAAGGTTGCAGGTTAAACGCAGTCTGCCCCGACCTCCTACAGAAGTTAAATCAGGCACCTTCTTTCCAGAGGTGAGGTCGGGTTTTTTTTTTTTTTTTTTTACATGCATATTAAACACCCACGTGGTAAAACAAAACCCTGTTTAGAAACATACAGATGAAATCTCTTGGCTCTCGACCACTCACTTAAAGGGATAGTTCACTTTAAAATTAAAATTCTGTCATCATTTACTCACCCTCAAGTTGTTTCAAACCTGTATTAATTTATTTCTTCTGTTGAACACAAAGAAAGATATTTTGAAGAATGTCAGTAACCAAACAGTAGTCTGTACCCATTGACTTCCATAGTATTTTTTTTTCCTACTATGGAAGTCAATGGGTACAGACTACTGTTTGGTTACTGACATTCTTCAAAATATCTTTCTTTGTGTTCAGCAGAAGAAATAAATTAATACAGGTTTGAAACAACTTGAGGGTGAGTAAATGATGACAGAATTTTAATTTTAAAGTGAACTATCCCTTTAAACAACAAAACAATTCATGCACATCTTCTGCGTTTTAGTTTTATTACCCCAGTCTTATAGGATATACGTTGTGAAAACTCAAAACACCTTTCGTGGGCGTTTTTCTCACCCTGTCTGTACCTCCTGTGCTCACACTTTTACAGTGTCACTGAGAGGAAAAGTACATTTAAAACAAAAAAACATCAGAATTTTTTGCTGCAGCAGCAATTTAGATGTGCATTTCGAAAGAAAAAAAATTGACAAACATAAATGAAGCGTAAAGGCCCGTTCACACCAAGAATGATAACTATAAAGATAATAGCATCCACATGATCGGATGCACGTGCTGGTCTGTCACTTTAAATGCTCGAGCTCATAGGTCTACAGCAGGCTGCCAATGTTTGTATTGTTTTTTTAGCTGGATAAAAACGATAGTTCTCTGCTGTTATCGTTATAGCTGTGGTGTCAACTCTGCTATACTGTAATATTGAGAACGATTTTTAGAGCTAAATCTTTATCGTTATCTTTATAGTTATCGTCCTTGGTGTTAACGGCTTTTTAGTGAACGTGCAAAAAGACAAAACTCATTACTTGGCGCTCTACATCTGGAACATTCGCGCATGCTGTATTCGACTCTCAGTTCGTTCAAGGTAGCCTAACCAATACATTATGTCAGCATGCGTGTTTCTCGGGAAGCAAAACCGTGACCTTAGCATTCACTATCGTGCCACGATCTACCAGAAAGATTACACCGGCCAACTTGTGATTTTCAGCCTCGTGATTCAACCTGGAACCTCGTTGAAGGCTATTCTGAAGTTCATGCAAGAAACCACATGTTCAAGTTCTCACTTTCCAGTTGCTGGCACAGGAAAACTCAAGCTCAGTTCCTCCTCGGCCTTTTCCTGTGCACTCATTGTTATTCTGACCTCCTGTGAAGGTGGATTTGACTCTTGCTGAGGTGCGCCGATGAGGGGAAAGGCTTCTTCGCAAACTCCTGCCTCTTCCTTTTTATCGCCTGAGTTGGAGCCTAAAACCACCGTTCCAGGAGAGTAGATGTAGATGGCCCCTAAAATAGACAAACGATGATGAAGTCAACACAACTTTTATACTAAAAATCAAAACAGGTCTTATTTATACCCTCTCAATGCAAAAATGCAGCAAACTTATACTGCCCATACCTTTTTGTAGCCAAAATCATAAATATGTATGTATGTATGCATGTCTATGGCTTTGAGAAACACACCAGACTGACAGACTGGGAAGAGAAGCGCTGCAACAATGTTAGATATGTGAATAAATAATGTGTTTTTTGCACATTTAAGCAGCAAATCCTAAAAACTAAATCATTTTGTTATGCTAGGTAGACAGAAAAGGAACCGGACTGATTTGTATCAGGGAAATAGGAGCAGGGAAAAAGCTAAAAGGAAATCCAAAACAAACAAAATAGTTGTAAAAGAAAAAGCCCCCACATAACAGGAAGTGAAAATGGAATTTAGACAATAATGGACTTGCAGATAAAGTGCAAGGAAACATGAGGTGTGTCTGCCCTAAAGATTAAGTGACAGAACACACGTTAATTACAATTTTCCATCACTTAACCAGTCGAAAACATTCAAGCTCCAACAGGCTTAAGTGACACGTCAGTTATAACATAACATAAAATAAATACTATATGGAAATTATTGCAACAGTTTCTGGCTTGTAAGAAGTTCCCCCAAAATTAGTTTTTATCATTTCCTCATCAGACCCTATCATCAGTGAATCATTAAAGAAGATGCTCTTTTGCCTATGTGTGTGTGTGTGTGTGTGTGTGTGTGTGTGTGTGTGTGTGTGTGTGTGTGTCTTAAATAAACATAAACATTTACAGTCAGGTCCATAAATATTGGGACATACACCACCACAATGGATTTGAAATGAAACGAACAAGATGTGCTTTAACTGCAGACTTTCAGCTTTAATTTGAGGGTATTTACATCCAAATCAGGTGAACGGTGTAGGAATTACAACAGTTTGTATATGTGCCTCCCACTTTTTAAGGGACCAAAAGTAATGGGACAATTGGCTGCTCAGCTGTTCCATGGCTATGGTGTGTGTTATTCCCTCATTATCCCATTTACAAAGGAGCAGATAAAAGGTCCAGAGTTAATTTCAAGTGTGCTATTTGCATTTGGAATCTGTTGCTGTCAACTCTCAATATGAGATCCAAAGAGCTGTCACTATCAGTGAAGCAAGCCATCATTAGGCTGAAAAAACAAAACAAACCCATCCGAGAGATAGCAAAAACATTAGGTGTGGCCAAATCAACTGTTTGGAACATTCTTAAAAAGAAAGAACGCACCGGTGAGCTCAGAAACACCAAAAGACCCGGAAGACCACGGAAAACAACTGTGGTGGATGACTGAAGAATTCTTTCCCTGGTGAAGAAAACACCCTTCACAACAGTTGGCCAGATCAAGAACACTCTCCAGGAGGTAGGTGTATGTGTGTCAAAGTCAACAATCAAGAGAAGACTTCACCAGAGTGAATACAGAGGGTTCACTACAAGATGTAAACCATTGGTGATCCTCAAAAACAGGAAAGCCATATTAGAGTTTGCCAAACAACATCTAAAAAAGCCTTCACAGTTCTGGAACAACATCCTATGGACAGATGAGACAAAGATCAACTTGTACCAGAAGAGAAGATGGGAAGAGAAGAGTATGGAGAAGGAAAGGAACTGCTCATGATCCAAAGCATACCACCTCATCAGTGAAGCATGGTGGTGGTAGTGTCATGGCGTGGGCATGTATGGCTGCCAATGGAACTGGTTCTCTTGTATTTATTGATGATGTGACTGCTGACAAAAGCAGCAGGATGAATTCTGAAGTGTTTCGGGCAATATTATCTGCTCATATTCAGCCAAATGTTTCAGAACTCATTGGACGGCGCTTCACAGTGCAGATGGACAATGACCCGAAGCATACTGCGAAAGCAACCAAAGAGATTTTTAAGGGAAAGAAGTGGAATGTTATGCAATGGCCAAGTCAATCACCTGACCTGAATCCAATTGAGCATGCATTTCACTTGCTGAAGACAAAACTGAAGGGAAAATGCCCAAAGAACAAGCAGGAACTGAAGAAAGTTGCAGTAGAGGCCTGGCAGAACATCACCAGGGATGAAACCCAGCGTCTGGTGATGTCTATGCGTTCCAGACTTCAGGCTGTAATTGACTGCAAAGGATTTGCAACCAAGTATTAAAAAGTGAAAGTTTGATTTATGATTGTTAATCTGTCCCATTACTTTTGGTCGCTTTAAAAGTGGGAGGCACATATACAAACTCTTGTAATTCCTACACCGTTCACCTGATTTGTATGTAAATACCCTCAAATTAAAGCTGAGGGCCTGCAGTCAAAGCACATCTTCATTTAATTTCAAATCCATTGTGGTGGTGTATAGAGCCAAAACGATTAGAATTGTGTCGATGTCCCAATATTTATGGACCTGACTGTATGTTAGATGTGATTAATCAATTTGACAGCACTAATACAATCACTTAATTTGTATGCATTTATCAGAAAACGAAACTCAATAAAAGACTTAGTCCATTTCATTTACATTTAGAAGATGCTTTTATCCAAAGCGAATAAAAAGAGAGGAACAAAGCAATTTTTCAAGGAGCCAACAATAAATTAGAGTTTTGTAGAGAAGATGTGTTGTTTTGTGTCCACATGACATATGCACTACATTCCAGATCTGAGTGAGCAACAGACTGAACATTTTTGGAGCTTCTTCTTCCTATGATCTACTTTTTTGTTAAATCACGACAGCATTTGTATTCCTTTAAATCATTTATAAAGATCCTGTACAATAAGTTCAAATGCAATGCGAAGGCAAATTCAACATAAAGTTCAGAAATGGCTCTAAGCTTCCAGGACTCACCTACAGTATTGCTGACGTTCTCACCCTGCCCATTGTGCTTCACTGTGACCTGCTGCACACCCCTAGATTGGGGTGCCATCCCCATACTCTGACCTTTGACCTCTCTGACATCACTGCCGAGCAGTATCTCAGTCTCCATGTTGTGATCTGTTGAGGTGTTGGATTGGGAATTGGACAAAATTTGGTGGTCACCTGCTTTCTGTCTCCAGTGCTGCTGTTCGTCCTACAGTGACCATACAACAAAATTAAAGGGGAATTTTCACTTTAAAGAGGACCTTTTATGCCTTTTTAATTTTTTTTAAATGTATTTAGTGTGTAATGTTGCTGTTTGAGGTCTGCCAAGTTACAAAGCACAAAGTCCCTCCAGCGAAAGTTCTTCTCTATATCAGTGTTTCTGAACTCCTGAAACGCCTCCATTGTAGTCTTGAGTTTTCTTTCAGGAACGAACACGTCACAATATTCCTCATTTAAATAATTCCCGCGCAAGGCATATGCAAAATAAAGGGGCGGGGCCTGGCTGAGTTAATTAGTAGTGTGTTGAAACTCACATGCTGAATTCATAAACGCATACTACTCTTGCTATTTCTGACATAGATACTGTAGATATGGTAAAAGTAGTACGAGTAGTACTAGTATAATTCAGCAACGGTTATGGCAAGGGGCGGGACCTTTCCCAAACACCCTCAAAGTGCTTGACCAATCACAACACACTGGTCCAGCCGACCAATCAGAGCACATTGTGCTTTTCAGAAGGAGGGGCTTCATAGAGACAGGAACTAAACGGAGCGTTAATGAGAAGAGCTACCAAAAATAATGTGTTTTTTGAACGTTCAAGCATAAACCTATTCTAGTAGAGCCCAAAAACAAGACTTTGTAAAAGTGCATAATAGGTCCTCTTTAACACTTTAGTTATATGAACAAAATCAAGTTAATTTAATTTCTTGTGATATGCAATCTCAAAAAGTACTTACATGTTCTCTCTTTATTAAACCTAAAATGAAAACAAGACAGAAGTAAATATGCTGTGTGTGTCAGACAGTGAGAGCAGCTCGTGTAGGTGACGGTGTGAAATGTATGTTTCGTGCATATGGGCGTTCTGTGGTTTCTCAGGTTGCCACGGATGTGTTGAATGCATGTCATTCTGAAACACTCTGAATATATATGTTGAGTGTGACCTTATGGGAATTAAAGCACGTGAGACACAGTGCATTTGGCTTTACTGTAAGAAGTTATCTGGGTGGATTCCAGGCCTCGTATAGCCGCTACACTGCACTTTAGACATGACAACAGAAGGCTGTTGTTCAAAAGGAGTTTCTTGGGTTTACATTTCATTTTTTTTGTAAATTCCCAAAGTCTCATTGCAGGGTTGTGTTATTTGTATTGATTTATAGCCTGTTGCTTGCTTAAGTATTCATAAGATCCAATGCATTATAGTCTTTATATCATACCGAAGCTTTTTAAAAGGGTTTTCAGGGCCTTGCTTTTCATCAGCATACAAAATCCAGTCATGAACAAGAGCATCAACAGTAAGATTATCAGCAGCAGCCAACTGGACTGGCTTTCTTCTGGGTTGCCGTCTCTTTGTAGATGATTGCCCTCTGGTGATGACAAAGAGTAACACAATGTCATTTCACTCAACAATATTATTGCACTAACACTATTGGATGAGAACTGAGCTTCTTTTCTTTTTTAGAACAGCTTTATAGATTAAATTAACTAATTTAATAACTGATGATCTTTATAACGGACCTGAATCAACACAGAACTGACTTCAGCGCAGCTCAGTAATTATTACCTTATTACCTTCTTTAGGTAATATGACTCTGCTATATTCTTTACAGGTTGAATTCATTAATTAAATCTGGTTACTAGCTTGTTTCCGCCACACACACACACACACACACACAAAATCTCTCACAATGACCGTTCGCCAACCCCCCTTAGTTACTGTCGCTATGTCCGACAAGCTACGACACTCTCTCTCACACACACACACACCATGTTCTCACGCAGAGAAAAATGCATCGCGGAGCAGAGGACACTGACGACGCGCCGACAGAAGGACAGACCAGGTTACTTTTCGGTTACTTAAACATTCGGTTACTATGGATATTAAACATATTAAACAAAGTCTCACCTTTCAAATGTAGTCATTTTTTTAAAAGAAATTTAAACGATAAATACTGTTTTATGTGTCTGTCAGATCGCTGTAGTGCCTCAGTTAAAGCTGCTCGTGAACCGATCATCTCTTCCGTCTAGTTCATTTTATAGCATCAAATAAACATGAATAAACATCAGAAGGAATGTTGTTTTAACTGCGGAAAGACGTCAGTACACTCTCCCATGTTAATCTACTAACTCTCCTGACTGCTTTGTCGGACAAAATGGCGGATGGCGAAGTATGATTGGTCAGATAACCTGTCAATCAAGTTTATATCTTGCAATTCTGACTCCCACAGGTTTAAAAAAATAAAATAATAATAATAACTTTAAGATGCAAATATTTTATACATTACATTCCAAAAAGACATCACTGTATATACAATCAACACATCCCAACAGTACCTGTCCTCGGGGTGGGAGTTGTGTTGGTAGTAATGATAATGGAGGAGGTAGATGATGCTGCCATCTTTGTTGTGGCATTCACGGCCTCCCTGTCCTGTGTTGATGTGTCCTCTGTGCCCAAGCTCCTGGGGGTTACTATATTTTTCACTGTAAGATGAAATATTTTATACATTCTATTCCATAAAGATATGTTTGCATAATCAACACATCCCAACAGTACCTGTCCTCGGGGTGGGAGTTGTATCGGAAGAGATGGTAGTAATGATAATGGAGGAGGTAGATGATGCTGCCATCCTTCTTGTGGCATACCCACACTCTCTGTCCTGTGTCGCTGTGCCCTCGTTGACCATCATCATTCCCAACTGAGCACAACTGTGGAAAAGGGCACCGAGAGAATAGGTGAGACAAGAGCAGCTCAGCCTTTTCATGTTGATTTAAAATTGTGTGTTTGTAAGACAGAACTGGTTTAACATTCCTCAGATATCTAGTAGATAATATGCAAATAACTCAATCTTATGTGTGCTTTTGTTAACCTTAACCTTCCCAGATAGAATGTTGAGAATTCTAAAAGTAACCACCAGAGCTGATATCACTGTAATTTGCATACTGACTTGTGATTGGTCTGATTGTCCTTGCATATATTTAACCATTTACAGCTGTCTGTACACTTCACAGGGACTGTTGATTCTCATACACAGATGTGTGATGAGAATGGTAAAAAGTCTCTGATGTGGTACTTTACAGTTAAAATAAACCATATACTGTAGTATAACAGACCGAATGCTGAAGCTGCATTGTAAAAATAAGTGACAAGCAGAAGTCAAGATATAAATTGTGTGAGAGAGATAGAGAAAGTGAGTGAGAAAAAAAACTGAGATAGAGATAGATAGAAAAATAAAAGAGAGTGAAACTAGCCGACTCTTTATACTGTTATGATGAATTTATGCTGTTTTCATTCTCTTGAAATGTTTAATGCTGAATTGTTATATGAAGGACTAGCTGCTTATTGGCAATAAAAAAATAATGCATTGTGTAAATCACACATTTACACGCATGCCTATTAAAAAGTTTGAGTATTTCAGTCCCATAAAATACTGTTGCTAGTTTAATGAAGGTCAAAAGAGCCCGTCACCAAAATATTCTAGCCCCTATTTGGACTTGCATGCATTAATGATAATTTCTAAATATTTTTTAAAGGTAATTGTGGGAAGCTAGAAAAAAACCATGAATGTTCTAATATGTATGAATGTAACTCACTCTTTATGAGGCTTGCAGGCTCGGTCCAGAGAGGGTTTGCTGGAGAATGTGCCCGTCCCACAGGGAACACATGGTTTATGGCAGTATGTGCCATAATTATTGCCTTCCTTACAGTAAAAACCTGGTTTGCAGGAGCACTTCCGATTGCTTTCCTGAGTGCATGGAGTAACTTCCACCTGATTTTTATCCTCTGTTTCCACCCGAAATATACAAAGACATACAGAGCCGTCAGTGACAATAATTGTACTAAAACATACAAACATCTTATAGTAAAAAAAAAAAAAAAAAAAAGTTTAATAAGTATGAAAAACTTTCAATTTGAAGTGAACTTTTCACGTTAAGCTTGACCCAGGTTAGGGACAATTCACACAGAAAGCGCTTTTGCAATCACTGAGCTGCTTTTCTATTGTTTTTCTATGTAAACATGCATCATAGACGGACGCCTTTGGTCGCTACGCTCGTGCACGACACAGCGATCTAAAAACGTGGCGCTCACGTTTATACAAGTTCAAGTTTTGTTGCTTACACATGAAAAATCAACACGTATTGACACGCAAACAACACGTAATTAGCAAGAACGTGAAACGCGAGCAGTGAAATGGATAAAAACGCTAGGTCTCGAGATGTGTTGTTGAGCATATTTTAACTTAAGCACGGCATTATTAGAACGTTTGTTACGTGCAAAAGACGTCTGTCTAGAACAAAACGCTTTCAATGGACACTAGGTTAAAGTCAACATTAATTTACTTTCTTTCACATTCCCAGTCTTGAGCATGATTCGTCAATTTCCTGAGAAGGGTTGGGAAACAAGAAAAAATGGGGAGTAACTTGAGTGTATCCAGTGGAAATTAATTGAATTGCAAAACTATCCCCTTATCAACATCATTTTTCCATGTAAAAATGAGCACTGATGAGTCACACACAGTAAGACCAGGAATGTGTATGAAGCAAGTAAATAAAGGATGACATTAAGAGTTTTGTTTACCCTTTCAAAGCTTACTTGTATTTTCAGGGAAATGTCATGCAATCACTAACCAGAACACTTTTGAGTGCAGTACTGACATGTCAGGATTCCCTGTCTGGATTTCCGGTAACAATTACTCTCACACTCACAGTCGGGTTTGTTATAACCTACATGAGAAACAGAACACACACATCAAAAGTAATCTCCATGTGATACCGCTCTGCTGGATGTGCAGGAGTAAAAGCAATTATGCAGCATGATTACAAGAGTTTTGAAGTGACTGGCGGTTTCAAAACACACACTCATACACAAATTACAGATACAGACATTCTGAAACTTCAGGGAAAAGCATTCAGTTAAAGGCTGAGTAAACTCCCTAAAGTCGATTCGCATAAGTCAAGGCTTTATTGTGACAAAGGGTGCAAGCTTTTGGTCAGCTGCTGATGTTTTCTAATGCCAGTTATAGGGCCAGATTGACTGTTTTAAACCACCCATCTGTTACATTTACATGTTGACTGGCAGCATGACACTAGATTTTTCAATTTTACAAGGAAATGGGAACAAACCTTATGACAGTTTCAGATCAATGTGATCTCTGAGGTGTTCGGAATAGTTGCTAGGTGGTTTTTTTTACTGCCCAAGTTGAAAAAGTCCATCTTAAAGTTAGTTTTTAGATAACTCTGGGACATATGGTAGGAGTCTTAGTCCATTTTGCCAGGAAAAAAAGTGCGGCCGCTTAAAGTAAGAGCTCTCTTCTCCTCAAGCTGCATTTCTATCGTTTGTCTAGTGATGTGTGCCTCAAAATATACCACTAATAGAATAAAACCTATGCAATACAAAATTACATGAAGCTAAATGGAGTGGATGAGCAAGTAACCACAGTTTTTACTATAAAAGGACATTGGGTCATGCTTAGCTATAAGGATGTTAAATGTCTGAGTCATTTTTTTTTTCAGACATTACACATAAAAGGTAATGGTTACAGAGGGTTGTGTGGTACTTATTTTGAGGTTAGTTATTTTTCCATTGCTCAATTGGAAAAAGGTTATTATTCTTTTAAGAACTGTTCTCTGAGAGGTTCTTTTGGGGAACCCAAAATGGTTCTTCCATTGCATTGAGAAACCTCTATTTTTAAGAGTGTATAAGCTGTTTTAAGACTCTAACTTGGTCAATCCTGATAAAAATATAAGTTTAAATGCCATTTATGTCAGTCTCAGCGTTCAAAAGACTTTTGCTTCCCACACGCTTCATCGTGGCTTTTTTTCAATCAATTATCTAATCATCTAAATATATCTCATGAGTGAGTAATGGACTGAGATCAGTCATAATGGTATAGTTACACAGAATACTATAGGCCAACTGTGGATTGTACTTCAGAAATTTGATTTGCAATCTAGTTCACCTCAGGCAGTAGCCTATGTTTGAGACATGAAAGATGCTAAAGATAAAGTGGTATAAACTTACCATTTGCACATTTAGTTGGACAGCTGGCGTGTATACATGGAAAAAGCTGTTAAAGAAAAACAAATAAAACTGATGAATACTAATGCTAATCATAAATATTGTCTACTTATATCAGGTTAAATCTTCTACTTTCTGCATTTTTCTTTGGCCTTTAATATTTTTCTGTATTCTGTTGATCATTAAACCAGATACTATAGGCTTACTACAGTGTTTAAACTTGAGTGTAAATGCGCAGTTGTACCCAAACAAAAGTTTGGTAACGCATGTGCCCTGCAGATATAGTGAATGATAACAAGCTTGACTTAACCTAAATGTCTTTTTGAAAGGAAGTAAAGGTAAAAAAAAAAACACCTTCAAAACATTTGTTGAAACCAACGGACGTTTTTTTTCTTCTTCTTTTGACTAGTTTTAGGATTGCATAATCAGTTCAAAAACAGGTAGGTAACATCACAATAAGTTTGACCCCAAAGGAACTCTAATGAACTATAAGGAGTGTGTGACACATTAAATAGAGGAAACGGGAAAGTGCATGAGCTTACTATTATTAAATTTACTAGGAAGGGTGTGCAGTTTTAAAGAGTCATTTTATGACTGATTGTTTTGTAGATTTGCCAACCTGCTTGACAGCCTTTATTACTTTAATTGCAGATGCTTTTAAAGTTCAAATCTATCATCAGATGTAAACAAATGAGCTGACAAGATGAGATGGAGACTGACATCTGATTTAATCAAATCGCCTGTGAAAACAGGTACAGTCCAGGGAAATTCTAGGAATATTTCCACTAGTTCTACGGAAAATGCCATTGAAGGACAATATGGATCTGGGCAGGGTTTCCCAAAAGCATCGTAAGCTTAAGTTGATCGTAGAACAATTGCCACCAATTGTCTATACGATCAACTTAGGATGCTTTTGGGAAACCCAGCCCAGGATGTTTTGATGGCACTGGCAAATGCACATGCATGTAATAGTTTTTTGTCAAACTGCCTGAGATAAGGGTCAGATAAGAGGGAGGTCACACAATGGAAATTTCTCAACACGAGAAACACCCACTGAAATGTTTTTTATCAGGTTTGCTTTTATGACCTGGTCACTACAAAAAACCACACAAAAAGTACAGGGAAACAAGTTATGAAAAGCAAGCCAAGAGACACGCGTCTCTTCATGCTGTGAGTGGGTGGGTTGGTTTTGCATTGGGGATCCCTGCGTATCAAACCAACCAAACTGAATGTCCATCATGTCCAGGGTTCACCTCTGATCTGTTTTGAAAGATCCTCTCACAGATTGGTTATTTTATCTTGGTCATATTGTGAAAGAACTGTGGCAACTCAAAGCTCTAGTCTGTGTCTGCGGGCAGAAATGACTAGGTAGGCTACAGATGAAGATTACCAGTAATTGAAATGCTTTGTTGTCCTCTTGCTTGGAAATTCTTTTGTGACTAAATTCTGAAGTGCAATTGCTTGTTTAAAGCCTCCCAAGGGGTCAGTGTGCTGGGTCTGTGAAACAGCGTTTTGCATTAAGTGCCTCTTGGTTGAAACTCTTTCAATATATCTTAGCATACTTCGTGTGAATATTCAATAAAAAAACAACTGATATAGGCTGCATGCGAAACTTTCAACGAATTATTAAATGTCATTAAAGAAGACCAAGAGTGCGATGGCACACACTTGTCTGTCGCATTTTATTTGGACGTTAAACAATCGATTATTTGTAAAACTCCCTCATCTTAGCAAGAACCATTTAGACTGTATATGGTTGTTTTCAAGTTCTAACAGTTTTTCCATTTGTTTTCTGAAGTACTAGAGAATTAAAATCTTTGAATAACAACTTCTGTGGCATCAAATTGTACAATTTAACATTTTGGCGCTAATTGGAACCTTTATTTTGAAGCTTACTTAGTCTTGAGACAAGTCCTTATGATTTTTATCCTAAACATGCAATAATAAAAGTCTCTTTGGGAAGAAACTAATATTATTGAAAAACGTCTAGTCGAAAATAGAAAGAAAAGCCAAACTCACCAGATAAAACAGCAGAATAAAAGTGCTTCTTGTTGAGGTAGATGGTGTCATGATCAACACAGATGCAGATTCTGAGCGCTGCACTAAATGTCACTCAGTTTGAATGCCTTTATATTTTGCATCAGACCAATCACACACAGTGAGGAGGAGGAACTGTTGTAGCCATAGAAAGTTGGCATATATACACATAAGTATCATTTTATTTACAAGCTTTTTATTATGTGCATACCTTACCTTTACACATTCATTAAGATTAAATAACGGTTGAAAACTTTATTTTACAGTCCTGTTCCCCATAAACATACTTGTTATAGTAATTGCAAAAACTATGAACTAACCCTGAACCTACTCCTAAACCTAACCTTAAGTAGTTAGTTACCTTATGTTTTCCCAGTAATTTATTGGGTAATTACACATTAGTGCATGTACTGTAAAATAAAGTGCAACCTCAATAATCGTATAGTAATGTGTTTAAGCATCAATTGTATATACATGCATCTCCAAATGCAACATTTAGTAAATAATGCAAGTAATAAATATTGTAATGTGCAATTAAGCTTTGCCAAATGTGGTTTATTTAGTGAATATAAAGTGAATTAATGTAGCTCAGTAATGTGCATATAAATATGTGCATGATTTACCTTAACACATTTGAGTATTTACAACCTGTGCATAGTCTACAATATCACATTAAGCACTTAACATTAAAGTTTTACTGTTCAGTGAACATTAAAAGACTCACCAGATGATGCAACAGATGAAAACAGAAATTACTGTTACACTTGAAGTTCCATTTAATTTCTTTATTTGAAAAAAACAAGCGGACATCACCATGGTAGAAGTGATTCACACAAATGATTCATGGTTTATCATTATTACACATACAAAAAAGCAACTTGTTCACAAGCACTCGTTTCAGTAAATCCAGGAAATCCACTGGACGCAGCAAACACATTCATGCGTTGCTCCTTTTTGAATGCAACTCTGCAGAGACGTCAGTAAAGTGCGTACGAGCGGCTGTGGGGTTCTGCCCTCTTTGGGTCTAAATGCTGAAAGGCATATCGTGGCAAACGAGACACAGTTTGAAGCTGGTCAGAATGCTGGTGTCTTGATGGATTGGGCAGAGATGAATCCTAAAAATATGATTAAAAGTGATTGAAAGTTAGCAAAAATATTGAGCTGACACAAATCATCCAAGATAAACAGTTATGAAGCTATTCTTAATCTAGAAATAACTTGCGTGTAGTTTCTTGTACACTAACATGCATATGCAGATGTGATATTAAAAGATTGAATGAAAGGAATAAACATTACAGATTTGACACACAAAATTTCCAATGCAACTGCAAGACAAACGTGACCATGTTTCTGCACAAACATTTCAGTCATCAGGCCATTCAATGGAAAACAGTCAGATTTCTAAATAAGATGAGATGTTTTTTCTTTCAGGAGTTCCCATGAAACTACATTTGGTTTTATCTCTGTTTGCTGACTGTAAAGTAAACATGATATGGATTAACTGATTTGCATGATGCCTGGATGTAGCCATTGAAGCAGGTGCATTAGGAAACAGACATTAACAGATAAAATACATATTATCAACACTGTTTTCATATAAAGTGATATTGAAATGCCATCAATATTAACAAATTGACAACTATAAATATGTAGCATCTGCAATGGTCGCTAAACACCTGGACTGTGCTCCCTATAATGTCTCACCAGTTTATCGTGAAGCCAGGATGAGGAGGATGAGCCTCTCGTGGCCGCATGTGTTGTCATTGAGCCCCGCAGATCCAGACTGCTCATCTGAGAGCCAGAGTTCAGGGTGGGATTGGACCACCCGGACAGACAGTGCTGTAAAATGTGTCATGTGCATGAGAATAAATAGTTAGCAGATGTTCATAATCATCATTTGTGACACAAAAATGATCAAACACTGAAAAATGTGAATTATCCATTAATAAAGCTGACAGGCACATTATTAGCCAATGGCGATGATCTCAAAAGCCAAATATCAACCATATAATAGTTTTGGTTGATATATACGGTACCTGTCAAATGTTTTGAAACATTTTTTTTAAATGTCTTTTCTGCTCACCAAGGCTGCATTTATTTAAACAAAAACATAGTAAAAACAGTAATATTGCGAAATATTACTATTAACTAAGAGAACTGTTTTATATTTTAATAGATTTAAAAATGTAATTTACTCCTGTGATCAAAGCTGAATTTTCAGAATCGTTACCCCAGTCTTCAGTGTCACATGATCCTTCAGAAATCATTCTAATATGATGATCTGCTTCTCAAGAAACCTTTATTATTATTGTCAATATTGAAAACGGTTTTTGCTGCTTCACATTTTTATGGAAACAATGGTACTATTCAAACATTTGTGGTAAGATTTTAAAAAGATACATTTATACTTTTATTCATTTACATTAATTTAATTGATCAAAAGTGACAGTGAAGACATTTATGAAGACATTTAGTCTTCATTTAAGACATTAATGTTACAAAAGATTTCTATTTAAGAAATGCTTTAAGAAATTTAAGAAAAGCTATTAATTGAACTTTCTATTCATCAAAGAATCCTGAAAAAAGTATGACGATTTCCACAAACATGTGCACATTAATAATAATCAGAAATGTTTCTTAAGCATTTTCTTTGTAATGTTTCCAAACTTTTGACAGGTACCGTATATATATATTGTTTATCAGTTAATGCTGATTTATCCAAAATGAAACTCACCGAGGGCAAACTCAGACTGTCAGAGGAATCAAAACTGCAGCGGCGATGGGATGTGTATTGGTGAGCTGGCAGCAGAGTTGAGCGAGGAATACTGACCCTGAAGCAAACGCAGAGAGACGGTCAGACACTGATACTCAAACTGTCACTCATTCACAGAGTAATATCAATCAAGTCTAAGAAACGGCAACTTTCTGAGCTGTCTACAGACCCAACTGCACATTCATTTCTGTCTATAATTTTTTTTTGTATCACTTAAGTAAACATTTTGTTTGAAATGGTATAAACAACATTATTTCCAAACATATTTCTAAAGAAAATGGAATACGCATTTTTTTATCTTTCATATTTTTCACATCTTAATTTGTCGTTGACCATTTAAAACAATTTAACTAAACCACTGTTGACTATTCAAAACTATTTTAGATTTTTGTATGAAACACTACAGTTCAGAAGTTTGAGGCAGGGATGATTTTTTAAATGTTTTTAAAAGAAGTCTCGTCTGCTCACGAAGGCTGCATTTAGTTGATCCAAAATACAGTAAAAAAAAGTAATATTGTGAAATATTATTACCAATTAAAATAACTATTTCTATGTGAATATATAGTCAAATGTAATTTTTTCCTGTGTTTAAAGCTGAATTTTCAGCATCATTACTCCAGTCTTCAGTGTCACACGATCCTTTAGAAATCATTCTTGCTGCTCAAGAAACATTTGCAATATTATTATCAATATTGATATTTAATTATTTTGTAACATTATAAATGTCTGTAATGACTTTTGATCAGTTTAATGCATCCTTGCTGAATTAAGTATTAGCTTGAAAAAATTCTGACCCCAAACTTTTTAATTGCACCGTATGAATACGAAAATATGCATAAATCTTTGCAGTGTTCACCTGATTAAATGTTAAATTGAATGTTTTTAAAAGAAGTCTCTTCTGCTCACGAAGGCTGCATTTAATTGATCCAAAATTTTGATCCAAAATACAGTAAAAAAAAAAGTAATATTGTGAAATATGATTACTTAAAAAAAAAAAAATGCATAAATCTTTGCAGTGTTCACCTGATTAAAGCAGGCTCTGTTTCAGAATGAAGGTGTTCAGATTTGGGCATCTTGCACACCGGACAGGCGGCCTGTGCATCCAGCGGGACCGCAAACAGCCGACTGTTTATTCTGTAGCAGAACGTGCCTGTGGACCGAAGGCCAAATGAAAATGAAGACTTCATGGACCCGGTGACTTCCTGACGTGCATGTTATGAAAACACAAATCAGCAGATCTCTTACACTGATGCGTGTCTGCTGGTGGCTCTTCGCCATCACGCATGGAAGAAGACACAAGATCAGCAACAGATGGAAGCCTGTGACAAATACAGCGTTTGCATAATCAAAACAACTTTCAAAATGTCGCAGAATTATGCAACAAAACAAAGACTGTGTGTTAAAGTGATTTTACCATGGTTAGGTGGTTTTAGACATCTAACCTTCATTGGATTATACAATAAATCCTTATTTATCCGGGTTTCATGACACAATCTACAGTTTTATAGAGAGAGACGGACCCTGATAACAAGTTGTGGACGCACTCGTCTCGGTTGACCTGACGGAAGCTGCGGAGCTCGCTGAAGAACTGCTCTGAGCGATCGGCAAGAGAGCTCTCGGCGTCCAGGAGGCCTACAAACAAATCAAACCAAACGGTTTCCTTTACTGGTTTCAAAAGAGCACCTGCACGAAAAACTGTTGAGTTGAAACTAATTATTTAAATATTATTCAAATAACTTACCTGCTATCCAATCATAGCCCAGTAAAGGCTGTATGTGTCTCTCTGAAGCGGTCTCCAGTCCAGCCGTCGTTGCGCTGTCGGTCTCTCTCTGCAGTCCCAAGAAAAGGAAAGGAAAAAATACACATCTGGTACTCTTGAAATGAAAACACTTTAGCAGATGGGGATTTTTCTTTGTAGGTGCTTTTTTTCACGTCTTTGGAAATCATTATAAACCATCAGATCTCCATCAGATTAAGTAACCTCTTTTTCCTCTCTAGCGTGCGCTGGATACGTGGCTTTTATCAGTTTTATCAGTTGACCATGCTGTCTTTTTGAAAGTCTCGATGTTGAAGTGCACATACCTGGTGACTCTCCGCTGTGAGAGGTGCAGATTTGGGCAGCATCAGTCTCACAGATCGGCTCTGTCCAATCCAGCGACTGTTGCCTGTGTCCTGCAGGAGTGTGCTGTACGTGCTGACCTCTGAACTTTGCTTGTGTTTGGGTTTATGTTGGTCCGGTGTGGGGCCTTCACAATGTTCAGAAAGTTGTTCATCTGAAGATACAAAGACATTTTATCAGCAAAATGTGATAACACACACACACACATATATATATGTATATATATATATATATTAGGGCTGTCAAAAGATTAATCGCGATTAATCGCATCCAAAATAAAAGTTTGTGTTTCCATAATATATGTGTGTGTACTGTGTATAATTATTTATATATATAAAAACACACACAATCATCTATATATTTAAGAAAAAATGGTTATATTTATATATAAAATATTTATATATAATATAAATTATAGAAATGTATATACAGTATATAAATGCAATTATTCCTTAAATATATACATGAATGTGTGTGTATTTTTATACATAATAATTCTACACAGTACACACACATATATTATGTAAACACAAACTTTTATTTTGGATGTGATCACGATTAATGTGATCATGTGATGTTATCACGATTAATCTTTTGACAGCCCTAATATATATATATATATAATTGGTCAGTACTATTAGAATACCAGAAACATTAATACTTTTAATGTTTTTGAAAGAAGTTTCTTATGCTCATCAAGCCTGCATTTATTTGAACAAAAACACAGGAATTTTTTTTAGATATTGTGAAATATTATTACAATTTAAAATAATGGTTTTCTATTTGAATATACTTTAAAATATAATTTATTTCTGTGATGCAAGGCTGAATTTTCAGCATCATTACTGAAAATGACATTATCCAGTTTTCAGTGTCACATGACCTCTCAAAAATCATTCTAATATCCTGATTTGATACTCAGTTATTATCAATGTTGAAAACATTTGTGCTGCTTAATATATGTTTGGAACCTGTGATACTCTTTCAGGATTGAATACAACTTTTTTTTTTTAAAGAGCAGCATTTATTCAAAATAGAAATATTTTCTATGATTTCTTTATAATAAAAAATAGACATGAACGACGTCTATAGAGACTAATGGTAACGTAAATAGCAAATATTACCAAATTACTTAAATATACTATTTAGAGATAACGTTACCCATGCACACTTTAAACGGAGCCCATACGTTTGTAAACACCACCTCACACATCTTAAGAGACACCATTGTTAATCGGGATAAGAAGTTTAATGTTCTGACCGGATATTATGACGGTATCCTCTGTTGGTGAAGAAGGTGAAGCTCGTGCTCTGTTTCTCTCCGTTAAAGGCGCTCGACGCGGGACAATCCCGACGGTAAATGCTTCGTACACAGAGCGGTGACTTTGGTCTTCCTCGTCCGGCCATGAGAGAGTCAGTTGATGGAGTTTTTTGGTTTGTTTCTTTAGTTTCTTCAGTAAATCTTTGTTCTGCTTTCGTAAAGCGTCTATCTGCTCGAGCGCGGCCATTCCGTCGCCATAGCAACGAGTTAAAAAACCCCTGCGCGAATCAGACGTTGAACAGATTAAACACACCAGATCGGGTACATTTACCTCTTTGGCAGCTAGATTCTAGTTTATTAATGTTGTGTGACTGTGAATATGATAAAATAAGATATTCTAAACTTCCGCCACAAGCTTCAAACGGTCAACAAACTCAAAACAGTGCACGGAGAACAGTGATTGGCTTGGCTCCGGACATTTCCCACAATGCATTTGTGTGACCAATGTGCTTATTTAAAGGGACAAGTACATCTATCTATCTATCCATCCATCCATCCATCCATCCATCCATCCATCTATCTATCTATCTATCTATCTATCTATCTATCTATCTATCTATCTATCTATCTATCTATCTATCTATCTATCTATCTATCTATCTATCTATCTGTCTGTCTGTCTGTCTGTCTGTCTGTCTGTCTGTCTGTCTGTCTGTCTGTCTGTCTGTCTGTCTGTCTGTCTGTCTGTCTATCTATCTATCTATCTATCTATCTATCTATCTATCTATCTATCTATCTATCTATCTATCTATCCAAACATTGTATTTGATTGTTTTATAATTGTTTCATGTTTTTATTTATTACCGGTTTATCGAAGTGTATTTAAGAGATGCACAACAATAAAATGTGTAACATTAATTGCTGGTCATTTTATTTTGTAGGAGCCACAGAACGAAAAACATAGAAGAAAAAAGGTCAGAATTTGACGGTACATGATTTTATGAGATTCATTTAAATAAATCCTCTTTCTTACACCACAATCAAAAGAAAATTAGAGGCTAGTCACCTACAGCACTGGCAAAATTACACTCATTTTTGCATCTCTCATATTACACTTCACATTTATTTGTGCATTAGTTCACTGGTCTTGTGTTTTGATAAGTGTTAGTGCTGTCCAGACATAATGTCAGTAATCAAAGCACAGCATGTGACAGCGAGTGAGGACAGTAATGACATGGACGCAGTGCAGACTAGTGTAGGCGCAGTAGCTCTCCATATTCAGAGCACGTATCTAATGTGTCCAGGCAAGTGCAGTGTCATTAGACTGACCACTGCACTGTTGTGTTGCATCCCATTAACTTTAAACAGTGCTGGTCGTGGAGTCAGGTCACCTCTAACCGTCCCTATAATTTCTCGCTTCACAGTTTGTGCTGTGGACAATTAATGCATGCGGCTTGAATACTTCATAGCTCATTAATGAGGGATCATTTATCACAGCTAGGGAGAAAAACAAACATCATGTGGACAAGATGTAAATAGTGGAATAATTCAAAATAGGTATAAGAATCAGAGCAGTTTGGGGATAAGAAAACACATCAGTTAAACTAATTAGATTCACGACTTAATGTGATTGTAAATAAAGTCTGTTATTTGCATGTGTATTTGAGATATTCCAACAGAGGGCAGTGTGTGCAAATTAGACAACGTTATGGTGAATGCCTGGATTTCTGTAGGCCTCTATTGTGACAGCCTGAAATCTTAACTGGTGTAAAAAGCATGCTCAAATATTAAATATGAATTTCAAGGCATAACATTTTAACAGAATAGGAAGATTTAGCATGAAAACGTGAACTTGTGAGAGTGAAAAAGTCGAGTCAAACCGATAAGATCAGCAGGGCGGTTGCTTTACAGAAGAACAGGTATCCTGATATTGAACAGGCTGTGAATGCACTGATAAAAGAGCACTTTTGGGTCGATTGTTTCTGCAATGTGCCAGATAGAGGCTGGATGTTATTAAGATAAGACGGATTAGTCGGGTTTGATGAAAAGACTCCAGCCGAGTTCTGTTCAATCTAGCAAGAACACACTGGATGATGAGCACATGCAGGGCAGCAAGGTCTAACGGTTTGGCATTATCAAAATCACTTCACTGCAGTATAAAACAACAGTAAAGTGGCTGTAATGATGCTAAAGACAAATCCACAACATGCATTTTCCGGAGAGGGGTCAACCTCTACACAAGGGGATTCATGCACTTCCTCGCATTGCCTTGGAAACATGGGCAGTAATAACAGGTTAGCGGACGCCTTAAGTACAGCATAATTATTTTGTTGTGCATGTGATTAAAAGTGCTACACTGCAAGGCACTTTTGGGAAGTGCTGAGCGGTTAAAGATCCTGGCTAATAACCCGAGAGTTGTGGGTTGAGACTCTGAGACCTTAAAGGAGAACTCCGGTCAATTTTAACATTGAGCTCAATTTTTAGTAAATTTGGAGTGCTGTCAATACAGAGAACAACGACAAAAATCGGTGTTGCCTACACTGTGTTATCCTATTTTTAAAATTTGCACCCTATTGACTTGAATGGGGCAAGTTTTAAACCTGCTTTTATCCTCTTAACATCTTTGATGTGTCATTACAAGTGCCCAGCCATGTGAGTGATTCCTTCAGAGTGAACACGAGTGAATCTGACTGCAGTAGATGTGAAAGATATGAATAAAAATTATGTTATATCAGCCAGCGCAAATACCTGTATTTAGTTCCTGTTTTCGGTGGAAGTCCAAAGTAGTCGATTGTCGAGTTCACGCGCGTGATCATAGTAACTAAACCAATGCGCGTGAACTCGACAATCGACTACTTTGGACTTCCACCGAAAACAGGAACTAAATACAGGTATTTGCGCTGGCTGAATTAACATCATTTTTATTAATATCTTTCACATCTACTGCAGTCAGATTCACTCGTGTTCACTCTGAAGGAATCACTCAACATGGCTGGGCACTTGTAATGACACATCAAGGATGATAAGACTAAGAACTGGTTAAGTTTAAAACTTGCCCCATTCAAGTCAATAGGGTGTAAATTTTAAAAATAGGATAACACAGTGTAGGCAACACCGATTTTTGTCGTTGTTCTCTGTATTGACAGCACTCCAAATTTACTAAAAATTGAGCTCAATGTTAAAATTGACCGGAGTTCTCCTTTAAGCAAAGCACTTTGTTGTACTAGGAGAATTGGAGTCACTTTGGATCAGAGAGAGCCTGCTAAACAGCAAAACCCTTCTGAGATCAATTTTCTGTGGTCACTTTTAGAAAAGAAAAAAAAGGTTCTAGACCTTATGCGCCAGAGATACGAGGGCGCAGCCATCTTTAGACATATTGTCTTTAAACTTCCGGTTTTGCGGTCACTACATGTCATCAATCTGGAAGTCGGCCATTTTGGAGGCACTGAACGTAAACAATGCCACTGATCTGAACGGACTCGCAAATTTGGCTGATTATTGCTGCTGAAAAATGGTCGAGTTTCGGTCTGTACTAATCGGTCGCATCGGGGAAAAACATTTCGAGTTCTATAGACTGTCAAAAGTTAAAGAGAAGAGTGCAAAAAACTGATGAAAGAAGGCGTTTGTGGTTGAGAGAGGTACAGCATCAGCCACATGATGTGTAAATGAAGCATTGACTATGGCTAAAATGTTGACGTAGTTAACTATGGCTACATTCACACTGTCAGTCCAAGCCCAATTATCTTTGTATCCGATTGGAATCTGATCTAATGATGTCCATGACTGTGTATCGCAACTGTTCAGATCCGATGTGTGTGTCCATGCAGCTCTTTGGCAATATGGCAATGACGTTGCGTTGATGGAGGGGTTTGCATTTGCAATAGAGATGTTGTCTCATTTAAATTTTACAACATGGAAATGTGTATCCGCCACGCTGGACTAACGTTACTGCGTCTTGAGTGGCAGAACTGTAGGAGGCTGGGATGGACAGCTGTTTTTACGCGCTCTTGTCTGCGCCGGTTTCAAAAATAATAATTTCTGCTCGTCTGGTGCTTTGCAACAACACAGCATTGTTTCGGCAGCGACTTTCAGCATGTTCCCTATAACAACGTCTGATGTTTACATTTTACGTGGTGTGAGAGTCACACACCACGCGAAATCCGATCAGAGCGTTCAGACTGAAGCTGATGTCCAGATATGTGATTTGAACAAGATTTCAAACCACATATGGATGACACGGATTTCATGTGCTTTTTTGGACTGACAATCTGAACGTTGCCTGTCGGGATAAGAAACAGAAGGAAGAATTGCAGTAAGGGCTAGAGAAGCTAACGTTAGCTCGTTCGGATCTTTACCACATATTAACTTTAGTTTAATTTCACGCTCTTTCTCTTTCCTGCTTACTAAGTCCTTCTCTATATGATTTCGCAGCTTCCACGTGTTTTTTCCGAGGTTTATCAGTGTAACAATGTGTTCAGTAGTACATAAACAGTGCAATCCATGCTGTTGTTTACATCCGAGTGCCTCCATAATGGCCGCGCATCCGGGTTACCGCCCAGAACGTGACATTGGTGAAAACCCTCTATTAGCTGGTGAAGTGGATTTACTAATTTGTAGAGTTAACGTAAGTTATCACAAGCATTGTAATGTTTAAAGCAGATGTCGTAGACCGGGAAGATTTTAAAAACGAGCCGTTCATTCATAAATACGCGAGATCGCAGTGAAAATACAGACCGGAAGATAAAAGACAACGAGCGCAGCGCTGAGAAGGGGCGGAGCTACAGAAGGTCTATATAGAACCCTATAGAGCTGGTAAGTCCCGCCCCCTCCGTAAAACCCCGCTGGACCTCAAAGTTGAAAAACCGTCAATGCAAGTGAATGGGAGAAAATAATTATTTTCTGGTCCCGTTCGAATTGTGCCATGAATGTGAACATATGTTGTCTGTGAATTTTTTATATAATCTTTCATGTTACAAGTTTGACAGTATATGGTATGATTCGTCGGCTAGCAGTTGTGGAAAAGACATAACGAGAAAGACTACATGTCGCCTATGTGACGTCACCGCATAAAGTTGACTTGCCCGTGGTTTTCGCCAACCTCAACGATTTTGTCCTCTCCCTGAAAGAAGGCTGTGAAGTGCACCAAAGACACAGCCATGTCTAGCGGGATCCGTGAGCTAGAGCCGTGAGCTAGTGGTGTTGACGTTTCAAACGCGCCGAAAGCAGCGAAGAGTTGTAGTCCACAAAGTGCTCTCACACAAAGTCTACCCGTATCAAACTTCTACCCGCTAAATTGTCGCATTCTTCACACGAAAGATTATATAAAAAATTCACAGACAACAAATGTTCACATTCATGGCACAATTCGAACGGGACCAGAAAATAATTATTTTCTCCCATTCACTTGCATTGACGCTTTTTCAACTTTGAGGTCCAGCGGGGTTTTACGGAGGGGCGGGACTTACCAGCTCTATAGGGATGTTCGCCGTGACGTCACGACGCGCTCTGGTTGGCAGAAGAAAAGTAATGACCGCTTAAAGCGCAGCGCAAACACAGAAGAAAATGGTTGTATCGTGCTTTGTGATCGGCTGTGTTAACAGGTTCGATAAGAGTAATAACCCCAAGAGCTTCTATCGTGTACCTAAACAGCCTGAATCAAGAAAGAAAGCTTTGAATTTCTGCAATTAGGCGTCTATACCCAGCGGAAAACAATGGGAGCCAGCGGACCACGATCGCGTCTGCTACCTACATTTTGCGTTAAAAATTAAAACTAATTTTGTAAATAAATGTTACTAGTAGGTTCTATCGCATTGATGGGTTAATTAATGAATGAATAACTGTACAAAATACCGCGGAAGACGTGTCAAAGTGTTTGTTTACATAACTTTTTGTGCATGCTGTGACTGAGCAATGGAAGTATAATAACACTGACATACCCTTATAAATTAATGGTAAATTATTGTATTTTCATTCATACATTTTACGTATATGTTAACCAATGTTATATATCAGAGGTAAGATAATTTTGAATATAGCCCATGGATAAATTACACCTGTATTTTTACTCTAGTTGTAACATATTTACCAGTTATCCTTAGTTACAACAAGTAATATTCGTAATTATTACTTAATTTATAGGCATCTAAAGATTTGTACGCTTTCATCGACTCTCTGGTAAACATAGATGGCGTGTCGATGAGATACAGATAGATGTCGCCGAATGTCAAATCTGGCCATGTGTCCGGGCTTTTGCTCCAATTCTCACTCAGGTGATATTGATCAGGCAGAGAACATGAACCCTGGTTATATAAAAGCTTAACCTTATATCTCTTTTTTGGTTCTTCGGACAAATAATTAGCATATGCTGACAAAACACAGGTAGATTGCTGCGAGTCTGCGACATGTTTTGGTTCTTTCTGCCAACCAGTTCGCGACCACGCCCATATCGTGACGTCACATTTGATTCCGGCGAACATCCCTATGGTTCTTGACTCAGAACCCTTTATGCCAAAAAGGTTCTATATAAGGAAACCTGTCTGACATGATTGCGTAATACATGTTTAATAGGCTTTAAAAAAAATCTAGCGATAAAATATGCCGTATGTTTAATTAATAAAATTGAAATTATTAAAAGTACATTAATTGACCCTTCGCAGGGAGCTTGATTGACAGGTGATCTGACGAATCATACTTCGCCATTTGCCATTTTGTCGGACAAAGCAGTCAGGAGAGTTAGTAGATTAACATGGGAGGATGTGAACTTGAGAAGCGGAGTG
Source organism: Phoxinus phoxinus (assembly GCF_949152265.1). NCBI lineage: Eukaryota > Metazoa > Chordata > Actinopteri > Cypriniformes > Leuciscidae > Phoxinus > Phoxinus phoxinus. The sequence continues at coordinate 26,335,314 of NC_136897.1, forward strand.
TACTGACGCCTTTCCGTGGTTAAAACAACATTCCTTCTGATGTTCATTCACGTTTATTTGATGCTATAAATGAACTAGACGGAAGAGATGATCGGTTCACGAGCAGCTTTAACTGAGGCTTTACAGCGATCTGACAGACACATTAAAGAGCCACAAAATGGCGTAGCTTGTCGGACATAGCAACAGTAACTAAGGGGGGCGGGTCTTTGTGAACGGTCAATTAAGTAAAAATAATGAATTATTTTGAATGCATTTTATATAACAGGTGATTGAAGGGGCTGAAAAATAAGAGGGTTTGAAAGTTTTTTCATTGAAATAATGTGCACCAATAACAATTTTCAAAAACTGACCAAGAGTATGACTTAAGAATGCTTGAAAGGTTCATTTGATTCTTGTTCTTCACAGTATTTTGACTTATCTTACAGAGCTTAACCAATAGGATTAGATTTAAAACCAAGGCTAGTTTAATTCTAGGTTATTCACAAACTAATTGGCCAAACAAAAAGTTAGGTTGATTACAGGGTGTACTTTGACTGATGGCCGTCTCCTTGTTTTGCACCTGGTCTGATGAGTTAAATCCGAGCAGTAAATCTCCTGAGGGGAACATAGCAGTCAATCAGGATTGGAATGAGTGTGTGATGGAGGGCAGGTCACCACACCATGACCAAGACTCATGAATCTGCCAAGACCTGCTCGCACAAAAGATGGACGTCTTCAGCATTCGTGTCGCTCACCTCAAGCAAGCCATTCCTTATCTTAACTCAAGCCATCATAGTAAGTCGCATTGATTTCATGTCAATTTGGTAATTTTGTGCATATATTCCAGCCCGGTCTCACCCCAAAACGTCACATACTGACGCGTCTTGACCATTCGGCAACATACGACGAAAAAGGTACCCTTTAACGTCCATATGAGACGCAGACATAAGCGCACCAGCAGCGCCTTCTAGCGGTACCCTACCGCATACCTAAACCCAACCATTCCCGAATCGTCACATATGGACGTTAAAGGGTACCCTTTTCGTCGTATGTTGCCGAATGGTCAAGACGCGTCAGTATGTGACGTTTTGGGGTGAGACTGTGTTACATATTCAGCTAATTTGAAAATGCATTTGGTTATGTGAAAAAATCTGGCTCATTTGAACATAAATTCGGAGGAATGTAGTATAATATGTTATAATAAGTTTATTTTAAGTAAATAGTTCAAATAACATCATGTGCAACATTTTCTACAAGCATTGATCATACATAATTGAATGCAGTCACTGAAACACACACACACACACACACACACACCCCTAGTAATAAACTTCATTGCATACCTCGTCCTGCATCATTTGTGCTGTACATGATTTATATCTCAAATCATGACAAGAGCGGTACGTTTACTTTTCTAAGCAATCAGACTTTTTTTTCACCTGGCGGATCAAATGCATGAAAACTTTCACTTTAACTTCACCTAGAAACCATCCACAACACCCTAGCAACCATATAGCAATGCCCCGGCAACCACCCATAACATCCTAGATGCTCATGAGTTTTACAAGCACGCACCACTCACAATTTCTCTGGAAAATGTCAAAATCCAGTTTGATTGTCACCATTTAAACAGCATTTGCCCGAGTTGTCATTAATACATGCAGCACAGCACTGATTTCCTGGAACCGAGATGCATGCTTATTAAACGTACATTTCCAAGAATTTCCAAGCGGTGTCGTTCGCCTTGGCACTTTAATCTTATGTATAGCACACTAAACTCTTATTAAAATGAAACCTCTCCTGCATACAGGCTTTAATGTGAAGTTCTGCTGAATCGTGATCCTGCGGCCTCTAATGTGACACGAAGCAGAGATGAATGCTCTCGGTCTCAGATGTCTGCTTGCACTTATTACTGGCTTCATGGCTTGTCATTTGAATGCTCCGGCACCTGCAGGCAGACAGAGGACTCGGCTCTTCTCGGCAAAACGTGTCTAATTGTGTACCAGTGCAGGGAGAACAAATTCAGTCATTAGAGATTTATTTGCCATGCTGTGTAAGACCGGGGATTGAGTTCGCTCAGGTAAATACTTCACTGTCTCAATGATTAGGAACATAGAAAAAAACAAGCTTTAAAAGCTTTTTAATTAAGCTCTTAAGGCGGAACTCGTATCTTAAAAGAGCAGCTTAGCTGATATTTGTTAAAAGTCCATTATTTAAATGAGGTTTCTGCTGATGAACTAATATTTATTGCAATGATATTTGGTTTTCTGAGTAATGCTTGTTCTTTTATGAGTCTGGTTGTTGAATTATACAATAATGCATATAAAATAGTTTTTTTTACTATGACATGTTGATTTGAATTGGTCAAAAGTTAATAATTTGATGTTTATTGCTTTTTATTAATATTGTTTTTTTTATTATGTGTTCAGATTTGCACAATTCAAGTGTGTAATTCCCACTTTTCCCAATCCAATCCAAGTCCTGTCCCACATGTTGTTTAATTTAGAAATGCATCATATTATTAAATGCATCATATTGTGAATAGTAATTCACGTTGATTTTAAAGGTGTGTAAATTCTGCACCATATTTCTGTCCTACAATGTAAATGATTAGTGCACCGGCAAGCATAATTTGTTATGGGTTTGTTCAGATCAGTAAAGGAATAGTTCACTGTCATAATTTACTCCCCCTCAAGTTGTTTCAACCCTGTATGAGTTTCTTTCTTCTGCTGAACACAAAAGAAGATATTTTAAAGAATGTCGGTAACCGAACGGTATAGTGGACCCCATTGACTTCCATAGTATTTTTTTTCCTACTTTGGAAGTCAATGGGGTCCATCTATACCGTTCGGTTACCGACATTCTTCAAAATATCTTCTTTTGTGTTCAGCAGAGGAAAGAAACTCATACAGGGTTGAAACAACTTGAGGGGGAGTAAATGATGAATTTTCTTTTTGAAGTGAACTATTCCTTTAAAGGATTAGTTCACTTTTAAAAAAACTTTTGCTGATAATTTACTCACCCCGATGTCCCCCCCGATGTGGAAGGAGGACCACACACACATATTCAAATGTCTTTGTGTCAGTTTATCTTTTAAAATGCCCATTTCGTGTGCGTATCCTGGGGTCCGTTCTTCGTACGTTGCTTAAAACATCCGAGATCAAACGAGACATCCAAGATGATATAATCGGCCTAATCATGATCTGGCTAATTGGGTTCTTCGAACACACCTGCCGGTTATGATTAGTATAGCTGGATTGAGTTATCTGAGATAATTGCGCATGCATGCGCTGGTTTAAAAGGGGATATGTATCGATAGTAGAAACATTGATCAGCAACGCTGCTATTGGCTGCTCACCGTGGCCAAAGAGCACGCACAGTTTTTCTCCGCAGCAGAGCAAAAGCTAGTAGTCGAAGTTTATGCAGAATTTTAATGTTAAATGAAAACGCCAGGGAACACATCAAAGTCTGTAGCCAAAGTCTGTAGCAGGAGATGGGGCTGGCAAATAGTAGCAAACAAATTAAATTTAATAGTGGGGACCATGTTAAATGTTTCTATCACTTGTAGCCTATATACATTTTTGTATTTTAATTTAATTTCATAATTACTTTGTTCATTGTAATGTCAGAGCCACCACCCACTAACATTGGAACAAGTAAAAGTGAAAATGGAAATCTTTACTAAGCTACTTATACTGTTCTTGGTCTCTTTTAAAAATACACCGTTAAATGATGTGCATGTGTTGTTCATGTGCAGCAACCAAGAAAAAGGCTATACATTTTTTAAATAAAAAACAGGTGGTGGTCCTGCACCCCCACTTACTCCCCGACAGAAGGGCTGGCCATTTGGTTGAATGTGAATTGACCCTATTGTGGGGGGCATCTCTGGGGGCATCTCTTCCTTAGACCCATGGCAGGGACCAGTAGCAGCAACAGCTTCATTACTGGTAAATTAGCTTTTAATTATCTTAGTACACTGTAAAATCATTTGTTGCTGCATTAAATTAAGTAGGCCTATTATCCAAATGGCTGGTCTAAAGCCTGAATTGCTTTACTTTATGAAAGTGAACACTGCATGTAGGCTAATGTAAAAATATCTCTCTAAAAGAACACACGGAGTACTATTGCTGACCTTGCATATAATATCTCTTATTGCAGGCAAAAGATGGCTTGATCACTGGCTTTTCTTTACAAAGAATAATTGAAATAAAAAAGGAACTAAGCATATTTGTCTTGTCTTTTATTAAACATTTAGTGAATTTTAAAAATGGTGTCCCACAATTCTGTCCTGTGCCGTCTGCTACTAGGTCCGTCCAAGTGCACTGGTGGAGGTCATCATCAGGCTGGAGGTCATTAGGCTGGAGGTCATCATCAGGCTGCATCTCCACCACAGGGATCCTCTCCTTTCTGATGTGTAATACGGCACATGTAACAATAATGTCACTGTCCCTGTCAGGTGCAACCCTCAGACTTTTCAGACACTGAAATTTTCCCTTTAGTTGCCCATGGTCAATTTTAAACTGTGCCCTTGTCCTGGCTAGAGCTCCATTGTCCGGGTTGTGGGTCAGGGAATGGGGTCATAAAATACTGCCTGCAGGTATAGCCCCTGTATCTCCAAGCATGTTGTAATCACCTACATAATGAAAAAAAAATAGTTATGTTAGGCTCAGAATACGTGTAGCCTATGTAATACAGTGTGCTTGATATTTATATTTTCCGTTTCCATGTTCAAATAATGTGCTACATGTGACTGATATGGTATAGTGTCACACACCGCCAAGACATTTTAATCAGTCAACTGCATACTTTTTGATTCCATTCCTTTTTTTTATTTAATATAATAATATTACTAATATGATATATTTAGAATTGTAATAGTAACTTACCTTCACATTTACACTGTTCACAAAATCCTCTTCATTGAGGCCTTGATGGGAACGTGTGTACAGTCTCTGGCACCATTCACGTTAGTGAAGCCTGACACAAAGGCTACTGTAAATCATACTTATTGGCTAAGTCATGAATGCATGATCTTCATTAAAAAAATATAATGTACCTGCATTGGCAAAAAAAATAAAAATAAAAAAAAATATCTGCTTTACAACCTTGGGTCTGGAAAAACCATAAAAAACCCTAAAAAAAAAGCTTGAGCGCGAGGTAAACTTTGTGAATGGCACGACGGGCAGCACTTTTCACCAAATTCACCGTATCACTCGCAAAGAATCTCAGGGAAATGCACACAGTTTGTGCTGTTGTTAAAGCCCGACTCCGACATTAAATGTGTTGTTCCAACAAATGAATGATACAAATGACACTCACGAGTCACGAGAAAAACTATATCTCTCTAAAAGTACGCTATCGCGCTGCGCTAAACAAGGACTTCCCGGATCACCTCCGCTTATGAAGCCGGGATCTAATCCTGTTAACATGAAATAAGCCTGCTCGCGAGCAGGTTTAAGCTTGCGCACCTGTTGCTATGACAGCAAGTCCAGGATGAGCGTCGAAGAACCAAACAATCCAAGATCATGCCAAATCGCCAACAATCAAATCCAGCTAAGTGAGTTAGCAACGTACGAAGAACGGACCCCTGGGTGTTGTAATATTAAAAAGCCTAAAAGAACATTTTCGTCAAGACAGAAATTTTCGACTTTTCATAGAAGCGTGACCTTTTTAACGTAATTGCGTATTACGTGATGTCACGAACGCGCATCACAGAACAGAGCAAGGCGAGCATTTGTGCTTATAAAACTTAAACTTTTTTATTATTTTTTTTTAAATGACGATCGTTTCGCTAGATAAGACCCTTATTCATCGTCTGGTGTCGTTTAAAGCCCGTTGAAGCGGCGCTGACACTGTCATCTGGACCGTTTGGGACCCATTGACGTCCATTATATGGAGAAATGTTTTCATCAAAAACCTTCATTTCTTTTCGACTGAAGAAAGAAAGACATGGACATCTTGGATGACATCGGGGTGAGTAAATTATCAGCAAACGTTTTTTTTTAAAGTGAACTAATCCTTTAAGTAAATTCCTTAATTTAGCAGGCAGCACTAAATTGAATACATTTGGAAATTATATATATATATATTTTTTTTTTTTCAGAGCTGAGCATACACTCATCTTGTTTCTATATCCATCTAAACCTGCGTAGAGATCACCCTGCAGAAGTTCATCGTCTTTAATGGACGACCGTAATTAGCAGCCATTCACCCATGTTCCCTATTGTGAGCTAAAGGTTGTTCTCATTCTATTCTGGTCTCTAGCATTTATCCCTCGACTTGTGTTATGATGGGCTAACTGATATGGACAGCTGGGCAGTTCTGCACCAGTGCTGATCGTCGCCACCGGTGGCTCTCGCTTTCTCTAATATCAGATAATTACAGTGGTTAATCAGGCTGGTAATGAGTATGGGCACCATGCCATTTCAATCTGACACCGGTGGGAGTGAAGCTCACTTCCCTGCCAAGCTGATGTCAGTTCCTGCCAGCTCCCCGACTGCGCTGCGGTCTACAGTCCACCTGGCCTGTGAATAATGAGAGGCCAGCGGACATTAACCTGCGCTGCTCTTCCACATTTGGACTACCTCTGTTTAACAGGTGTTGTGTGAAATAAAGACGGCTCATTTCAAAATAAAAAAAAGTTGTATTCTGCTTCACTGTAATACTACAATACACACACACACACACACACACTGCCCCAATCCCGAAACCTACCCATCACAGGAAACATTCTTCATTTTTACATTTTTAATAAAACATAATTTTTTATGTTTTTTAAGCTATTTCAATTATAGGACTCATGAAATGTCCCCATAAACCACGTTTAAGTTGTAATACCAGTGTAATACACATGTCATTATACAAATTTGTGTCCTCATAAATCACATAAACAAGAGCACAGCACACACACACACACACACACACCATATGTTTTGATGTATTATGGGGACTTTTCATAATTATTTTATGTACAATCTATATATTCTGTCCCCTTACACTAACCCTACCCCTAAACCTACCCATCACACAAAACGTTTTGCATTAAAAAATAAATAATAAAAAACACTTAGTATGATTTATTAGCTGTTTTCCTCATGAGGACGCAACATTTCCCCCACAAGGACAAGGATTGTCCAAAATTTTGGATATTGCCATCTTGGGACATTATGTCCCCATATTAGGGTTTACCAGGCCACCCACACACACAAACACACACACACACATATATATATTGTTGATACCGTCTAATTGACCCTCCTCTGAAAGCGCCTCTTGATTTCTCCTAAAAACACCCATCATCAGGCACAAGCGTCTCTCGATCGCCCCTCCTCCTTTACATCCCTCCTTCTCTCTCTCTTCCTCTGCATTTTCCTCACTCACTCACTCACTCACTCCCTCACTCACTCACTCTCACACACACACACACACACACACTCACTCACACACTCAGTCAGTCAGTCAGAGGAACATCCGAACAGACAGCTTCCCCGACACCCAGCTGTCGGACGCTGCTTCATTTCACCACACACCAGCTCTGGGTGCAAACTCAGAAGGGGTGTTTGTGAAATTGAAAGGCGTCCTAACAGGGCAAACAAGGACTCCATCATCAGAGAGGTACGGACGCTTCACATTCTACAGCATGAGGGTGTTTCGTGTCGGAACTGAATAGTTGTTCTGTAGTTTACAGGTGGAGTTATGTGCTGAGATGATGGATGCGAACAGCTGTTTGTAAAAGGACTTGAATTAATGCTTCACTGATTTTGCACATTATTGTTTCGAGTAATGCAGATTCTTTTCTGCGCTGCTTTCTGGTTTTCTTGACTAGATTGTGTGTTTAAAGGCATTGCTGCAGCTCTAAAGCCATCATTTACTCTTTTCTTCATGCAAATGTGGATGAGCTGTACTTACAAGCGCTTCACATGATAAATGCAAATTGCACGCATGACAGTTAAAATGAAATGAGTGAGACATGCTGTACTTCATTTAAAACTCTTTTAAACAAATAATCACTAAATGTGCAGTTTTTATGATCTATACAATTGACAGATGACCTGGAGAAAAGCTAAACTGTTGTTCGGTGTGTGTATTTATTGATATAGGCAAATGTTTAGGACTGTATAAACAATGTGTAATACTATATGGTAACACTTTACAATAAGGTTCATTAGTTGATGTATTAACTAATGAACTAACATTGAGCAATACATTTGTTACAGTATTTATTCATCTTTAGTAAAAATCCAGTTCATTGTTCATGTTAGTTCACGGTGCATTAACTAATGTTAACAAATACAACCTTTGATTTTAATAATGTATTAGTAAATGTTGAAATTAATATTAACTAAGATTAATAAATGCTGAGAAGTATTGCTCATTGTATTGCAAGTATTGTAACTAAGGTAGTTAACTAATGAACCTTATTGTTAAGTGTTAGTTATATATATATTCAAAATACAAATGTAATTCTATTGATTTTTCCCATAGTTTAATGCAAATAGTCTCTTCAATAATATAGTGCGTACACATAATGGATTATTACAATCAAAAAGCACACAGATGCTTTTTGCCTTGTGCATAGCTGAGAGCTTTAAAACAAATGTGTGTGACTAAAAATGCAATAGAAAAGCAACTAATTTCCATGAGACTGTTTTCTATGATTATTGTTTTGCCTTCACATCAAATAAGTCCGGAAATTAAAAATTTTGCAGGAAATTTATCAGCACTTTCCAGCTTCCAAGACACAGAAGAAAGTGCTGATGCTGACATGAAGCAAAAACTCTTTTGTAAAACCAAAGATTACATAGGCTACCTACATTTCATGATGTGGTTGAAGACACCCCGAGAATGGATCATATTTACCCTTGTTTTGATCTATAGCCATCATTAAAAATTAAACACAACAGAGCTGTTGCTCTTTCTGAGTGCATTATTACAATAATAGGCTATAACCATCAATAGATCAACTACATTAACTTTTATCAGCTACATTAACTGCCTCGTGTGCTGCTAGCCTAATGTCTTCAAGCCAATTTACTTTCTTAATATGCATTCTTGGTCCTATATTGTTAACGTTTCCTCATTGCAGGTTATTCAAAAGAAAGAAAAAGAAAGAAAATTAAAACATGCTCCACTCTTTCACTCTCTCAATACAAAACCTGTTGGTGTTGTTGCCAACGCGCATTCAGATTCGCGCATTCTGGTGTCGTGCAACATCATGCCCACTTTTCACAATCCAATCAACCGATGCATGAAATCAACAGCCTCACATTTTCGTACTGAATTTGTCGTTTCATTTACGAATGATATCATATTATCAGATTAAATGCATACTAGCCTAATATATATAAAGTGTAATCGCCATAAAAGTAGGCTATTTATATATTAAAAAGTCAAAGACTGGAAAAAACGGGTCAAACGGTGTATTTCTAGTCATGTGTATATCACGTGTAGTCCTAAATCTCTTATTCAGTGGCACATTAAACCCGTTGTTTCTTTGCGGGTAAAAGTGTAAAGCAGGATCCACTGATGCTCCACCTGTGGCTCTCTGCGCTCAGACGCACGCAAACACTTCCATCCTCTATTCCACAGCTCCAAGAATGGGAAAATCGGAGAGCCAAATGGATATCATGGAGAAAAGCACTAAACCGAGGAAGCATCGCTGGACTGTGGTGGAGATCGGACTGTCGGTCATTGTTCTTCTGATGAGCTGTGCTCTGGCTGGACTCATCGTGCTCTACACTTCAGCTCTGAGAGGTGGGAACGCGTCACGTATTCAAAAAAGACAACAGTCATGATCTTCGTAAGAAATATCCCGCGTTCATTTATTTATAGCCCACGTGGAGCAGCTCGGCGAAACCTTTCTTTTGAAGAACTTTCTAGAAAACCAGAATGAAAAGAAAAAAAGTTTGAAGTAAAAAAATTATATGATTGTTGTTGTATATTTATTTATTTAATATTATTTTATTTAATATATATTAAATAAATAATATATTAAATAATATATTAAATATATCTATATCTCAAAAGGTAGGCTACTGTATGTTTATATATAATATATAATATATATATATATATATATATATATATATAGGTAGCGCAACTTAAGTGCATAGAGTTATCATATAATGATATCTCCAAAATTTTCACATAAATATAAAATGTAGAATTAGCCAAAAGCATCTATCAAATGGTTCTCAGTTCTCACATCCAATTATATTCTTTAAGATCTTGCATTTTCTTTTTATATTTCAGAGCGTTTTAACATAAATGAATCTTCAAAAGGTAAAGTATGCTGTTAAGTTGTACATAATTATTTTTATCCGATTTTTTTATCCACACCGTTCATTTAAATCTGCTGTTTTTCATTTTACTTTGAGTTTTACCCTGCCATAAATTCTGGATCACTCCATATACTACACAATATATTTGCACATAGTGTATATATATATATATATATATATATATATATATATATATATATAATACACATATGCACTACTATTGTCAGGTTTACAAAATGTTTTTCTCATGGCTAACTCTTGGTAAGTGAGCGAACAACTGAAGCTTTATTTCAATAAATTGCATTATATTACATGCTAGCCTGCAGTGTTAAGCTGAAGCAATAAGCTCTCACTATAGAGCTGGACTTTTGAGTGGATTATGTCACATGATCTCAATCAGACATTAACCTCAATTGTGTTGTTTATCTCACCACACCACATCAGGGCTGAAATATCCTTCAAAAGCTGACAGCAATGTCTGTACAACCCCACAGTGCGTCACTGCCGGTAATGTCTGAAAGCTTTCCTTTTATATACCGTCTCCAAACTTATATTCTAGATCTGAAATCATTTCTTGATTCATGTCAATGCCACAGCGGCCCGACTGCTCCAGAACATGGACCCCAGCGTGGAGCCGTGCCAGAACTTCTATCAGTACGCATGCGGAGGCTGGATCGAGCGGCACGTCATTCCCGAAACCAGCTCACTCCACAGCGTGTTCAATATCCTGAGAGACGAGCTGGAGATTGTGCTCAAGGGTGGGTTACGGCAGCTTCACACAAACACCATGAGTTTATTTCTTTTAAACAGTTTCGTCTTGTTGGTGTTGATTCATTGTCTCACAGGAGTTCTGGAGATGGAAAGTAAGGATGACAGAGAGGCCTTCAAGAAAGCCAAAACGCTCTACAGCTCATGCATGAACGAGAGTGAGTACACCACACTGATCGACGTATTCTCTATTATAATGTTTCTGTTATGATTTACCACTACACGTAAAAAATATGAATGATTTCACATATAAAATGTGAATGTTTTCACGTATAATCACAGAGAAATGTAACACATTGTATTAAACACATTGAATTAGTGTTATTTTGCACTAGAAAGACTGATATAGGCTAGTATTTTCATGTAAAACATGCTACAATAATAATTTTATTTACAACTTACACGTATAGTGTGCAATCCCATAGATCATCGCATGATGGAGTTTCATGACTTTTCCATTTGTATGTGTTTGTGATGAACTTAATGAACACAATGTATTTTATACTGTAAATGGGACCTTATTTCGGAAAAAAATATTGTATGGTAGTCAATGGCGAGAGACAACAAATATTTTAATCTGGTTTGAATTGTGCCCTGAATTACACATATGATGTTTGTCAATTTAAAAGATATATTTTAAAGTCAAGAAAGTCGCAGTTTGATGTAAAACTGTTGAGATATAAGACTGTGAAAATACGTCATTACAAAGACTACAAACCCAAAAGGCGCACATGTGACGTCATACCTTTTCTCTCAATGAATGAAGCTAACTTTACTGAAGCTAACTTTACTGAAGCTGACTTTACTGAAGCTGACTCTACTGAAGCTGACTCTACTGAAGCTAACTTTACTGAAGCTAACTTTACTGAAGCTAACTCTACTGAAGCTAACTTTACTGAAGCTAACTTTACTGAAGCTAACTTTACTGAAGCTAACTCTACTGAAGCTAACTTTACTGAAGCTAACTCTACTGAAGCTAACTTTACTGAAGCTAACTCTACTGAAGCTAACTTTACTGAAGCTAACTTTACTGAAGTTAACTTTACTGAAGCTAACTTTACTGAAGCTAACTTTACTGAAGCTAACTCTACCGAAGCTAACGTCTGTCATTTTTTCTTACGTTATAATCGTGACGTTGCGCCGTCATGCCTGAGTGTGTTGTACCAGACTGCACACACACGAGCAATGGTGAGGTATAGTGCGAGACGAGAGATGTAGTTCATTGAGTGATTTCCACATAAAACTAACTGCGACTTTCTTGACTTTCATAATTATCTTTTAAATTGACAAACATCATATGTGTAATTCAGGGCACAGTTCTGACGGAATAAAAGTTGTCTCTCGCCATTGACTACCATACATATTTTTTCCGAAATAAGGTCCCATGAGCCGGAAGCGGAGGGGCGGGACTTAGACTCTCTATTGCAATGCCATTTCTGAATCTGCTACATTTTTAGCAATGCTTTATAAGATGGGCTTTGAATTAAACACTGTAATGTAATGATAAATCTCAAAGCTGGTTAGTTTCAGGGTTATTATAGTTGACTAAAACTATGACTATTAAAAAGTTTTGAACCAACTTGGCCTCGTGTCTCTGGTTCCCCCTGCAGTTCTGATCGAGCAGCGCGACTCGCAGCCTCTCCTCGAGCTCATCGACAGTATTGGCGACTGGCCCGTGGCGTCTGAGGTCTGGAACGGCACATCAGGTACTGGAGATAGCGCAGGCCGTCTCTAATTCACTCGCGCAGAGAATGGCAGCATCTTGAGCTTATCTAAATGGGATAAATGCAACCGCTCCAGCCGTGCTGTCGCTGGGTGTAGATAAGGCGCTGGAGTGATGGGAAAGTCCAGTGGTTTCACAGAGCAGTGGCCGTCCTGCTCATCTGTCATGTGTATAGGGAGATATGCCCCGTCGAGGAGGGAGAGAGGACGATGAGTATTGGCACTGTGCCTCATTATAGACCTTGAGAGAGGGCAGAATAATTAAATGTAATAGAAGAAGATTGCTGGAATATAATCTACATATGCAGAGATCAACCCAAACACACACACTGGCCTTTCCTGACAGATTTATTATGTGTCTTTAAAGCAATGGACTGGTAATTAATGCTGGTTTTAATGCCATTGGAGACGTTTAACCAGAACTGGCCTTTGGAAAACTAGCCTGTAATTATGTTTTACTGCATCTACTATAGTATCCGTCTGATTGTGCAAACAAAGGGCAATTTGGTACACTGGGTTTTATAGGTTATTTTTTTAATTAATAGTTTCTTCCCAGAATTTTGAATAAAAGAGAAATTGACCAGTGATGATGTGCGATGCAGTCGTTTGGCATCATTTGTGGTTATTAAAGTCATCGAAACGGTGTTTGCAACTTATTTTTACTTCCAGAATGTGATGCATTTTATGTGAAACCAGAAAAATTTAGGATCTGATTGTGTCCATTGGGAATTAACTGGATTGTGAAATGGAGAATGGAGCCACAAATGAGAAAGCTGGCTGAAAAGTAAAGTCATTTCAGAGTAAAATATATTTGTTTTCATTGGAAAATCTGCACTGATGAAGAATCACATGCAGGAAAAGTGTATTTATATGATTTCATGTTGCAAGATCCCTTAAAATGCTTATACAAATGCAATTGTCTTTCCTGTTTTGATTTATTTCCTAATGAAAAAGAAAGTCGAGGCTGGACAGATTGAGAGGATTGTTCTTTTTAGTGAAATATATGACAAAAATGCATTTGATCTTAGCATTTATTTTCCTTGTCAAAGTATTGAACTGACAATTCATTTCATTGCATTATCAAAAGACTAATGGTGCTATAAAATTAATATAAAACAACGCAGCACGGAAAAGAAGAGGGTTTCCTAATCTATTAAAAAGCAGTGCAGTTGGACGCAAAATGCATTCTGTGTGAACTTTATTGAAGTAATGATGCATTGATAACCTCGATTCAGTGTCCATATCGACAGATTCATTCAGTGAAGGATTCTTCAGGCTGATTCAAACTCTTTTTAAATGATTCACAAGAATCGACTCATTTGTTCACGAATCGAACTACACAGATCGCGCTGTATTTTTGCCAGTATTTCTGAAATGTCAGCACCATTCTCATAGTTTGAAAACGGCTGATAATAGAGTAAGAACTAACCATAATAAACGCATATCTGCAAAAAAAAAATATTTGGGGAGCATGCTTATGTAGTTGTAAAGCATAGATTGCCTCAAAGCGAACAGACATGGACTAAAAGCCACAAAACATTGATCTTACAGAGCAAGCGTGGAGCCTGGAGGACACACTGGCTGTTCTGAACGCTCGGTATAATAAGAAGGCCGTGCTTGAGATGTTCGTGTGGCCAGATGATCGCGACTCCAGCCGCTACATTATACATGTAAGTTGTTGAACATCCTGTATAATTCACATTTATATATGACTAGCAAAACACTCATAGTGGTACTACCATGTTTTTAGACATGTAACTTACCTGTATGATGGCACTTCCATGTTTTCTACACCACACAGCCGCGTCTCAGTCAAAGTGCGACCACTAAACTGAGCTCTCTTTAGTGGACAAATTCACAAAAAATTAAGTAAAGAAATAGCAAGTATCCTAGTAAATATAGTCGGTTATGTCTTAATTGAACGTAAACAATTAAGGAAGTAAAGGAGTGTGTACAGCATCAGTATATTATATCTGTGCATTCACTCTTAAAGTGACAGTAGCCTAATATTCCTGATTTCTAATGCTAATCAAACAACAAAGGATGAAGAAAAAAATCACTCTCTGCTCTAGACTGAATAACTTTTGTAAATTTAATAAGGATGTTTAATTTATAATAATGAAGTCTATGCAGTGTTATTTTACATGTCCTCACTTAATTACTTTTCTGTACCTGAAAACTACTGAAAAACATGAAAAGCACTGTTTGTTTTATCATCACTGTTTATATCTTAGTTATATTTTATTAATTTGTCACAGGCCATTGGCAGGTGTGGCAAAAAGTTAGTTTTAGGCTCTGTGTATTTGGTAATACCATTTTGGATGTACTGTACCATGTTTATCACGGTACTACTAAGCAATAACATGATTTTGGACATACATTTAAAGAGTAGTATATAAATATGGTAATCATTCAGCATCGTGGTGTATATCAAAGTTGCATGGTATTGCTTTATGATGCCCTGGTGGTAATCACGTCAGTACTTGTCGGTTTGATAGATTGGTTGTTTTAGTGGCACGTCACCTTTGAAAACACACAGTGGCTAATTGCAATTTATTTCACATAATACACCCTGCTTAAAATGCCATTTGGAGCACGAGTTAATGAAACCCGAGTGTGATTTTATGTTGGTTTAATTATGAACAGAGCACTATTGGATGATCTCATGCACGCCGCACCCAAAAGCGATGCAGATAACGAATAGAAGATTGTTTGTGATAACAAATGATTTTATCATCACGTCTTTCTGATTGCACAGGTTGACCAGCCAGCACTAGGAATGCCTTCAAGAGATTATTACCTCAGCGATGGGAATTATAAGAAGGTACGTACGTGGTGGTGTCATTTTGTGAGAGCCATTCTCTCCCTCAATGCTTTTGTTATAATTACACGAATCAGCAGATCCTCCGTCGTGTTTGTGGGCAGGTGCGCGAGTCCTACCTGGAGTTCATGGTTTCCATGGCGAGGATCGCACGAGAAGACAGGAACTTGACCCAAGATGAAGAGCGCGTGTGGGAGGACATGACTCAAGTGTTGGAGCTGGAGACAGACATCGCTAACGTGAGTTTAACTGGAGATGGTAAAACACAACAAGCTTAAAAATAACACGCGAGTGTCTGAAATGCGTTCTGTGCTGTAAATGTCATGCGTTTGTGTCTGATTTCAGGCTACCTCACCTGCAGAAGAACGCAATGACATCACTGTGCTTTACAACAAAATGACACTGAGAGAAGTGCAGCTAGCTTTCAACCTCAATGTAAGTGCAGAAAAGCATGGGGTTTTAATGGAAGGGGATTTTTTTTACTTTTACACTTGGTCCCCCTCAGTCTTTAATGAAAACTGCATCAGTAAAAGCTGTTATAATATACACTACTGTTCAAAAGTTTGAGGTTTCTGTAAGATTTTTCTCTTCTGCTCACAGAGGCTGCATTTAAAATAAAATAAAAAATACAGGAAAAACAGTAATATTGTGAGATATTACAATTTTTAAATATTTCTATGAGAATATATTAAAAAATTTAATTCATTCCTGTGATCAAAGCTGAATTTTCAGCATGACTACTGTCTTCAGTGTCACATGATCCTTCAGAAATCATTCTAATATAATGATTTGATGCTCAAATTAACATTATAAATGTCTTTACTGTCGCTTTTGATTAATTTGATGCTGAATAAAAAAAATATTTCTTTTATAAAAATCGCACTGACCCCAAACTTTTAAACAGTCTAAACCTGAAGAGAAATTATGGTTGTTAATACAACAAAATAATTGTGATGAAAGGGATAGTTCACCCATCAATATAATATTGATTTCTGTCCCTTTTGGGTGAATTATACCTTTTCATGTTTCAGAATATAAATGTAATAATGTCAAATTTGGTGAATTGTATATATTATAGTTTTTTTATTATTATTGTTTGTTTTTGCACTTTCCCACAAACCCTTGTTGATCCAGGAACACATCCTACTTCCCCAAATAATCGTTGTTTTCTCATTAGCGCACGTATGCTTCTCACTTCTCTTTATGAAATGTCAGGGCTTTAACTGGACGCGCTACATCCAGGGAATCATGTCCAGCGTGTCAGTTACGGTGCGACCAGAAGAGCCCATGGTTGTGTACTGCTCACCTTACCTGGAGAAGCTCCGCAGCGTTCTTTCCAAGCACAGTCACAGGTGATGCTCTTAGTGACGCTGTTTGACACGTGAGAAATGTGAGGTAATTCTTCATTGTCATGTCAGTTGTGACCCTGGATCACAAAACCAGTCACGGGTCGCACGGGTATATTTGTGGCAACAGCCAACAATACATTATATGGGTCAAAAATATAGATTTTTCTTTCATGCCAAAAAAAATCATGAGGATATTAAGTAAGATCATGTTCCATGAAGATATTGTGTAAATTTCCAAACCGTAAATATATAAAACATGTATTTTTGTGAGTGAATGCAGCACAATCGTGAACATAAATGCACAACTTTAAAGGAGATTTTCTCAATGTTTCGATTTTTTTGCATCCTCAGATTCCAGATTTTCAATAGTTGTATCTCGGCCAAATATTGTCCTATCCTTACAAACCACACATCAATGGAAAGCTTGTTTATTCAGCTTTCAGATGAATAGATCTCAATTTAAAACAATTGACCCATGTGACTGGTTTTGTGGTCCAGGGTCACAATCATGGTCATCCAGAGGAAATACATATTCCTCAGAGGTTCAGTGGTTTCAGAGATAAGACAACTTAAAAGGTGAATGTCCCACTGAAGTATCAAGCTTGTCACCTGTGCTTATCCTAAACTTGCTAAGAGGAGAAATAAAACCAGACAATAATTGACACGCAATGAGAGTAAATAAATGCGGATAGCATAGAATTTGAGTTCATATTGAGATCTCTGACTTTGACACACTTCTGAACACAGATTAAGATCTCTTCTAATTCTCCTCTTTTCTAATAATTTGCCCTCCATTTAATCATATCGATATCTAGGAGAAACACCTTAATTATTAAGGAGATCTTCTCTACACTATTAATATACATTTACATTTATTTGCATACATATTGCTTTTATCCAAAGGGATTTACATTGCATTCAAGTTATTATAGTATTTATTCAAATTTTAGTTTTCAATTTTAAATTTAGTTCTAGTAATATTGTTGTTTTTATTCATTTTTAAAAAATATTTCTATTTAGTTTTTATTAAAGGTTTAGCTTTAGTCATTTTAATTCTTAAACTTATTTCATTTAATTAAAATGTTTTTAGTTTTTGGTTAGCAATAACAACACTGCTTCAATAATCCACAACAAACACATTAGTTGAATTTAAGAAATGTAAATGTCAAAATGCAGGTTGCATAGTTTTGTGCTGTACGGCGGCATTAAATGATCTGCACATTTGTGATCTCGGCAGGACTCTGCAGAACTATCTGGCATGGATGCTCATCATGGAGAGGGTCAACAGTATGAGCCGTCGCTTCAAAGACGTGAGAGCGCACTACAGAAAGGTCAGTCGCACTCGGAACAAACACAAGCAGAGGAGAGCTCATGGCATTTGACTTCGCCTGCTTTAAAACTCACTTTTGGTGATTCAGTCCAATGGGTTCTGTTTATTTTTATTAAACAGTTCTCTGGAATACTTGATTTTGATTGGTCAGTCGTAACATTCCAAGTTGTGTTATTTCCTGATATTACACGGCTCTCTGGAATACTTGATTCTGATTGGTCAGTCTCAACATTCCAAGTTGTGTTATTTCCTGTTATACCATGGTCTGGGTGAATACTCGATTCTGATTGGCTGCAGGGTGTCCATTAAAAGGTGATGTAGGACAGCTAGTAAAGGAGTTCTAAAACCGTTAGATTTCGATTGTAAAACTAATTCAAATATAAACTAATGTTTTAAAAATGTGTTATTTGGCAAGTGAACATGGTATAAGCGGGTTAATGCCCTTCGAGGTGTCCATTGTCAGGTATTAATGGACTCCGCTGCGCGTCGGACGGATCACACGGCTCTCTGGAATACTTGATTCTGATTGGTCAGTCGCAACATTCCAAGTTGTGTTATTCCCTGATATTACACGGCTCTCTGGAATACTTGATTCTGATTGGTCAATCTCGCCATCCAGCGGGATGTTATTCCCCAATAACAACCGGTAAAACCTGTTAACACAGGCTCATCCGGGTAACTGACGTCAGCGCTATATGCTTTTTCTTTGTTGAAGTTTTGCGTTTGGTGAGCTAATAAAATATAAAAACTCATTCAAGTAATATTTTGTGTACAGTTAATTATGTCACCCAGTATCGTGGACTGGATATCGTGGACTCTTTTTTTGTTTCATACAAATGAAGCTGCTGCCATTTTGCGACGAGTTTTGTACACTCTTGAGTTATAAGTTAACAAACAGGTACGATTTTAAATCAATATCTCCATAATTATTTATGTGGCGAAATGCTGTGTAATAAAGTGGTATGACTGTACCGTATCCCTTAAATGTCCGTCTTGTTTGAACTTGCTACGCTGCAACTGCTCTCTCCGCGGAAGCTTTGTGTTTAAAGATCTAATAATTCGACAATATTTCATGTCTTTACTTATGTGCCAAGTAGCCGTGTAATAAGCAGGATAATGTACATCCAGCCGGTTGTTATCTCAGAATAAACCCCTTCAGGGTAATGCCAGGGACTGTCCTGATCACCCTGTCAGGGTTTATTCTGCGATAACAACCGGCTGGATGTACATTATCCCTTACTTAACATGGTGTTCTCAACCTTATTTTGGTCCCATTTTTCTTCATTGCACTGTGTATGTGTGTGTGTGTGTGTGTGTGTTCACTCAGACTTTGCATGGCACTACAGTAGAGGACGCGAGGTGGAGAGACTGTGTCCGTTACGTCCAGGGCAACATGGAGAACGCCGTCGGAGCCTTGTACGTCCGGGAAACCTTCTCTGGAAACAGCAAACGCATGGTAACACTAAAACACCAACTCTGCCCTAAAAACACACAGCTAGACATAACAGGAACATCCTCCTTCAATGCTTTACACAATCAGAACAATCACACACATGGATTGTTTAGACTGTTCCAATAATGGGTTCAGTGATTTGACTGTTAGTCATCTGAGTTTATTAAGTTTATTTTTAATCTGGGATGATTTTATGTAACTCTGTGTTACATTGAATATAAAGATGTATGTGGCTTTATATTGTATTTCTAGGATAGTCAAATAGTTGTATTCATTTTAAAGTCAGCATGAAGTCAGAATATAGGCCTTCTAAAAAAATTTTTTTTAAATAATTATTCCCTTAAACAATCAGTGTTATTAATCCATTAAAGTTTTAAGCTGATTTTTTACTTATTTTTTATAAATATATTTGTATATATTTATATATGATTTTTTATATAGCTATATATATATATATATATATTATATATATATATATATATATATTTAATAATAATAATAATATTTTTATTATAATTTTTATTTTATGTATTTATAAAATAATTTATTTTTAAATGATACATTTTAATTAGATTAATTGAATATTATGCCAACTATAGTAGCTATTTCTGCTATTTGAAAAAGGGCCATTTGATGTTTGCTTGAAATGTGTCTCTCCGCTGTTGTTCAGGTGGGTGAACTGATCAAAAAGATTCAGGAAGCTTATGTGGAAACATTGGAAGAATTGAGCTGGATGGATGAAAAATCCAAGGAGAAGGCCAGAGAGAAGGTAAGATGGTTTTAATGGCCACAACAAAATAAAACGTTTTTATTTCTGAAGTTCATTCCTCAATCCCAGGGATTCCCAAATTCCCAAACTAAAATATTTACACATTTGCATGTTTATGGTTCTCTAATGTTGGTAAATGGTCACATGACATGCAGGTAGACAAAAAAAAAAAAATGTTTGTGTGTGTTTTAATTTGATACTTTTTATTTTTTTAAATTGTATATTTGTATAATTTAATTAATTATTAGCTTTTCATCAACTCACAAACCTTTGCCGTCCCCTCTCAAATCCCAGTTTGGAAAACCCCGCTTTTTCCTATACACAATTAGCTTTGTTAATAAATTAAACATTTTAATAAAATTAATTTCATAATATTCCAATATTTTATATTTTTAAGCACAATTGTAAACAGTTGTATATCAACATTACTTGGTTTCTATTTTCCATTTTTGTTATGCATATAGATTGTATCTTTTGTTATTATAATTAAGTGGGTTTGATCTTTAATCTTACATTATATTAATTATGGTATTTTTATTTGCTTTTGGTGTTTACTATAATGCTTTTTTACTGTAAAAAAATTTTTAGCTGCATTTTTATTTTATGAAATGTGCTGCAAATAAGGTTTATTATTAATTGTATTATATTTGCTCTTACTATCCTACAGTCTGAGCTATTCTCACTGTCCACCCTCCTGTTTTGCAGGCCATGGCGATATCGGAACAGATCGGTTATCCCGATCACATCCTTGAGGAGGAAAATAAGAAACTAGACGAGGAATACAAACATGTATGGAAACTCAAAATAAAATACCATTCAAAGCAACTAGTATCTCATTACATAAATACAAGAATGATACATCTATGGTATGATATGTGACCCTGGACCACTAAACCAGTCACATGGGTCATTTTTATTTATTGAGATTTATACGTCATCTGACAGTTGATAAATAAGCTTTCCATTGATGTGTGGTTTGTTAGGATAGGACAATATTTGGCCGAGACACAACTATTGCAAATCTGGAATCTGAGGATGCAAAAAAATCGAAACATTGAGAAAATCTCCTTTAAAGTTGTGCATTTATGTTCACGATTGTGCTGCATTCACTCACAAAAATACATGTTTTATATATTTACGGTAGAAAATGTACAAAATATCATCATGGAACATGATCTTTACTTAATATCCTGATGATTTGTGGCATAAAAGAAAAATCTATCATTTTGATCCATACAATGTATTGTTGGCTATTGCCACAGATATACCCGTGCGACGTGATATATCACATATGTGTTATTATGTTTCTGTTCGCAGCTTAATTTCAGTGAGGAGAACTACTTTGAGAACATTCTGGAAAACCTGGCAGCATCGGCCCAGAAAGGTCATAAAAAGCTGAGGGAGCCCGTGGATCCTGACATGTACGAAACATAGAAATATATGTTTGAAAAGACATTTTCCTTTCTTGACCCGTCACTGAGTCATTGCTTTTCTCTTTGTCTCTATGAATGTTTTAGGTGGATTATTGGTGCAGCTGTGGTCAATGCGTTCTACTCACACAACAGAAACCAGATTGGTAAGTTCATATAGTTAGAAATATATCCATTATATATATATTTTTATTTTTTATTTATTATTATTTTAATTTAATACTGTGAAGCTGCTTTGATACAATCTGTATTGTGAAAAGCGCTATACAAATATTCTTGACTTGACTTGACTTATATCATATAGTTAGAAATATATCCATTATATCGTATAGTTAGAAATATATCCAAACATAGGCATTGTTAATTCATGTTAGCAAATGCATTAACTAATGTTAACAAATGAGACCTTGTTGTAATGTGTTACCAACAAACAAAATGAAACAAAATGGCTGAATGCATTTTACAATCCTTCCAGTCTATTTAAAGGGGTGGTTGATTATGATTTCACATTTCTAACTGTAGTTAGTGTGTAATGTTGCTGTTTGATCATAAACAACATCTGCAAAGTTACAACGCTCAAAGTTCAGAGCAAAGGAAGATATTTGCTTTTAAAGAAATAGTTTTTTAAGGACTAACAAACGGCTGGTAGGGACTACACGACATTCCTCCCGGTTTAGTGACATCACCAACCCTAACATTTACATAAACCCCGCCCCCGGGACACGATTTATAGATTATCAAGACAGAATATGCTAATCAATGACTAGAAGATAACTACACATAAGCTACATAAATTCATCAACTAACCATTCAGAAATGTCCTGTTCTTCTACATGTTGTCACTTCTTCTTGAGTCCCTCCATCATTGTCTGACTTCGGTTTGAACATAAAAGGCTAAACGTTTTTTAAATGTTCAGTGCATGTGTGTGTGTGAGTTAAAAGGACACGAGCTGTTGAAGCTCCGCCCCCCTGTGCCGCGAGCAGCAGCTCATTTGCATTTAAAGGGACAAACACAAAACGGTGCGTTTTTGCTGACCCTCAAAAAGTGACAATTTTAACATGCTATATAAAAATATCTGTGGTGTATTTTGAGCTAAAACTTCACACACACACTCTGGGGACATCAGAGACTTATTTTACGTCTTGTGAAAAGGGCATACCACCCCTATAAAGCAAAAAGTCCACCAGCTAGATCAGCACAAACCAGTCTAGTCCAGATTCACGGTGGCCTAAACAGGGGTGTGTTTCCCGAAAGCATCCTTAGTCAACTATTATCAGCATATAGTTCAACCAGTCAGTGTTTCCCAAACCATAGTTCCAATGAACATTCGCAAACAGCGTCGCAAAGTTGTGTGTTTGGAACGACAGCTCTCGAGCTGTGGAGTAGTTTCATGTTTTCATGACATGTGGACTCAATAAATCCTAATCTTGAGCAAAATAAGCAAGCTGACATTCAGGACAATCTATATCTTTTATTTCCAATACATACAAACGTCTTTTAGTTTGTCAAAAGATTTAAAGCAGTTCTTGAAGAGTGCGCATGTGCGTATATACGCGCTCTATAAGAACAAGCCTAAAATTGAATCTGGAAATAAAGCAAAATAACTGAGAAAAATTAGTCCTCAGAATTAATGCTCGATTTTTTGCTATAAATACTGAACATGGCATCTATCTCTAAAGGATTCATAAAATAAGTTATTATTCCAGCACCTGCGTGACATCATTAACCAACGTGGTTAAACAACAAATTTGTGACAATACGGTTTGGGGAAACATTCGTGACTAGCTAGTTGATTTCTTCAATGATGCATCATGGTATATGGTGGTTAAGCAGCGAGTTACATCTTTGTACGGGAACGCACCCCTGATCTTTCCACAACCGCACACTAAAAAAAAGCAGCATTGTCCAAACGCGGGTCTTATGTGAAGTATTTGTTCTGGTCAGATTTCTCCTACTCTTTTTGAGGGCTCTCAACACAAACGCTTTCTCAGCCCATTGTGGTAATGGCTCTAATGCCTGTAGTGCTTTTTTCTTGTAGATTAAACAAAGCTAGTTTCAGGCTCCAGTGCCCACAAAGCTTGTGCTTCCAGAGATGCGGACGCCAAGCGCTGGTTAATACACAGATTACAAAAAGCCAAGTGATTATGCAGATTTTCAGCGGGAGAAATTTCCACATAATTACTCTTAGATTGCACATTTTAATGTTCCTGGACAATCTGGGAAACACTTCAAGCTGAATTGCCATTTTGGAGACAAGAGCGGCAGCTGTAACTGCGGCACGCCGGCGTTTCCAGCCCTATACTCTATAGCTGGAGGACGGCACACAGTCGAGATCTTTCTGTCCTTCCAATATATGTCGCTTCTGCTATCCTGTGTTTACCATAACCATCACACTCTTTCAACTGAGTCTCTTAAAAAGCACTTTCCACACTCTCATTTATCTAATTTGTCCACTAACACGATGTCCATCAACTTTTGACATTTCTTCTGAACAAACAAATGTCAAATCCTCATGCATGCTGTGATGGAAATGACATTTTAAACATTTGCGGAATAATGGACTTTATCTTATTAAGGCTAATTTCATGGCTAAAATGCATCCTAAATGCGCACAATTATGTGATATTACAACACGCGTAGAACAATTTGACTGGACATTTGCACAGCTTGATTGTGTACACGTGTATAGTGTGTTTTGGTTTTTCCTGTTCCCTAGTTAGTTTCCTTGGTTGTTAGTTAGTCCTACACACCTGTTCTGTTTTATCTTTATTACTCTTCCCATGTATTTAATCCCAGATTTTCCCTCGTTCTGGATCCGGTACTGTCAATGTTATCATAGTTGTGTTTCAATGATTATTTTTCCTGTTATCTCATGCGTGTTCCTGGTTTGATTAATTAATAAAGACTTTATTAGTGATATTCTCCTGCGTCGTGTGCATCTTTATACCCACAGCGTGACAACAATACAAATATTTAGTGATATTTACCTTGATTTTCTTCAAACATTACATGACTCATATTTCACTGACGGTTTTCTCATGGGTAAATATGAATGCTAACATTTAGAAAAACATCATTTGGGGAAATGTTGATTGGGAAAATTTTTGATTGTTGTCACAACTAAGCACTGTGGCATCATATACATAATCTACACAATAAATATTGAAATGTGTATATGCAAAAATATAAATATGTCAATATAAAAAGATCAAACGTTAAATTTAAGTAATAATTTAAATATATCATATTAAATTATACTTCAGAAGATTAAAAAACTATTCTCTAAAAATTTGTCTTTTTTTAAGACATTAAAATATTTTTACTCAAACTGTCCTCAAATATCATATTTGAAACATAATACATAATATAAATATATCATGCTAAATGATCACACTTTAGAACATGAAATATATTTATTTATTCAAATAAAATATTAATAAAATATAATATTTTGACTATAGTCTGGGACGATGGTAAAACTAGTGTTGGTCATTTGTTAATTGGACCTTAAAAAGCTCAAATCTGTTTAAATAAATAACCTCTGGGACATAAAAGTGTCCAAAGTTAACTACTACTATTAAAATGAGTTGTTTTCTCATGTGACTCGATTAGTATCTCACAAACGCATTTCCTGGTCAATTATCCATGCATTGTGCTGAATTCTGTCTCTTTCTATGCATTCATCTTTCTTTCCTTCAGTGTTTCCTGCTGGCATCCTCCAGCCTCCGTTCTTCAGTGAAAAACAGCTGCAAGCTCTAAACTTCGGTGGAATCGGGATGGTTATAGGACATGAAATCACTCATGGATTTGATGATCACGGTAATATGCGTTTCATCTGATGGATTGTACTAATTATCAGTTAGCTGTGGATGAATAAACTTTGTGGATTTGTCGATGATCAAACTCTGTGCTGAATGACGGGTTTGAAATATCATGGATAAATTGTTCTCTATTGGAACAAGCCAGCATGCAAAAGAGCATGTTTGTTTAAAATATGGCTTTGTTCCACGAAATTTAAATATTTATTTTCATAGGCCGGAATTTCGACAAGGACGGGAACATGAACAACTGGTGGAGCAACAACTCTGCCGAGCAGTTTGAGGATCAATCGAAATGCATGGTGGAGCAGTACGGCAAATTCAGCTGGAATCTTGCAGGAGGACAAAACGTAAGTTGAACCTCGGTTCAGTATGGAGAGAATATGAGGTAACACTTTATTTTACGGTGTTCGTGATACAGAGTAATTATTTAACAGTAGACGTTGTACTAACATGTAACAAAATGTAATTAACATGTAACTAAGTTATGGAACAGCCTGTACTTAAAGATTGTAATTATGCACATCTAAGCATTTTCAACACACTTAGAAATAGAAAAAAATATGCTGGTTGTGCAAGCAAAAAATACCTTAAAACTAAAATAAATATTTAGTCCCCTAAAAAGGAATGGATCTTAAACGTAGACAGAAATAGATTAATAAGTTTAACTTTTTACAAACTCTTTTAGTGTACTCATGTGTCGTTTTTGCTCACCCCATTGGAACTTTTACCATATTTATATGTGCTTTGTTTAAAAATTACAGTAAAGACACTGTATTTAGTGCATTCTCTGAAAACATGTTATGGATATTTTGTTTTAAGACTTCTTTTAAAGTCCCAGTCCGATCATATTTTGAGCTATTTTTAAACATTCCCAGTGGTCTTTAAATTATGATTATGCCATTTTTAGCCAAAATCTCAAAACCTGTGCTGTTTTCTGGGACTTCGCTTCAGCAGAGCGGCAGTAGCTCATTAGCAATTCGCCTCTGCGTTGTGGGCGGAGCCGTTGGCACGGAGACGACCCTCCCTCTCCCCGTTGCTGAGAGCTCTGATCACCGATCATTATTTCACTCCGAGACGTCGCGGTAAAAAACAGCTCGACTTCGCCTCGATATTTCATCCCTCCCACAGTGATCAATAAGGACATATTTAGTATCAGTGGATTGCTTGGAATTTTGGGATTATTATGATGCTAATGTCACCGCTCTATCTGAAAAACTGACTGACTCTCACGAGTGATGGGCTTGACACACGAGGGGACAAACGACTGCGACAGGAGAAACTCGACGGTGAAAGTGACTTATTGTTACAGTATATGTTCCAATTTCAGCGCCACTATCGGAGCTCTGTTCACAATGACTTGCAATGGCTTGTGTGTGTGTATCTGACCCTGCTGCTGAGTAAAATTAAACACAAAACACAACTTCAAAAAAGCCCCTGTAAAACGCATTACATTACATTACATTATAATCTACATCGCTTTAACACAGATGAAGTTAAGTTAACAGAGAGTTAACTTTTTTAACTAACTAGCCCCGCCCAGTGGAGTTACTACGTCACAACTCCAGTCTATTTTAGATGGCATTTTAGCGTCTGCTAATGATTCACAGTCATTTGAATGTAGAAATACTCAGAAATACAACTTTGAGCTTATTTTTCTCAAGATATGTTCTCTAACATCAGAAAAATGCCACAAGAACATGTTAACACCTAGAACAACATGATTTTCATCGGAGTGGGTCTTTAAACATTTTTATTGATTTTCAGAAGATCCCAGCAATTAGAGTTGCGCAATTCTGGATATATTGAGAGTTTTGATGATGATTTTCCCATGATTCTTCGTAGAAAACTAAACAGAATAGCATAATTTAATAGAGATTCTGACAAAAAAATTTTTGCTGCTGTCTATTTAAAAATTTTATATATGTATATTCATTTAATTAATTATTAAAAAGATTCAATGACTCATTCATAAAGACTTCACTTGTTTTATTACTGGATGAATCAGCAGTTTTGAACTAATCTCTGGAATGAAGGATTGAATGATAAATACATTGAACTTTTTTATTTCACTTGTCGCCACCTACTGGTGTAACAATGTAAATGATTCAATCATTATTTGAAGCGTCAAGCTACGTACAAAAGGTGATTTACTCTATTTAAAAATTTAAAAGCTAAATTTAAATATAAAAAAACTAAGAAAAATTACAAAAGTACATTAAGTACATCATAAAATGAACACTGAAAATGTAAAAGTAAAAGCTAATTCAAAATATGAATAATTACTATAATAGCACATGTAATAATAACACTAAACAATGTTAGGTTCATGTTGTTGCAGGTCAGTGGCATCACAACATTAGGAGAGAATATTGCTGATAACGGTGGAGTTCGCCAAGCATATAAGGTTTGTATCATTAATTCCCTTTAAACAACCAATGAGCAACGTAATAAAAACTACTCAACACATCTGCTATATGAATAAAACGGCAAGGACTGTTCACATTTTCTTTTAAAAATCTATTTATGTAAATTGTGACCCTGGACCACAAAACCAGTCACATGGGTAATTAAAAAAAAAATTAAGATCTATACATCATCTGAAAGCTGAATAAATAAGCTTTCCATTGATGTATGGTTTGCTATGATAGGACAATATTTGGAAATCTGGAATCTGAGGGAGCAAAAAAATCGAAACATTGAGAAAATCTCCTTTAAAGTTGTGCATTTATGTTCACGATTGTGCTGCATTCACTCACAAAAATACATGTTTTATATATTTACGGTAGGAAATGTACAAAATATCTTCATGGAACATGATCTTTACTTAATATCCTAATGATTTTTGGCATAAAAGAAAAACCTATAATTTTGTCCCGTACTATGTATTGTTGGCTATTGCCAC
The DNA here is from genome assembly GCF_949152265.1 of Phoxinus phoxinus. Taxonomy (NCBI): domain Eukaryota; kingdom Metazoa; phylum Chordata; class Actinopteri; order Cypriniformes; family Leuciscidae; genus Phoxinus; species Phoxinus phoxinus. The sequence continues at coordinate 26,363,939 of NC_136897.1, forward strand.
AGATATCCCAGTGCGACTTGTGACTGGTTTTGTGATCCAGGGTCACCATTAGTTGTGTGTGTGTGTGATATTAGGCATATATAAAGTGGGTGGAGAGGGAGGGCGAGGAGCCCCATCTTCCTGGACTGGATATGGATCATAAACAGCTCTTCTTTCTGAACTTTGCCCAGGTATGTGACCATGAATTACATTCACTTTAAAACTGACATGACTTAAAAGATACAGGTGCTGCTGAACCTCTGGGAAATAAAGGACTTCCGGCTGTCTAGTTTGTGCTTAAAGGGTTAGTTCACCCAAAAATGAAAACTATCTCATAATTTACTCACCCTCAATCCATCCTAGGTGTATATGCCTTTCTTCTTTCAGCCGAACAAAATCAGAGTTATATTAAATAATATCCTGGTTCTTCCCGGCATTCGTCGGGTCAGAGGTCATCCCTCTCTCTCGTGAACGCATGTACGGCCGTTGTAAATGTATAAATATTAGTTAAGTTATAAATATGAATATTTTTCTTTCAAAAACCCAGCCCTTCAGAAGGTCTTTATTAACCCCTGGAGTCGTATGGATTACTTTTATGATGGATGGATGCGCTTTTTTGGGCTTAAAAATCTAAGGTATCATCCATTCCCTTTATAAAGCTTGGAAGAGCCGGGATATTTTTTAATATATCTCAGATTGTGTTTGGCTGAAAGAAGAAAGTCATATACACCTCGGATGGCTTGAGGGTGAGTAAATCATGGGATAATTTTCATTTTTGGGTGAACTATGCCTTTAAGGCATGAAATCCGTGGCTGAATCATGTCATCCACTGGGATGAGCACTGCTTTAAAGGATTGGGATTTGAACAGTCATTATTAGGACATCCACATCTCAAAATCTCAAAATATGTGTTGGAATACACACCTGATCTGTTTTGCAGAATCCTACAAATGTCATTCAAGCATAAAGTGCATGTTAGGTCAAAACTAATGTTTCAAATCCATGTGTCCAGCTGACTTTAAAGGGGTGATGAACTGAGAAATCAAATTTTCCTTACATATAAGAGGTCATCATACTATAAGAATATCCTGTAAGTTTCAGAACTGAAAACTTGTTAGTCCAATAAAAGCTTTTATTGACAGCAGGCTCAGCGAACGACCGGTTTTTCAGATCTATGACGTCACAGGGTCTCAAACCCCGCCTCCTCAGAAGAAGGTCGACGCCTACTTCAACACCGCCTGTTTAGCCCCGCCCACCGACTCACGCATTACATGAAACTCATTATAATATGCAAAACTGTTATCCAATCATAGCAGTGGGCGTTTACTTCCAAGTCTTCAATGCGGCACGCCCATAAAAACAAGCGTTTCAGGAGCTAGCCTCAAAACCAGGGTAGAAAACAGCCGATTACTTATTCATGTTGATGTTTTTGAATGTAAAAACCAAGCGAACGTCATAAGTTGACCTCAGACAACAGTATAAAAAAAGCCAGTTCATGACCCCTTTAATATGACTGGGTTAATTGTATTGAATGTAAAAACATCTCATGTGTTCTGTAGGTCTGGTGTGGCGCCTGTCGCCCTGAGTACGCCATTCAGTCCATCAAAACAGACCCACACAGCCCTCTGGAATACAGGCAAGATCATCTTTTTATTCAAAATTATGAAACGTATCCAAGTCACACTTAAAAATGTCATTCGATTAGGTTACAGAGATAGCACATGCTATTAACTCTTTCCCCGCCAGTGTTTTTTTTTAAAGTTGCCAGCAATCTCCAGCATTTTAAATAATGACCCCCAGAATATTTTGTTGCTTAAATATCTGACTATGCAATACATCAAAAGTAATAACAGACCCTCTTACTTTTAAACAAGAGGGTATTTAACCATTTTATTCTAGCTTAATGCATTCTTTTCAGCATTTCTTTGAAATCGAAATCTTTTGTAACATTATAAATGTCCAATTCTTCTTAGAAATGTAATGCGTCCTTGTTGAATAAAAGTTTTATAAAAATCTTACTGACCCCAAACTTTTGAACAGTAGTGTATATGATATGAAGCAACTTTATATTTCCTTACCCCAGTTTGCTATATTTTTTATAAATATGTACATAATATAACGTGTGGTAAAACCTGAGCGAACTGACTTCATACATCCACTAAAAATCCCAGAAACACCGGCTGATTCAAACACACAAAGCAAAAATGAAGAAAAGTCACAGTCACCTCTGATAAGAAATCACTCTAAATTTGAATGTAGTATTAATTTTCAATGTATTGTGAAGAGGGCTAAACAAAAACTGTGAATTGAATTGAACTGAAGAAAAGTGCCTTAGTGAAGATTTTGTTGTTTAATGCAACATTTCAGACATTTTTAATGATTAAAAGTGATTAAAGGAGAACTCCAGCGCAAAATGAACCTTTGGTCTAATTACACATTGTTACCTAGTCAACCGTTATCTGAGATTTGTTTTCATGATTATCGAATGTAAATAGTTTTATCTCTAAAAACAGTTTAGCCTATAACGCTAGTATAACGCTAGTATATTGGGCATAGAGTAATGACAAATAAAAATCGCTTGTTAATACCACTAACAAGGCTCAAAATAGCCCCACACTAACACGGTAGCATAATGAGGGTCCCTACCTTCAAACCGAAGCATTGAGAACTTTGACAGTGTCCAGACAGTTTAATAAGAAGATATTTTATACATACAGTCAACTTCACGTATACAAGCAGAAGCCATCTTTGAAAAACAGACTCGATCAGTCGATCAACGAAACGCCGATCCAAATGCGCTGAACTGTGTAGAATCTCATATGGTCCAGCGCATTTAGATCGGTGTTTCGTTGATCGACTGATCGAGTCTGTTTTTCAAAGATGGCTTCTGCTTGTATACGTGAAGTTGACTGTATGTATAAAATATCTTCTTATTAAACTGTCTGGACACTGTCAAAGTTCTCAATGCTTCGGTTTGAAGGTAGGGACCCTCATTATGCTACCGTGTTAGTGTGGGGCTATTTTGAGCCTTGTTAGTGGTATTAACAAGCGATTTTTATTTGTCATTACTCTATGCCCTATATACTAGCGTTATAGGCTAAACTGTTTTTAGAGATAAAACTATTTACGTTCGATAATCATGAAAACAAATCTCAGATAACGGTTGACTAGGTAACAATGTGTAATTAGACCAAAGGTTCATTTTGCGCTGGAGTTCTCCTTTAAGAGTGATTAAAACACATTTTACAGGGACACTGTGGGTGTTTTATAAAGGATTGAGTGCCATGTTGTTTTGTTTTTCAACAGGGTTCTCGGCTCCCTTCAGAACTTTGAGGCTTTTTCCGAAGCGTTTCATTGTGAACGAGGAACTCCCATGAACCCCGAGGAGAAGTGTCGAGTGTGGTAACCCGCCGTCCCGTCGGAGTTCCTGGAGTCAGTGTATATTTTAGGAAGAAAGGCAGCGGTTAGGAGAGCTTGTTGTGCTGTTATTGCTGCCTGTCTGTTAGTCGGACGTGACAGACACGACCACGGTGTAGACACCTTCACGTGTGACTGCATAGATGTCTACTGTGAACTTTCAAAAGCGCACATATAACCAACAAGTGCAGGCGTCGTGAGCGTGCGCAGTGAGGGTGTTGTTTATCTGGAAAAGAGGCATGCTTTATCATCCACTTACTTTTAAGCAAGATTTCGTCCTGTTCGCTTGTTTCTTTTGACTCACTATTAGTTTTGGCGCCGGAAAATCCATGTAAACGAAATAGTTTCATTGTAACGAGAGGGAGGGTTTATTGACATCAGATTATGTAAACGGATAAATCCCTCAATTGGCTTTGGATCCTGTCAGCTCTCCAAGAAGATATCCGTTGTGCTTGAGCAATCCTAAAATCAGCCAACAACTGGAGGCTTGGAAGCCGAGCGAGATTGTGGTTTGAATAGAAGCAAGGCATCATGTTTCGTTTCATAACAAGCAGCCTTGAAATATATTTGGATTTTGGTAAAAAGACATTATTTTCTAAACCACGCAGTGGTAAGAGGCAAAAGCCAGAGTCCTATTGAGCGCTTTTTCCCCAAAACATCCTAATGTAATGTACGTTTCACAGAAGAATCTGTTTTTCTTTGAAAGCGAGGGCTTAGCGTTACGTAAACGGGCCCGTGTTGACAATTACCTGACAACCTTAAGACTGTTAAAACCATATCGCTTAAAGCTTCATGTGTTTTTGTCCATAAATAGATCCTATTCATGGCCTTGTAATTTAACTTCTGTTAAAGCCAGCAGATAACGGCAAGAAGCCTCTGCAATACAGGAACGAAATAGTTACAAGAACTCAGACTGTACATTAGTTTCATACACGCGGTTTGTTCTGCCAGGGAGCGCTTCTGTACGTCGCTATTGTTAACACTTACCTATGGATGTCTTAGCATGTTTAGGGATAAGAAGCAGATCTGTATTGAAACTGAGGGTCTTCAACGCTTCAGTCCTCCTGTTTAGTTTGGTTCTCGTAGTAAAAACATCATCACAGCATTGACTTCTGCAAAGAAACAGAAATAGTGTTTTTTTTTTAGTACATCAAGGTTACTTTCTTAAGCAGAATTTTGTAATGGTCATGAATTAGTTTAGTTTTAATAGTTTACACGCATTTGATCATTGGTGGAAATGTTCATGTCACATTAGTGAACTGCTGGGGAAAACAACAAATTAAAGTGGAAATTTCTAGTAAATATCACAATTTATTCCTGTGATCAAAGCTGATTATTTATTTTTGCATTAATACTCCAATCTTTATGTCACATGATCCTTCAGAAATCATTATAATATGATGATTCACTGCTCAAGATTATCAAGAAACGTTTCAAGACACAGCAAGTAACAATGAATTAAACATGAATGACTGAAATAGTAGTTTCTTGTAAAGCATATACTCTAATAATCTTTGTTTTATCTACAACATGATGCAAAATTAATTTAAATTGCTGGTTGACCAACTCTAACCAGCTTGGTCTATCAGGGGGCGGTTGCATAAAGACTAGTCTTACAAGTTAGTCATCAAATGTTTTCCTTTAAGTCTGTTTAAAACTGGTTTAAGTCAGTTACATAAAAACATAGATTGATGTAATTTGATACCGAAACGTAAGACGTAATGGCTATGCCCCAGGTCAAATTAACCATCTAAACTAGCCTGGACCAACTATAAAATCTCATGATTTTCCAGCAGGGAATATGTCATTTTAGTCTTAAAAGGTGGCATGTAACACCAAACCATTCCCGGACAGGAGGAATCGTTGAGCAGAGGTCTCACTCAAGGATCTGTACGCCAGTGGGTTTGTGATTTTAAGGAAGTTGATTTCATACATTGATCTGAGACGGAGGCTAACGGGGCGGCAGGGCTTCATGTGTTATCTGAAGCGAAGCAGGAGTCGCCTCTCAAATGGACACGGTCAGGAGGCGGCCCTCTCATTAGAGACCCGGTCAAGGCCGGGGACTGTTATTTTCCGTCTTGATTAAGCCGTAATGACAGCAGAACTAAAGAGGGCGCAGGAAAAGTGATAGAATGGACAAGATCAAACGGACGTCAGACAGAAAAATTGTCGAGTTCTTGGAAAAAGCTTAGCGGAGTCGATATTGGGTTGCCTTGGGTTATTGATTATGACTGTTATCTCTCACGACAGAGACTTTGATCATTTGAATGTTCATATCTGCCTTCATTGCTAGCCAATCTAAACCTCGACACCACTCTAATGGCACGGACTGTTTGATGCACGGGAGATGAGCGAGATATTGAATGCGAGCAACTTCAGAACAAATTAAATATTATAACTTCGGATTCTGTCAGCGGCGGGAAGGGTTTCGCAGTGATGAAATGCCAAATAAAACATAATCCCTGAATTATTAGTGCATGCATTTTCCAATGCAAGACCTGCCAGACAAGGAATGCAGCTCTACGCCTTTCAATAAAACACCGAAATTGGATTTCTAAGGATTTGAGCTTTAAAAGTGCCGGATGGTTTAGAAACAATAGACCCAATAATGCATATATCTAAATGTGCAGTATTGTAATGTTTGGTCAGGGAAGAGAATATGCATATTGGTTTTATGTACAGTATTTAACAATGTTTGGGTTGATTAACTTGCCAATCACGTCAATGCTAAGTCAGGTGCATTATGGCAAAACATGTTACATATGCATATACACAACATTATCAATTCCCTGATAGCACGCATTCATCAGCCAGACGCCTATTTGTGCAGGTTATTTTTTTTGTCTTAAGGCTTTTAATATTATGACTATTGAGAACAAATCAAATTATGTGTGATGTGAACTACCTGTTCTTTATACCGCATTAAAGGGCGACTTCTCTGTGCCACGGATTGCTGATTGCTTTTGAGAAAATCGCATTTTAAAATAGCTATTTTGTATCTGTGAAATACTAAATCACCCTCTGTGATTGTTTATACGACTGCTTTGAAGAAATCTGAACTGAAGGAAGAATAACTGCATATAATCTAGCAAATACTTTGCCAAGTGTGAATTGTACAATATAATTTGTGTGCATTTTGGTGTCGTTGTTTCTGAAGGTGTTTAATTAGAAATAAGCTTATGATGATTAAATATGAAGTCTCTTTTTCAATGCATTATATAGGGACAATGCCAAGAACTTGTCAGACTCAAGAATGATTTACAATTTCGTTTTACAGATTCTGTTATTTTGGTTTTTCAGTTCAAGGATGAATCTCATGAAAAAATTTCCAAGTTACATTTCATTGCAAAATTAAAATAAAAAACTAGGGGTAGTTGCATATATAAACTCAAAAATGTTTTTTTTTAGCCTCCATGTTTAGGTCAACCATTGGTTTACATTGTTTAATTAAATTATATGTCTATATTTGACCCAAGCATGGGTTAAAATTAACCCGGCATTATATATATATATATTCTTTACAGGTTTTGTGAGATTCACCCTTATGTTAAGATATGCCACATGACCACAGATGCTGCTATATTAATATATGTCTGGGGCTGATCTTGTTCTGTTCATAGACTAGTTGACTGTTGAAATATCTCAGTTAATACGTACTGACATCAATGCTCTTGATATTATATGGGGTCCACGTTTGATTGAGACCATATATGTTTTAATGACTTTCCAAGTGAATGCTTTGTAATTATATTGTTCTGCCTATATTGATTGTTCAAGCAAACATATATGGCTTAAAAATGTTATTTAGCTACCTTAACTTACTGAGATATTGTATGATATATAAGAGAACATATGTAAGCATCAAAAATAAACTTATATAAAGCAACAAATATATTTATGCATGTGTTTTTTTCTCTCACATTCACACATGAAAAACACAAATATACTTTGGTAAGAGTTTTAATATGTACATCTTAAAAAATGTCATTCACATTCTTAAATTAACAAGTCACATTTGGTCTGAAGTGTTTAGAAAAAAAATAAACAAATACAGGTTTATAAAAGAATCATTAAATGGAGTATCTTATGACAAAACACACATTTTGAGGATCAAAGCAGCATTATGGTTAATTCACACACTACTGTGAGAGCTTAATTGCTCATCCACAAAAGAAACAATGCATAGAAAAATCATGATCAGTGCATTATATTTGAGCATCTAAACCAAAGTATCACGTACATGTAAAAGATGATTTGAGTCGGATTAGGGGGAATGTAACACTGGATAACCAGGAATCACAGTCGCTGAAGAACACTGAATCCTCTATCTTGTGCAAACATCTTCATTGCACTGTAAAACACACAGAAATATTTAAATCATTTGGTTGGTCGTGTGAAAATGAATAATTAAAACTTGGGTATTCATATAACATTGGACCTCATTTACTGTATGGAAAACAGAAAACAACACAGACACATTTTTTAAATATCTTTATTTGAGTTTGAAACGACATTATAATGAGTAAATGACATAATTAATGGGAGCAATATTTTAGTGTCCTTGTTTCCCATGTTACATGTAGTTACTGTAGTAATAATTAAAAATGATGCACAAGTACATACAAGTAACCCTCAAACCAAACCCTAATTCTCCCCTAACCTAAGTACGTTAATTAATATTACTCAGTACTTAAATATATAATTACACTGTAACAGTGACACCTTAAAATAAAGGGTTACACTTTATTTTAAGTTGTCATTGTTACAGTGTAATTATATATTTAAGTACTGAGTAATATTAAGCAACAACATATACTTACTATAGGGTTAGGGATTTGGTTGAGGGTTAGTTGCATGTAATTATGCATAATTTACTGTTATGGTACGTACATGTAACATTATATAACAAGGACACTGTAAAATTAAGTGTTACTCTACAATCAAAGGAGAAGTGAGATGCACTGTTCAGTCTGTCAATGCATTTACAGTCGTGTGAAAGTGACCAATCGCACCCAACAATCCCACGGAGGAAATGACATCGGTGGCTCAAAAATGACAACAGACACCGGAACTCTTTAATGGGTAAACAAGACCAGCGACACGTCCTGTTATTGAACTTCAAAGCAACGTCGTCTATTCCAAAAGTAACTGTTTAATATAGTTATATTATCGTCATATTATCCCCTTATATTGACATCGGCCCATTACATATTTAAAACAGTAATATCCTATACTAAACCTAAACTAATCTTGACAAACTATACATCATTTGAAAGCTTACAATCTCTAGTGACTGGTTTTCTAAATAAATTACAGAGGAGCCGTAATTTATCAATTTGCAACAAAAATATGTTCATCTTCCTCAGGCGTGTTCAGACCTTTATTTTGAAATAGTGAACATGAAAAATCATGAAAGAATGGTAGAAACCTCAGTTTGTTTTAATGCCAAGAGTTCAAAAGATTGCATCCATTCAATTATTTTAGAAAAAAACGGTCTGAAAATGTTTTAAATATGAAGAAATAAATAATAGATTCAGCATTTGTGATGTGGCGGCGAGCTATAATGCACATACGTGTTCTTCTTGTGTTTCTTAGAGGTTGAATTTATTACAAAATCTGCCAAACTTCCAACACTACTTCTGAATAGGATGTCTACTTCATAAATTGTATGAAAATTGTAAAAAATAATGGTTCAGACTCAAACAACATATGGAAATGGAGGCGCCGTAATATGGGCAGTAATGTCAACTAGTGGAGAAGCGTGGTACTGCGCCCAAACTAAATCTCACCGAAAGCTGATTTTTGGAGATATCAACCTAAAATTTGAAACACAACTTGTTCAGATTTTTGGCTTTGATTTTTTTTTGCATTTTTAGAGTCCACCATGTTTTGAAAATATATATTTAATATAAAATATTAATAATTACATTTTTAACATTGTACATTTTCATATAGACTCAAACTTCTATAACTTTTTTTCTGTTTAACTTTCTTAATTTGTTTCACTTCTACAAAAATCTGCCAAATGTCTTCTTTAAAACAAGATCCAATCTTACATCTATATTCCAAAGCATTCTTGAATTACAACCATTTAAGTTCGGAATGTGCATTTTCATGAATGCACATTTTTAAAAAAAGGGGGGTGCCGCTTAAGGGGTTAATAGAAATATATCAGTCACCATTATGCATGCAGATCGAGCTCATGCATGTCTGCCAAACAAATGTTAACGTTCATCTAATGGTTGAAGACAAAACAAACAAAAATTGTGAGGAAGTTATCTGGAGGTTATGAAAGTCTTGTGTGAGACTTCTCAAAACCATGCCCTTGACAGATCTGTTATTGAATGCATATAATTTAATGGTCGAATCGATTTCCCTTGAGACTCTCCCATGTCATCCAGTGACGGCACTGGGTTTGGGCTCTTGACTGTGTCTGTTGGGCCCTTCCTTCCTGAGGAGACCTTTGGGGCCGATGTGCTGCGAGATACGCTGCTGACTGACACCATGTTTATTCTCCAGATGGACGAAAGGTCTCGTGGTAGATCTCAGGGTGTGGACAACACAATGGATTCTTCTCGAGTAGCCAGACTTTTGACTTCGGCATGAAGTAAAACAAATGAGACCACAATAATAGCTCAGAATAAAACGCTCTAAAAATATGGAGTGCGACTTCACAGATGAAATTAATGTCCCTTGCGATCAGAATGGCTGATTAAGCAGCAAAAGCAGTTTCCAACATTAACAATATGAACCATTATTTATTGAGCACCAATTGATAGCGAATTATTTCTGAAGGATCATGTGCTGGAGTAATGATGCTGAAAATTCATCTTTGATCAAAAGAAAGTACAAGTTATTATTTTAAATTGTAATAATATTTCACAATATTACAGTTATTACTGTAATATTGATATAATAAAATACAAATAAATACAGCCTTAATGAGCATAAGACATACTTTTTTTTTTTTTATAAGTCAGACAAAGAGCCAGATGAACTGCGTCCACCATTTGAACATGGCCATTTTGTCTCCTTGACCTCATCTTGAGCTTGACAAGGAAAAGAAAGGCCAAAAGTGCCATTTCCTTCTGGATACCACAGTAAAAGTCCTTAATTCAGACCATGTGTGTGTCTTTAGGAGTTGCACGTCTATGTAATAACCAGCAGCAAAAATGACATCTGCTGGTTTTAGTGGGTTATGTTGTTAGAAGAGCTTCACAGTAATCTCACGCCCAAGTGCATCATGGGGCCTTGGGGTGGTTAAGATCACACTAAACCAAGAGATGAGTCTCACAACAAGACTCTGTTCTTCTCCACAATCACTTCACTTGTTCAAACATCCACTTACATAAGCCAAAGCATCTGTGCTCCAACATCAGAGAGACGCATGCCTCTCTCTACAGAACAGCCATTGGTGAAGTTGCTCGTTGACATGAATTGGGTCACGCTGCGGCAGAGCACGGATTCTTCAGCATGTCTTGTGGAGGCCTTTAAGGGTTTAATTGTGCTTTTCCTCATATTCTGCTCTATTTAAGCCACTGAGGGAAAAGCAAGATATTATTCCAACGAAATTGAGCAAAACAACGTAAGGTTGTCTCTGGTGTCCTGGTTTCACCACGGAAGCAATTCATGAGTTCACACTTACATATAATTTGAAGGGGTAAAGTTTAATGCGTATTTGGCGTGCCGTCCAGAGGGAGGGCTCCGAGCTCGGAGTTCGATCAATGTGATTTAGGAATAAGATCGCGTGCGTGTTTGAATGGAGATCACACTTTAATTAGATATTAATGCATTTCAGTGACCCTCAAGACAATCTGAAGGCCCAACATTGCTAGATTCTGTAAATTAATTTGCAAGATCCCAGAAGTTTTAAGAGCTGAATGTCCACTCACTTTAACCAATGAATTTACCAGTTGTTCATTATTTACAGGCTAATGATTAAGAATAACGAGATTTAAGAATTTTTTTACTCGCTTTTACTTACCATTTTCTAGCAGATAAAATATTTTAGAGCATGGCATAAGTAAAACAGATTTTAATGCTTGTTTTGTGTGGTTTTAAATAGTTTTTAAGTCACCTTGAGGCCCTCTTGGAAGTATACCGAGGCCCCTAGTGAAGATAAGAACGTGATGCTTTTCTATCAAGTCCTAATGGATTCCCTTATTTATTGCAATGTTGTTCCTATTAGCATAAAATATCCAGAAACAATTTAGAGGAAGAACTCCTGACTGGTTTACCCAATGACAATCACAACCACTAACTTTACATGCGACATCTGACTATACTCCAGTATGAGAGGCCCTGTTTACACCTGGTGTTAAGATGCATTCTGGTCGATTGGATCACAAGTGGACGACACTAAATGTGTAAACGGGTCTAAAACGTTTTGAGCTTGTCCACTTCCAACCACTTACAAAGGTAAAACGCATTAGACCGTACTGCTCTCGTAGTGCAAGCACTCATGTGTTCAAATGCGTTTGAACAGCCACAAAAGACGCCAACTCTCAGCCTACTGACCTAAAGCAGAAACATTATGAGAAGTGCACTAGCCAGACGGGACTTTGTCAGTATGAAGACCCAAGTTTGGTTTGAAGATGAAAAACGTACTAAAGCACAATGTTCTCTCACCATTCATGATATCGGTGTGGTCTTAAAGCAGAAATGAAAGCTGATGCTCTCTGTATGTTGTAACGTCACGTTCATATATAAATTGCGTGTGCTGATTTCATCCATTCATCCATTTCATTCCATCCTAGGCCGACTACAGTTTTTCTTTGCCCTGCCGATTCCGATTTAATTTTTTCTATCCACTTTACACTACAGCACACACACAAATATTTATTTTCTATATTTTTTTTTATAAAACACCATATACATTTACCCAAACTTTAAATTGGTACATTTTCTATAAATAGTTTTGAGTCTTCATTTTCTTTTCTGACATAGCCTACTCCAGTTCTTGTTAAAACACACTAGACATGCAAATTCTGTGCATTTTGGGCACTTTTTGTGTGAAATCATATTTATTTTGTCCATCAAAAGTGTGCTTTCACTTTAATTGAGCGTGAGCAGCAGTGAAGCAAAAAGAGACTCGGTGCCGAAACCCGCGCTTCACTGCTGCTCACGCGCTGCTCCTGCTCGCGGTGTCAATGCACTCATTGATTAACATGCATGCCGGAAAAAATATGGGCCGCTCGCGCTTACGGTCTGAAACGGCCGTAATTCACAAGGTATCCAAAATGTTTCCGAAATGTGCGTTCCGTGTGCAGGTGCGATACTGATGTTGCGCGATGGGGGAGTCTGTGGGAGTTTTGAGTCACTCCCCCATGTTAACTGCTAATTAGGATATCTTGTATTTAAAGGACAAGTTCGGTATTTTACACTTAAAGCCCTGTTTACAGATCGTATCTGATGAAATAGAACGGTTAAGATTAAAATTTGGACACATGCTGCTGTCGCGAGAATTTTAGGTTTATTTAGCTTTTGTGGACCTATTTTGCCAAACGTGTCACACCCGTGATTCTTCCATTGAGAGCTTGAATAATAGACACTCCAGCGGCGGAGTAATACCGCACCTCACACAGCACATTCAATACAAGTCATGGAGTTGGACAAAAACTACGATAAAACCTGTTGGAATGCATCTTTTTCAGCGATTTTTTTTGGAACCGTATCAGTGAACACCCCTGACCACTCGGTGAGTTTCACGTCTTTGTAAACGAAAGTTTAATGTGTTTTAGGAAGGAATCTGCCAGTGCACATAGACAACCATTGTGGGGGTGAGGGGGGAAAGAGATATAAACCTAAAATTCTCGCGACAGCAGCATCTGTCCAAAGTTTAATCTTTACCGTTCTATTTCATCAGATACGATCTGTAAACAGGGCTTTAAGTGTAAAATACCGAACTTGTCCTTTAAGTGTTGTGAGTTTTCACTTGGTTAGCACTCTCTGTGGGATAGTTTCTCTTATAATCTTATTTGATATTCTTTCTTATACTTACCTTATGTCATGTAGCTTTAATATATTCATTGTAGTTATTTTGTTTCTTTATTTTCCCTAGACTTATGTTGGTATGAGTGGTTATTGTTATATTTGTTGAAGAAAATAAAACATTCTTCATTTATCGAATTTATCGATCCCTCTTTTATGTTGCATTATTTTACAGTTTTCTTCCATTTCCAGGTTTAAATCTCTTCTTTTTTTTATTACCGGTATATGTTTTTCATAGTCTTGACACATTTCCAAAGTTTGGTTCCCATACTAAACACTACATATTTTTAAAGAAATTGTTATGCATCACTTCTCGCTCAAAATGGACCCAAATGCATTATGAGTTAAGGCCCGTTCACATCAAGAAATATAACTATAAAGATAACGAGCGCAAACCCTCTTTTGGTGTTGAAAAAAACTACTGTCAGGATTTACTAAAGACACACAGTAAAAAAAGTATTATTTGATTTTCTTTCTTATACTTACCTTATGTCATGTAGCTTTAATATATTCATTGTAGTTATTTTGTTTCTTTATTTTCCCTAGACTTATGTTGGTATGAGTGGTTATTGTTATATTTGTTGAAGAAAATAAAACATTCTTCATTTATCGAACGTTGGTGTTTGATCCCTCTTTTATGTTGCGGCTTGAAACGAGCTGGTCGTAACAGCGATGTTAATCATGCGGCGCCCGAGTGCATTTGACCGGCATAAAATCACGTGAAAATCGGCCAATTCCGGTCACCAGCCGATCAATCGGTGCATCTCTAATCGAAAGATCTAAAGCCCATACATTTACCCACCCATAGACCCTCCCCTCGAAGAAATCAGGACAGAAGTGGGCGAAAGTGGACTAAAGAGATGGATTTAAAAAAAAAAAACAGGTGTAAACGGGAAAGGAACTCATTGCCCATTACAATTAAAAACATACATATGTATTCGACTTTTACTGTACACCTTAAAAATTGGCTAATCGACAATTACCCCTGCACACATTAATATGCTAGATGTGATGTGCACACTAGATGTGACATGATCATGCTTCTGCCACTTGATCTCTGCTGACTGTTTCAATGCTATGTCCTATATGTGTTTCATGTGGCCTTTGCATGATTCTCTTTTGTGTCAATTTTCTCTTTTATTGCTTGACCTGCTTTTATGTCTCTGTAATTTGTGCTTGCTTGTCTGTCTCAATTTTGTACCACCTTGTCTGTTTGTCTAAGCTCTTGCTTAAGCCTTGTTTTAATTGTAATGTATTTATTGATGTATGCCAATTAACAACTGGCTGGGGACTACAGCTGGAAATTAGCCGTAGAGGCTAAAGCTGCTCTTTTCATTAAAAGAGGTTGTCCACATTACTATAAACCAATAAAGTAAAGTAAAGTAAAGTAAAGTAAAGTGTCTGCCTCGCCCTCGTCTACTTCTAATCCGATCGACCAAAATGCATCTCAATACCTTACAAATGCTTCCAGTTTTACCTGTGGCTTTTCACCAGCCTGGACGTTCGCCGAGATCCCGAGAGCTTTGGTGATGTCCTCCAGAGATGCGTTGTCTGCAGGCGTTTTCTGGACAAAATGCAGCAAAACCTTTTCTCCACCTGAACAGAGAGACACATTTTGCATTGTGATATTGTTTCCATGACAGTTAAGCACATTTAACACGTTTCATGAAACTTTATGGTGGTACTGTTTAAACATTAAATTATTATTTTAATTCGAAAAACAATTGCGTCTGGAGAAATATTCTCATCACTCTATTACAGTAATGAGAATCTAATGAGGATCATCATGAGATTAATGAGAATTACAAACAAACTTCAACAACATCCAGTTGCATTCAAGTAATGAGAGTTAATGAGAGTTCAAGTAATAGGAAAACATGTTTAGTTGTATTGCTGAATTAGTGCTAGCCATACTGTTGGCACCCTGAGACCCAGAAACAGTTCAGAGACTCAAACATCGAGGTATTATTCTGAAATGTTAATCTTTGCTACAGGCAGATTTCTCCATGGTTGAGCAAAGAACAGATTTGCATGTGCTACATTTTTTAAATGTGAAGTCATGCTGCCCTCTAGTGACAATAATGCAGACTGCTTAGATTACAAGTTTCGGTTCTCTTCTATCAGTACACAAAGGAAGAAAAAGATAATCACTATTAAAAAACAAAAAAACCTACAAGACTGGACCAATACATTTTCCTAGTGAAAATATGACATCTTACTCAGAAACTTGTTTACCTTTTGCGACGATGAGCAAGCCTCCACTCTGCAGAAGATCTCCACTGAAGTTTCCTTGAATCCCTTCTGCACTTGCCTTCAAGACAGGGTGAAAAAACATGAATTAAAAGAGTGCTCTAAAAGTTTTAGCACATTTTGAAATAAGCTATTATTTATTTAACACCTTAAATTTGGTCATTATTAAAACTGTTTACAAATAAGACATCTCATTAGTCACTTAATCACTAATTATCATTAGGCCAGAATCATCATTTGCATTAAAAAAATAAATGAATATTAAAGGCAATGTATAATGCGTTATAAATACCTTTGAGGCAATTTCTCGTACTTTCTTTCCCATGGCAGCTGGAACCACATTCACGGCATTGTACCTGAGATTGGAAACCAGAGGATTCATGCTTGTGTCATAGTCCAACATCACGCATTCGTTCACCCAAAAATAAAAATTCTGTCATCATTTACTCACTTTCTAAACCTGTATGAATTTCTTTCTTCTGCTGAACACAAAGAAAGATTTTATGAAGAATATCGGTAACCAGACGGGTCCAATGGGGTCCATCAACTGTCTGGTTACCAACATACTTCAAAATATCTACTTTTGTGTTCAATACAACATGTTTATAACAATTCGAAGGAGAGTACTGTACATTTCAAGAGAGATTTTTTTATTCTTGGGTGAACTATTCCTGGTTCAGATTACACGATTTTAGCCCGATTTTGGCACGATTCGTTTGACGTAGGGTGTCGTGGGGATTTGTAAACAACAACGGGCGTCGGGACGCAAGATTCGATCGTTTCATCTCTTATAGTGTGTCATAGTGGGCGACAACCAATGACTAACAGATAATATGTGTGTGTGCGCGCTAGTGAGTGAGCAAGAGTGAGTGTGTGCGTGCGCGCGCGCGTGAGTGAGCATGTGAGTGAGGTTGTGTGTGTGTGAGTGAGTGCGAGTGTGTGTGCGTGAGAGAGTGTGTGTATGCTAGTGAGTGAGCGAGAGTGAGTGTGTGTGTGTGTGAGTGAGTGAGCATGTGTGCGTTTGTGTGTGTGTGTGAGTGATTGAGTGTGAGTGTGTGTGTGTGAGCATGGGTAAGTGTGTGTGAGTGAGCATGTGTGCGTTTATGTGTGTGTGAGTGAGTGAGCACGCATGAGTGAGTGAGCGCGAGTGTGTGTGTGCGTGTGTGAGCGAGCATGTGGGAGTGAAAGAGTGAGTGTGTGTGCGCTAGTGAGTGAGCGAGAGTGAGTGAGTGAGTTTGAGTGAGCATGTGTGCATTTGTGTGTGTGAGTGAGCATGTGTGCGTTTGTGAGTGAGTGAGCGCGAGTGTGTGTGCGTGCGTGCGTGAGTGAGCATGGGTGAGTGAGAGAGTGTGTGTGCGCTAGTGAGTGAGTGAGCGAGAGTGAGTGAGTGAGTGAGCGTGTGTGTGTGTGTGTGTGAGTGAGCATGTGTGTGTGAGTGAGTGAGCGCGAGAGTGTGTGTGTGCGCGTGTGAGAGTGAATGTGTGAGACGGCACGCGGTGGCTGGTCGGAAAGCAACGTGTAGTCTGACATGTTTCTTGTCCACGACACGACAAGATTTTAGGAGTCAAAATCGTGTAATCTGAACCAGGCATAAGACCAATTCAATACCACAAGTAAAAATACTCATGAATATGATAAAGTTGAACCTCATACCTTTTAAAGCCTAAATCTTTGTAACACTGCTTCTTCTCGTCAATGTAGATGTCTAAAACAAAGAGAAAGTTAAATATTCACAGGATCAGGAAAACGCCTATGACACCTTTTATCAGTGGCAAACCCAAGGTAAACACAGGCATGGCAAGCATAGTAACAGGTGAAAATGACAGTAAAAACATGAGTTCTATCACTAATCATTTCAAAACCCACACAATGAGGTTAACCTGAGGTTATCACTTATTTCAGAAGAAAGAATGCAGCACTGAAATCCTTCTTTTAACTCGATGGGGTCCAAGAGCGCACTCGTGAAAACTGCATTTTGCATTTGATCATTTGTTATTTAGACGCTCGAAGAAAACCTGAATCCAGCACAATGTGAATTTGAGCATCTTGTGTTTCAATTGAAGCAAGAAAATGATCAATGTCACTCAGTTACATGCATTTGATCAGACACTTAGTGCTTTATGATGTGCCATGCATTATTTTACAGTTTCTTTCATGTTATGCCATGCATTTTTTTTACAGTGCCTTCCATTTCCAGGTTTAAATCTCTTTTTTTTAATTTTTTTTTATGTTTTTCATAGTCTTGACACATTTCCAAAGTTTGGTTCCCATACTAAAAACTAGATATTTTTAAAGAAATTGTTATGCATCTCTTCTGGCTCAAAATGGACCCAAATGCATTATGAGTTAAGGCCCATTCACATCAAGAAATATAACTATAAAGATAACGAGCGCAAACCCTCGTTGAAAAACTACTGTCAGGATTTACTAAAGACACGCAGTGAAAAATAATCGCTGAGAAGCCGTGGACAGGGTTATTTTTGCAGCTGACCTTATTGCATATGCAACAAGTTTCCCTTTTGAACACACAACTTATGGGAAGAGAGTATTTAAATGAATCAAGTCAAGTTACTGGTATTTGTGCCGTTATTTACCACCCAAAAAAAGCATGTCTTAAACCAGACGCTAATTTGCGCTGCTCTTTATAGATTGCGTTGGTCATTATGGAAATTATCCGGCTGCGTTTGTTCATTAATTTGCACGTCGTCACATCAGTAGATCTAAAAGTGATTCCAATGATTTCTCTGTGTCATTATCGTAACATTGCATTTGTGTTGTGCACTCTGCTATTCATTTATATTTATAACTCTTATCTTAATCATTATCGCTTGTCTTTGGTCTGAACGGGCCTTTATGAAGTAACTACTAGATCTTTCACTGCGGTCTCAGACTTTAATAACACACTGCATACTTGAGCAACATTAGTGTAAAACTAAGAAATTAGGAACAATATTAAACAATCGAGTTATTTGCATGGCTGGCTGAGTCTAAATGGTGTCTGCCGCAACTGTACTGAATCTGATGTTTTAATGTCTCTGGATGTTTCGTGTGGTTTTATGTCGTGAGAATTGTTCTGTTTTATTTGTTGTTTTTATAGTGTCTTGAGTTACTTTTTGTATACTGTATATTTTACTATTTTTAAGGTTTCAAAACATCTTGCTGAAGGACTGCAGTTGACAATTAGCCAATAGGCTAACACTAGAAACATTTACAGTCATGTTGATTAATGTGTAATGTCCTTATAAAAACATAAAAAAATATAAAGCCAAGTGCCAAATCCTCACCGCCCTTGAAGAATCCCCCATCCTTGAACTCCTTCACTCCCAGCTCTTCAGGTCCGATGCCAATCAGAGCAATACCATTTGCTTTCAGGTCTTTCTCCAGTTTACTGACCTCCGCTGCCATCCACCGGCACACCTGACAACCAAACCTCCGCAAGAAGAAGAGAATGACCGTCTGCTCCCGCCACAGAGAACCAACCTCCACCATCTAACGAACAAGAGACAGATCAACAGACATATCGCATTGCCATTCATTAGTTCCAGCCCATTTGGAATAACACGCATATGGATGAATGAAACCAACTTTATTTACATTTTTGGGTGGTTGACACTACATATGAAGCCATGACATGCTAGAGTTCATTTAAAATTAATTTTCAAATTTATTTAAAATTATTACACATGCCATTTTTATGAGCTCATAATTAAGAGACTACATATTTCAAATGTTCATGTGTAACAAAAACCTGAATTCCTGATTCTGTAAAGAATTAATGTTCATGGACATAATTGTTCGTGCATGGTCATTTATCATGTGACATACTGAGTGAGAAAGATTTATTTCAATAAACTTTAACTTTCACTTTCAAGTTTTTAGGTATTCAAGCATTTTCACTTTTAAGTATTTAAAATAAATTGAGTCACATGCATGTTTTATATGGTTTGAAAAATATGCCTTCAAAGACATAAAAAATAAAATAAATAAAAACATAACATAAAAAGCAAATAACATTACATATATTATTTTATAAGTACAGTATTTTAAACATTTATTTTAAATGTTATGCTGACACTGCAGTG
Organism: Phoxinus phoxinus; assembly: GCF_949152265.1. Taxonomy (NCBI): domain Eukaryota; kingdom Metazoa; phylum Chordata; class Actinopteri; order Cypriniformes; family Leuciscidae; genus Phoxinus; species Phoxinus phoxinus. The sequence goes on from NC_136897.1 coordinate 26,383,657, forward strand.
TAAAATACACCCTAACTAGAACAAGAAACCCCCAAAGGAATCCCATAACTGCATAGGTTTGAAGTAAGTTATTATTATTGTGTTGCATTAGATTAAAAAGACTTATAATGTGTTATCATTGCATTTGACACCTGCAAGCAGTGAATGATATGCTATTTATCACAATGTTGTCACAATGTAAAAAATCAGAACAGGGAGTGTTTTTCAACACTTTGAAATTGTAATTTAAATGACTTTCTGGTTTTCAATAACCAGGTTTCTTTAGCACTCATTTAAGTTTTGGAAATAATTCAGTCAGAACATCACTGTAGTCTGCTAGTTGTATGCTAACATATAGAAACATTGTAGTTGAAATATTACCTCTCCAGACGTGGCGTTTTTTAGTTGGTTGGCTCCTAGACTGGTCAAATTCACAGACGACATTTTCTTAGTGTTTATTTGTGGCCTTTAGGTGTGAAAATTGCCCTTGTTCCTTCAGCGGTTCTTTACACTTTACACAAGTACACAAACTCGCCACTGTTATATACACACGCCCACTTGTGTAAGACATGAGGTGAGTGACAGCCGTATAGGCCAATCACAGCATCGGGAATTCAAACCATGCGCTCGAGGGGCGGGGCATATTACATAAATATGACAATGGCAACTATTATCTGTTAGTTATTTAATCACTTCCCGAAAATACTCTTCCCGTACAAACTCAGTACTTGTAAATGCAAATGGATGCTATATGAATCACTCTAGTCTACAATACAACATATATTTTTGAGCCCAAGATCAAGGCTAACATATTCTATACGATAATTTAGGGTGTGGTTTAGTACATCAAAGGTCAGTAACTTGACAATGGCAACTATTATCTGTTAGTCATTTAATCACTTCCCGAAATTATTTTCCCCGTACAAATCAGTAGGCTAAATGTAAATGGATGCTATGAATCACTCTAAACATACCCATTTTTGAGCAAGATCAAGATTGGCTAACATATTCTACAAGATAATTTAGGGTGTGGTTTAGTACATCAAAGGTCAGTAACTTCAGTCTGTCTTCCTCAATTAGAACGATGTAATGATTTACATTAAATAATCAAAACAGACCAAGAAAAAAATAAAGAAGGATTTTACTCAATATCGGTGTATAGCAAAACATTAACTTCAGAAAGGTGTTGGTTTGCCACTCCTTAACGGACCCCTTTCACAGACTATGATGTTTTAAATATATATAGGCCTATATATATAATATATATAGGCCTATATATATATAATTTTTTTTATTTTTTTTTATTTTTTTTTATGTATGTAAGGTACATTTATAACACTATACAGCTACCGCTGACGGTAAAGTTGACTTAATTACAGTTTAAATAATATTTCTCTTTTCTGACTGCGTTTATCAATCTCTCTCTATTCTTTTCCTCTTTTTCAAGTTGTAAAAACACATAATTGTGGAGTTTTTCTTTTGCTATTTGAGCAAATGGGAACACAAAAATATATATTTAATGTTGTCTCTCATTCACCGCTATAGAAGTTTACCCAACAATGACGTCAATCTTGACATCTTGAAGGCCCACACCAACAACGATAACTATAAAGATAAATAAAGACAACTACAAAGATAACTACAAAGATAACTATATTAGCATCCACACTAGCAGACCACATCGTTCTGTTTATACGTGCTTGTCTGTCACTTTAAATGCTCGAGCTCGTTACAGGAAGATGGATTCTGATTGGCTGTCAATTTTTTTGTTTTGTTTTGTTTTTGATTCCAATGATATAGTTTCTCTGTGCCGTTATCGTTATAGCTGTGGATTGAACTCTGCTATTCTTTAATATTGAGAAAGATTTTTAGAACTATATCTTTATTGTTATATTTATAGCTATCGTCCTTGGTCACCCCTCTTTTTGAGAATAGATGTGAAAAATGCACTATCAAAACTTAAATGGTTGTAATTCAAGAATGCTTTGGAATATTATGGAATGCTTTTTAGTTTAAATTTACTAAATATACTAAATATTTATAAACTAGGCTACATATTTTTTATTCTGTATAAAATGTTTTACTAAATGTTCGCTTTAAAATTTCGATAAAATCAAAGCCATATGTCCAACCAAGTTGAGTTCCATATTTGAAGTTGATATCACAACAATTTAAGTTCCTATGGATTTTGTTTAGGCGCTGTACCAAAAATAGCCACCGGGTGTCAACAAAATTCCAATGAATTTGTTAATGCATTCTCCTGTAACAAATTAATAAATTTCTGTCCAAATATCACTTCTATACAAAATATGGAACCTTGAGACTCAGACCTTTCAAATTATATGTGTTTTGTCAAGAGTAGAAAAGGTTTTGATTATAAAGTAGTTAAAATTAATTTTGTAATATGAAACCTGACACTGTGGATGAGCCGCTAAAATAAATTAGAGTATCGTTTCCATGGTAACATAATGTCCCATTTCAAAACTGCTTTCACATGATGAATTGTGATTTTGTAAGCTTTCGAATGATACACTGTACAAAAAATATTTTCATGATTTGTTATCACAACTTTTTATCTTTTGTCAAATCAACTAATGTGGTGAAGATAACATGCTATTTTGAGTTTCTGTTTATTAAACCATTCTTCTTCATTGTATTAACTCAAATGTTTAATTACAACGAACTAAAAATTTTAAGGCAACAAGGTAACTTGTTTTTTTTAACTTAAACCAACATTTTTTTTTTTACAGTGTAATTTATGATGATTACTAATATATTTGAAAAAGGCAATAAATAAAAAAGCGCCAGTGGGACGGTAACAGTTAAAGGGACAGTTCACCCCAAAATGAAAATTCTGTCATCCTTTACTCACCCTCAAGTTGTTCCAAACCTGTATGAGTTTATTTCCTCTGCTGAACACACAAGAAGATATTTTAAACAATATGTGTGACCAAAGAGCTGACGGCACCCATTGAATTCCATAGTATAAAAAAAAATACTATAGAAGTCAATGGGGCCCATCAACTGCTTGAGTACTGACATTCTTTAAAGTCGGCATGAAACGGAAGTTGAGATTGTAATTTTTTCCTTGTTGTGACGTATATCCGAGTGAAACGGCTTCTGAAATTAGAAAAAAAATGTAGGGTGGGGCTTGATTTCGTCCTTTGGGAATTGATTGGATCGTTGGAGGTTGGGCGTTGCAAACAAAATGGAGGCAGATTTGAATGGCAGTTTACATTCAGTTGTGGAGGATTTCTCTCCACCGGACTCCCCACTGTTACCCTCCCATGAAGGATTTTTTTATTGAGGAGCCGGGCAACGAGAACGAGGACGAGCAGCAAAATTTTCAGGCAGGAATCAGCCCATATTTATATTTAACGAGACAGACACCGATAGCCGCACCCTCATCGGCTCTGGCCGCACCCTTTCGCCACGGCACGTGACCGAAAGAGAAGAGAGGTCGTTTCGAGGGGGGGAGGGAAGGGTAATGTATTTGATTTGAAGATTATAAGGGTAGATGAATTTAAAAAAAAAAACAATGAAGTGCACAGATAAATCATTTATAATAAACACTACAATATTACATATAAAAAGAAGATTTGTCAAATTTGATTTCATGCCGACTTTAAAATATCTTCTTTTGTGCTCAGCAGAGGAAAGAAATTCAAACAGGTTTGAAATAATTCGAGGGCGAGTAAATGATGGCAGAATTTTCATTTTTGGATGAACTGTCCCTTTAAGAGTTTGAAGTGTTTTAGACAGGTGTCAGTTTTCAGTTGATGCTGATGCTGCAGATTGGCGCGCGGGAGGGGCGATGATGTCGTGACGTCACGGGGGAGAGCCGAGCCTCAGTCGAGGAGAGATGAGAGAACAGGGGAAGACCGGAGGAGCACGATAAAAGCAGAGAAATGACTGCGCCAGAAAGGACGAAAGAGGAAGAAACGTTAAACAGCAGCGCCGACATGATTTGCCGTTCCGTCTGCTGTTTGCAAACCAGTAATGCCTGAAGAGCATCCCGGATAAAGGTAATGTCTCCATGTGCACGCCTCTCACAAAGAACAAACGAGTGGAGGAGTCGATTGTATAATCTTTACCTTGAAATTAAATAATTGAGGTGATTAGTGCACCACTGAAGTGCAGCTGCTTTGCTCTCCAGGCATGCTCTTCTTTGTCATCCATTAGCCTATTAATCGAAGATCATCACGTGCTCTTTTTATTCACGCCTGGTGCGTTTCTCAGAAGGCTGCCGTTATGCGTTTTGCTTCCTCAGCTATGAAGAGACCACATGTGCACTGCGCATCTTCACACTCTGGATCTGCGCATTGGTTGCAGTGCGTCGTCGTGTGCACGAGGGAAGTGTCATATCACTGACCACCTTGAAGCAACGGCGCTTCATTCACCATCACCACGATACTTTTCTGCTGATGTGATGCAGCACAAACCCCCTGTTGTGATGCTTTCCGCCATGGCTTTATGTAATTGTGCTGTTTATCTTGTCCTACCTCAATGTCACCATGACCTAAGAGAGCGGTGATGGATTGCTTTTCCATGTCTTTTAAAATTTGCATCAACACTTTTTTTTCCCCCTTTGCAGTGTGAGCAGAATGTCATCTCCTGGAATGGGCACCTCGAGCGACCCCCTGTTGTCCAGTCCTGTGGGGGGGAAGTTCGGGCCTGCCCAGGATGGCACATGGAGACCCACTCTGTCCAAGACGTCCAGCTTCCCAGCGTCCACCACACGGCACCTCAGTCACAGAGCCAATAACTTCCAGAGGCACCCGAAGCGCCGGAAACTGATCCGACCGTCTCCTCCTCCGCCGCCGAACACCCCGTGTCCCCTGGAACAGCTCGACCTCAGCGAACTGCCTCCGAGACGCACTTTCCCCGAGCTTCTCTTCAACGGATCCATCTTGTTTGGTATCGAGTTCAGCTACGCGATGGAAACGGCGTATGTTACTCCTGTGTTACTCCAGATGGGGCTGCCCGACCAGTTCTACAGTCTTGTGTGGTTCATCAGTCCAATCTTAGGTTAGTAGATATTAAAGACCCCCTGAAATCATCAAAATTAAATTTTTCAGCTTTTAGTATGCATATGTTAGCCTTAATGTTATGAATAAGCTGGGTTGTTCCAAAACAATGACAAAATTCGCATTTAGGAGATATAAGCATTCAAAACTTACAGTCTCTCACTTCCGCTAAAATGGATCCCGGATTTTTATGACACCATCGCGGACTTCAGGTTCAGTCCAATCAAATGCTCTCTAGAATCTAAAGCTCCGCCCCCTATGCCATAAATACCACTGGTTGGTCAAACGCTCGAGTTTTATTACGTTGGTTAAGAATGGAATTTATTCAAATCTACTATTGAATCCAACGTTTCATCAGCGCTCTCATTTCCATGGTGCTGTCAAGTTACCTCGCAGTCTGTGAGGTAAACTAAACGCTATTGGCTATTTGAAAAGGGGGAGGAGCCATTCAATATGTCCCGCCTTAGCTTCCTGTTTCAGTGGAACTTACGTCAACGCATCTTCTGATGTAACCAGAGTCCATTTGCATAAACAGCCACTGTGTTCAAAACTCAGTCTCGGATTCAAATTAGATCTACTTTTATTTACATGCAATCTTTATCAAAAAAATTAAACGCCTAACTTCAAATCTATGCTTATGCAACAGTCACAGATCATGGAGGTTCTTTCAAATACTGGATCTGTCAGATTTGTGAATGAATTATTAATAGAGAATATTCATACTTTTCTCGTGAACGTAACAACCTAGAGCAGATGCCAAGTGTTTGGGTCTGTTCCTCGCACAAAGCGATTATATGCCTGTAGAAGAACACATGGATTACTTTGCATTCACTTTCATTATATTGAAAACAATGAGCTGGATATCCTGAAAAGGAAAATATATATGTAACATGCAACATAGGCCTTTCTTTTTCTTTTTGCCACTTCTATTGCAGTTTGCCACTATTGCCACCATTTAGTATTATCTACATATTATTATAGTATTTAATAATAGTTTAAATTGTCTTTTATTTTTATATGTGTATTTTTATACTTATGTGCTTTTGTCATTTTTAATAATTAAAAAAAAATAATTATATTAGCTTTAATTTATTTTTATTTTTGTTTTTTTTATTACTTTAACTTAAAAAAAAAATTCATCTTCAGTAAATATTTATTTCAGTTAGTATGCCAAGGCAACATTTCTAGTACAATTTTTTTTTAAGTTAAAGTATTTAATTTAATATTTATATTGCAACATATATATATTTAACATGCAGCATATTTTTTATTTGACTTTTTGCCACTTCTATGTTGCAATTGCAGTCAACATTTAGTATTATTGATCTATTATTATATTATTTATTAATACGTTTTATTTATTTCTTCAGGTTTTCATTTTAATTTTATTTTTCTAATTTTATTATGAGCTTTTGTCTTTTTTTATTGGATTTAGGTTTAATTCATTTGAATACTTCAACTTATATTTTTATTTCAGCTTCAGTAAATATTTATTTCAGTTAGTTTGCCAAGGCAACATTTCTTTTCCGTTTTTCATATAATATTTATATTGCAACATAAATATTTAACATAATTTTTTTTTTTTTTTACATAAAACATGGAAATTAAATTTCTACTCGCACCACTATTCGAACCGGCATTTCCAGCATGGGACCCGTGTGCGCTGACAATGACGTTAACGGCAGCCTCTAGTGCACTTCTGGAGGTCAGGGGAGTGAGGTTTACCCGTTACACACACCCCTCTAAACCTCACTCCCGTTCGGGGCAGCTGTGGCCTAATGCTTAGAGAGTTTGCTTGTATCCGGACGGTCGTGGGTTTGATTCCCAGTACCAGGAAACGACTGCGGTGCCCTTGAGCAAGACACCTCACCCCCAGCTCTTATTAACTGGCCTCTGTTACGTACAGCAATACCAGTTTAGAGCCATCATTTAGCCAGTTATCTTTTTCTCCCTCTTCTTTTATGATTGTCAGGATTTCTACTGCAACCAATTCTTGGAGGATGGAGTGACCGATGTACGTCTCGCTTTGGCCGCAGGAGACCTTTTATTTTTGCCCTGGCGATAGGTAAGCTGAATTTAGCTATTGCAAACTTCACTAATTCCTCAAATCAAGCATATATTTCTCTCGAACTCTTTGCATTTTAACATGTGGCATTGAAACTACAGTTTTTCGGTGAACTTGCACTCTTATTTTGAGAAGTTGGTGTTAATGCTGTTCTGTTGTTGTGTGTGTAGGAGCTCTGCTGGGTCTAACACTGGTGCTGAATGGAAGAGACATCGGGTCAGCGCTGGCGGACACAGCCCTGGATCACAAGTGGGGCATCGTGCTGACGGTGTGTGGTGTGGTTCTGATGGACTTCAGCGCGGACTCAGCGGACAACCCCAGTCATGCGTACATGATGGATGTGTGTAGCCCAGAGGACCAAGACCGAGGCCTCAATATACATGCTCTTCTGGCAGGTTAGAGGAAAACTACGATTAATTATGGCTAATTGTTCATTTAAAGCATTTTTTCCCTCTTTTTCTCAAACCAATATATTTAGTCATATTTAAATACTACTATAGTATTTATTAATATTTTGAATTGGCTTTTATTTTTATATTTACATTTTTATTTGATATTTTTATATTTACATTTTTATTTGATATTTTTATATTTATATTTGATATTTTAGTTTAAGTCTTAGTAATTGTATTATGTGCTTTTGTCATTTTTAATAAAGTTGTATACGCTCTGTGGCCTTTTTTTATTATTATTTATTTTGGCTAATTTTACTATATTTTCATTTACCTATTTAACACATTGTCCCATAATTTAAATAATTTCCTTGAAAATCTGTACTATTTATATATTAATATAGTATTTATTAATATTGTGAATTAGCTTTTATGTTCAGTTTAATTAAATTTTTTGTAACTTTGATTTGATTTATTTTTATACCAATTTTATTTTTTAGTAATTTTACTACATCAACCATAACTTATTTATTTCAGTTAGTTAATTTTACTATGTTTTCAGTTACTTATAAAAATATAGTTCTCTCAGATCCATTAACATTTTAATTAACCATATTTAAATAAATTCCTTGAAAAAAAGTGTTATTTTAGTGTCATTTACAGTATATTATAGTATTTAATATTGTGAATTACCTTTAATTTTTATATTTTTAATAAAAAAAATTGTTTAAGTCGTCATTTTGCTATGTGCTTTTGTCAAGTTTTATTTAGTTGTAGTTTTTTCCCCTTTCTTTTATTTAACACTTATTCCAGTCAATTGTGAAGGCAACGTTTCTCATGTTTGTTCAAGTTTTTCATCTAACATTTATATATTTTTTGATTACACTTTATTTTAAGTTGTCATTGTTAAAGTGTAATTATATATCTAAGTACTGAGTAATATTAATTAACAACATATACTTACTACAGGGTTAGGGTAAGATTAGGGTTTGGTTGAGGGTAAGTTGCATGTAATTATGCATAATTTGCTGTTATAACTATGATAATTACATGTAACATATGCAACAAGGACACTGTAAAAATAAAGTGTTACCTTTTATTTTATTATAGCTATTCACACTACACAAAATGATATGCACATTTTTATTTAACAATAACAACACTGAATCACATTACAATTGCATCTATCATTTCACTTCTAATCTATTGCATCTTTACCTCAGGCCTTGGAGGCGGGTTTGGTTACATTGTGGGCGGCATTAACTGGGACAAGACTGAGTTCGGAAGGTCAATAGGTGGGCAGCTCCGGGTCATATACCTGTTCACCAGCATCACCCTCGCCGCCACCACGGCCATGACCCTCACGAGTATTCCTGAGCGAACTCTTCCCAAATCCCAGCCTCAAACCAGAAGCGGACAAAACCTGAAGAGCCCCAACCTCCCTCTTCCGCCCTCCCCCCCGCCCCCTCCCGGAGCTACCGCCGAGCAGGACGAAGAGGACGAGGATGAAGCCCTATATAACAGCCAGTTCTCCACTTACCGCTACCAGGATCCACTGGGCCGCTCGAGCAGCGCTAACGCACGTCTCTACGCCGGCCTCACCAGCCCCATCTCCCCTCTCAGTCCCCTGACACCCAAATACGGCAGCTTCATCAGTCGGGACAACTCGCTCACAGGCATTAATGAGTTTGCTTCCTCCTTAGGCACCTCCTACATAGACCGAGTATTGATCGAATGCTACACAGGACCGCAGACTCCTCAGCCACTAGAACCAGAGACGCCTCCTCCTCAAGGCCACAGAGAAACACCTGGTGGTGCAGATGAAGTGTCACAGCAAAACACACACTCGCAGCCTAACGGAGAGTTGCAGGCGAGTGAAGCGTTGCAAGCTAATGAGCAAAATCAAGCCATTGAACCCGCGGAGCCGAGTGAGGCGTCGGGGTCACAGAGAGGCAGTTCCTCAGGGATCCTGAAGCGTCCTCAGAGTCTGGCCTTGGTAGAGGACCCGGTCATGACTCAAAGCGGTGGCTTGGACAACGGTCGTAGACGCACGGTCACTTTCAGCCAACAGGTCAGTGTGCACTTTACGTTTGATTAAGCATGTATTGCAACTTTAGCATGTTTTTTTAATCTTTTTCTTTTCCCAAGGTGGCAAATATACTGCTGAATGGGATGCGCTATGACAGTGACCTCAGTGGCAGCCATGAAGGAGCAGACTCTCAGATGTCCATCCTGCTGCTCTGTACCGCCATCTGCAGGATGCCTCCGTGTTTACGAAGCCTGTGCACCAACCATTTCCTGGGTAATATAGGGTTTGAATCTCATTAGCCATATACAAAATGTCTGAGGCTCATTTTTAATATTTTATATATATATATACAGTATATATAATTAGCACTGACATTAAGATTTTGATAAGACTCCATTAAGACTAAAGTGTTAGCACAGACCTACAGCTGATTAAATGTCTTAAATTGTACAAAAAAAAACATTTTTGCACTGATTTGGGAGGGAAATCTGCTGAATTTAGCTTTGTCAATTGTCAATTTGAAAACTATTAAAATAATTTTTGATGTACAATAAAAGTTAATTGAAATGTATGATAAAAAATCTTGCAATTGGATAAAAAATTGCAGTATTTCCTTTTAATTGATATAAAGCTGAAATAAAATTTAAATATATTATGAAAAACCTTGCAATTAGATTTAAACACATTTTTTCAATATTCCCTTGGCAACTAACAGGAAAAAAAAAAGTTTAACAAGCTAAAGTACTAAACCTACAAAAACTAAACCTGAAATAAAAATGAGTTAAAGTTAAATAGAACAATATCTAAACAAAAAAACGAATAAATAAAAAGACTAATAATAAATTAATACATTAAAATAAATGTAAATATAGATTTTTATTTAATATACTTTAATTATTAAAATATATATATAATATAACATTATCAATAAATACTATTATAGTGGATAAATAATGCTAAAATAACACTGATTTTCGGGAATGGATTTAAATATGGTAAGATTAAGAATGGATCTGGGAGTGCTATACATTTATAGGAAACCATTTTAAAAACACAAAGGCCCCAGGATGTGTACAACTTTATGAATAATAAGTGTGAGTTGCATCAAGTGACACAGGCCCATTGGCTACCTACATAATAAGCTTTTTTAAATGTAAAATGTTCAATGCCTTATCGCACTGATGTGCCCGAGCATCATTTCTAAATATCTGTCCGAACCCGGCCCGTCGGGTACCGTCGTGCTCGGGTCGGGTATCCATCCTCTAATGTGCAACTATCTTTCATCATGAATTTGGACTGAAACATGATCCTCAGGTTGGTTATCGTTCGAGGGGATGCTGCTCTTCTACACCGACTTCATGGGGGAGGTTGTGTTTGGCGGAGACCCGAAGGCTCACCACGATTCAGAGGAGTACAAGCGCTACAATTCTGGCGTCACCATGGGCTGCTGGGGGATGTGCATCTATGCATTCAGTGCTGCTTTTTATTCAGGTTGGTGAAAGTGAGCGTGATTCTGTACAGCTTGACCACGCACAAAGACTAGTGTGTATTAGCATCTCTGTCTTTTGTCTTTTTCCTCCTGCAGCCATTCTGGAGAAGCTGGAGGAGCGCTTCTCCTTGCGTTCGCTGTATTTTTTTGCCTATCTGGCCTTTGGTCTGGGCACAGGACTGGCCACTCTCTCCACAAACCTGTACGTGCTGCTGTCTCTCTGCGTCACCTACGGAGTGCTCTTCTCTTCTCTCTGTACGCTGCCTTACTCTCTGCTCTGTGAATATTACCAGAGCCCGCAGGTGAGAGGAAGTTCATCAGCGACACAGAAACAGACTTTAATTAGATGTTTAAAAAAACACACACAACGGCCTGGGGCCAGTTGCAGAAACATAGCCGCTAAGTCGCTAATATATTATATAGACTCATTACATGAGATATTTCAAGCCTTTATTTGTTATCATTTTGATGATTATGGCTTACAGCTTATGAAAACACCAAATTCAAAATGAGAATATTGTGAAAAGGTTTTCATAAGCTGTAAGCCATAATCATCAAAATTATAATAAAAAAATGCTTGAAATATCTCATGTAATGAGTCTATATAATATATTAGTTTCACCTTTTAAGTTGAATTACTGAAATATATGAACTTTTGCACCATATTCAAATTTTTCGAGTTTCACCTGCAACTCAACTATTTGCAATAATATTTTGGCAACATATGAAATTAAAAATGTTATACATCTGTACAGCTCAAACAGCACACATAAGAAATACAGTAATTGCCTTATCAGTATAAACATTCAAATACACACTATTTTAAAAGTATAGCATCAAGATGACGCATTATTTGTGTTATCATGAGACTAGTGACCAAATTACTTACTAACCTTTTAACTTTTGAACCTTTTAACCAAAATGGTTAACTTTTATGCACAACGATTCTAAATACTAGGAATATAACATAGCTATTTGTAATAATATGTTTGCAACACATAAAACGAAGATTTTATACAACTTTACAGCTCATGGAAGAATTATTGTGAGTGCTTTAACACACATTTCTGCTTTTAAACCCTTTGTAATCTTTTGGCCCATTGTAAGTACAATACAGAAGATGAATTTTTTTTTCTTAGAATTCACTAATCGAGGGACCCAAAGTTAAAGTTTGAGGTTTGAGGGGATGGTTAAGCGTTTTCAACCCAAGCCGTCAAACCGACGTCACCAGAGAATAAACGCCATTCCAGACCGGAAGTGACTTTGCAGACTTTGATTAAAGATTACCACGACAAACTATTTTTTCTGTGTATTAACTTGCACGGATTAATTGTTCACCACAATATGCGCTAACAAAGTAAATATGGCCAATTTTGATTTCATGACGACTTTAATGTCAATGGTGATTGACAGCATGCTGATGGACTTTACCTTGAACTGATTGCAGTACTTTAGTTTTGCAGTGACTTCAGTTGTGATTGATCTCGGTCATGAATGTCCTCGTGTTGTTCTCGCAGTTCTGCGGCTCCTCCGAGGACGGGACCAGGCGAGGTATGGGGGTGGACATCTCCCTGCTCAGCTGCCAGTACTTCCTGGCTCAGATCCTGGTTTCCGTGGCGATGGGCCCTCTGACATCACTGGTGGGCGGGGCCCAGGGCGTGATGTACTTTTCGAGTCTGATGTCATTTGTGGGGTGCCTGTACTCCTCACTGTGTGTGGTGTACCATCTGCCAGCACCCGAGGGTGAGCCTCCCCAGAGTGAGACCCAGCCACTACTGGTGCACATTTAGATCTGCTCTCTCACACCGGGTCCAAAATTAACACTCCATCAGCACCACACGAGTTACCAGCTTTCTGGATTTGCAACATAACGTAAGAACACTCTTTGATATCCAAGAATCAAAGCAAAGAAATTCCAGCAGTCCTCTAAATAAAAGATCAAGGACTGTTGTGCATCTTCAAACGACTTTTATGGAAAAAATGGAAAACTTACCATCAGATGTTTGTAGGAAGCCAAAGTTTTTTTTTTTATTGACAGTGCACTATAGAGAAACCTAAAAAATTCACCAAAACAAACAAACTGAACCATGGTGGTTTTGTAACAATTTTCATATGTGACGCAAATATGTAAGGGATATTTTTAAAGTACAAAAAATATACATACATTAGGGTCATTAAGTCTGAGACCACATTGAAGTTGTGTTTTTTTCACACATACAAATAAAGAGTTTTAGGATTTATATATATATATAGTTAAAAATAAATAAATAAATAAAATGTAGAATCAGTATTATTGATTATTTCTAATTTCTAGGTAAATAAATTAGGTAATTGTATTACAGTAAATTATGCCATTTTCAAATCGTTCTGAAAAACAGGATCATCTGGTTTTGTTTCAAATCATATGGAAGCCCATTACCGCCACATGAGAAAATAAAGTCATGCTCTGGTAAATCATAGTTATGAGATAAAAAAAATTAATGATGACATAAAAAGTCATCAAAAACAATTTAAACATAAAACAGATGAAATTATGTGATGAAAAGGCAAAATTATGACATACTAAGTCAAAATTATGACTTAAAAAGTAGAAATTATGACATACCAAATCAAAATTATCAGAATTATCATAAAAAGTCATAATTAAGAGAAAGAAAATACAAAACTGACAGTCAAAATTATGAAATCATTATTAAAAGTCGAAATTGTGAAAAATTATGACAAAAAGTAAATAAAAAAAACATACGGAGTCAAAATTATGACTTTAAAAAATCTAAATTATTACATGCCACAATTTTGACTTGTCATTATTATGATTTACCAAAAAAATTAAATTATTACATGCCACAATTTTGACTTTTTAAGTCATTATTATGATTTACCAAAGCATGATTTTTTTTTTTCACGTGGCGTAAATGGGCTTCCATAAAATAATCTTCAGTGCTGCTGTCATGCAAATAGACAAACCAAAGTTTACTGATAGAAATATGTCAAATACATATCACTCAAATGTAGCTAATTGTTTTAAATTTGAAAATAATTTAAAAATAATCCAGACTTTTTGGACCCACTGTTGTATACACATTGTGCAAAAGTGGTCAACAGCAGCCGTGTGAAAAAGTTAATTTTGGACCCCGTCGACACAACCGAACAGCTCAGACTCTGCGCTTGCTTCAGACACACCGTCCTCACTTCACGCCGTGCTGGAGATGTGAGAGGGAAAAAGAGCGATTTTGACTATGCATCTCACTCAGATCTCTTAATAACCCAAGCATGCTTGACAATGACTGCATGACGGCGAGCTTGAGTAGTGTGAGAGAAAGTGTGTTTGTGATCATGTGATGCCTGACTACTTCCATCTAGCTTGTACATATGTCAAATGTTTTTGTTTTTTTTACTGTTGATTCCTCATAAAGGAGGAAGCCAAAACTGTTTATAGCTCTTTTTATATTGTTTTTGGCCAGCTAATTGTTAAAGCTCACTGCTTTTAATAAAAGTAAACCCCTCTCACATGTCCAAAGCAAATGTATCCAGTCCACATGAACTTTGAAGATGTCACCTGTCGGTTTGTTTGCATGTAAAGCCGCATTGATGCCTTACTGTAGGCCTCTGTTTCGACAGTAAAACAGAGAATGTGTGTGTGTCTATTGGTTCTTCGGTTTGCATATCCTGTTTTAAAGTGATTAGGCTCATCATTTGAATACTAGCTAGCTAGCTACTACACGCATAGCATGTTTGCCATACTGTAACATGGCTCGTAGCTTGACACAGGTGGACGCTCCAATGACATATCAATAAGAAAAACATAAATGACGTATTTATGGTTCCCCGTACTGAGCCATGTCATGGAACGCACGCTCTCATGCCTGCTTTCCTGTGGTCTGGCGTGATCGTTGTAATGACCGTCGTTCTTGTCATTATCAGGCAGAGCGGACGTTGAGGCTGAGGCGTGAGTGATCGGAAAACAGGCCCTGTGCGGAAGAACAAGACAAATGTATTGTTTGGTGACTACAACAAATCTGGACAACAAATCCGTGGACTCTCCACCGGAGCGCTCAGAAATGTGCGCCTGTATTGCCAAGCATCTTTTAATGTTTTGTCTGTTTTGCTTTGCAATACATGCGACATACTTTTTATAAAAAAATGTT
This sequence comes from Phoxinus phoxinus, assembly GCF_949152265.1. Taxonomy (NCBI): domain Eukaryota; kingdom Metazoa; phylum Chordata; class Actinopteri; order Cypriniformes; family Leuciscidae; genus Phoxinus; species Phoxinus phoxinus. The sequence continues at coordinate 26,398,786 of NC_136897.1, forward strand.
CACTAGTAAGCAAATCAAGAAGCGACGAATAAAGAACTGAACGAGACATTGTTTGCCTAATCCACACAAGCATGCATGGTCTCTTCCACCACTAAAGGACATGATGTAAATACGTGGCACTGTACAGGTAAATGCTCTGAGAATTAAACAGATGTCACAGCAGGACGGAGGTTTTGTGCTGCAGATGTCCTTCTGAATCTGATTGACTGGTGGTTTCTAGTAAAAACATGTTTAAGATTTTAACCACCAGGGGGCGCTGTAGGATCAAACCGGCTCGTATCAGAAAATCCTAGTATGGTAACTAGTCTATGTGAGAGAAGCTACTTTTACATTTTACCTAGAGAACATTTCAACAGTTACAAATACTTGGTGCATGTTCAATCTCGTTTTAAGCGGCTCGTAAAATGCTTTGCAACCCCCCGACGCAGCGATTAAAAAAGACCCAAGAGGCACTCGTTTTTTAAAAAGACAAGACTTGTTTTTTTTTATTTATAATCCTGAACCAAACTATACAAAGCAGTGGTCAAAAAGCAACCAAAACACAATAATAAAAAAAGGTTTCGCTTGAAGGACTGAAAGAACACCAGTACCAGCATACAGTTCTGTTATAGATTGTTTTCATTCTGCACTTCCCATATAAAACACAATGATAAAACAAAAACCCCCAAAACTGTACATAAGGATAGAAAGATATAATCCTTTTGAAATGCATATGGAACAAAAGACCTTCAAGATTTAAAAAGGGGTTAATTAACATGTTAGAGGCCGTTGAGAAAAGGGGGGGCGGACGGTGCGTTGACTAAGGAAACCCTCTCATTCACATGAGCCATCTGTTATGTTAACTGATCTGCTAAAGCGAGGGATTAACTTCTAGCAGCACAACCAGGTTAAACATTGTCTATTAGCCCCTGCTTAAAACTCATCTTTGGTCTTTAGTGGATCAGAAAAATGTCACCCATGAAAATGACAAGGCGTTCAGTTGCTTGCGTTGTACATCCGCTGGTCAAATAACAGAGTAGAATGTGTGCTTGTTAAACGTGTGCTAAAATAAACCGTCCATCGTTTCTTTTAATACAGGTTTTTCTAATGTTGGTCCTACACCAATAAATAAGGTCTTACAAAAAAGGGGACAGGGTCATGATGATGTTATGGGCCTCAGTGCAATAAAAAAATAAAAATAAAAAAAAAGATTTTGTAGCGGCAAAGGAATGTCTGTGAAATATACAGAAAAAGCACAAACTCTACTAGGTCGAACTGACCATACAGACAGAGCCACTGAAGGGCAGCGAGAGCGTTAGGCTTTGACTTCAGCCTCTGTGGAGTCGCCGTTCTCCTCTGTCTTCTGTTTCTTTGTTTCCACTGCCTCCTGGGAAAAATAAAGCTGAGATTAGACGTGCTGGAAAACATGAGTGTGCATGTGTGGATTGCAACTTAAACGCACCTCCTCTTCTGCTGGACGTTTCACGGGATGCTCCTCAGCCTTTTTCTCAGCAGCTTTCTCTTCCTCCTCCTCCTCCTCTTCTGCGTCTCCTGCTGTTGACAAGCAAAAAAAGTGTGTCATTAATCAGCTTTTTTGCTCAATTAAATTCAGTAATGGTGAAAAAGTAGACGTTAAAACTCACCCTCCTCATCATCCCCACCCTCTTCATCCTCATTGGTTTCTTTATCTTCTTTATGTGAAGCACCGTTAGTAGTCTAAAGAGAGAGAAAACACCGTGTGAGTGAAACCGATACCAAGTTTGTTATGTCACCCGATGACTTGGGGGATTTATGAACAAAGTCACACGATTAAGTATCATTACGATAATTTCCTAAGTTTGTGGGAAGGTCAACAGCATCTTTTTCTCATAAGATGCATGTGTGTCAGTTCTCGAACCCTAAACAAAGAGCAGTGTGATGAACCGAGGGGGAGGGGGCCCTTCAACACCTGCGCGGCGAGCGGGTACTAGGGGGACAAAAGCCACAAGGCCTGCTGGGAAATACTCAACGCTTACTGTTCCATTTCCATTGGCAGGTGCGTCTTCGCTGCCGTTTTCCTTCGCAGCCTCCGCCGCCTCTTCAACCACCTCTTTCTTTTCTTTCAGGTCCTGAAATAAAGCAGAAGTTTATCGGTTAATAAATAAACCCCATCAGACTACATAAACAGCGCTTAGTTATTTCACATTGATAGCATACACGTTTTTCATGGTAGTAAAGGGGAAAGTTTGTTTCCGTGAGTTACTTCCCCACCCACACACACACACACGGATGAGGCACAGACCACACACACCAGCTGGCTGACTGCCTGTTAAAATACATTAAATGGCAAACCAACACCAGGGTCATGAAAACCATCTCGGGTTTTTGGCTTTAAATACACTTTTAGAAACTATGCCATCATTTTATGTGATTTACCTTTAATTTATTTTCTTTTAACACATTCACCACATTGTCGTAATGGAAACTCAACGTGAACTACTGAAAGTGGGGAAAAAATATATATTTTTGTAACGTTGTCTGTGTTCTTTCTCTGAAACCGACACCACAATAGATCTATTATACAAAGACAATCAGTTTAGGTTCATGCCTTCGTGAATTAAATCTATTGTTTGGACACACATGTCGAGGTCACTTGAGGTTATTGCGCGCAGTCTTGCCCCATTGCCCCCTTTATTCCCCCGGTAGGGGTCGTGCACGCGCATGCGCGCACACGCGCCGAGCTGGAAACAAAAGGAGGCAGAGCGCGCGCCAAGACAACGTGCTCGAGAGACTGGGGGCGGGAGGCGCGAGCGTTTTATAGCACGCGGCGGCGATATTCCCGCCTATTCGCGCGGCAGAGATCAAGAGCCTTGACTTTGCACACACACACACACAAATTTTCAAAGAACGGAGGAAAAAAAAAAAATCTGGCAGATGGTTCACCAATTCAACCCCCCACCTCCCCCGAAACCCCATACTTAACGTTAATTGGATATGATTACATATGGGAATATATGTCGAAATTTTCCCTCATAGAGGTTTGCCTTATTTGTACGACATATTCTTGAATTGAACGTTCGTAGTGGTTCTTCTTTTAGCCGTTAATTTAAACACGACTCCGCGCGAAACACGAATAAACGGAAAATATGAAGCTGGTGTTCGAATAATACTATTTTATCATTGAGAAAAAGATTTGCCGCTGTTAAAACCCATAACTGTTATGTTTGTTGCCTTTTTTTCTCGGTTTTAATTTCCAGACAAACCCACTTTTCTCAAATTCATCGTTTTTAACGTAACTTACCTTTGCGGTGACCTCGGTGGTGGTGGTCGTGTCAACAGCGGTATCAGCCATGGTGCTTTATAGAGATGTTTTAAAAGAAAATGTCCGAAAAAAGCGTTAGAAGTGGTGGGATGAGGTAGGAGACGGTCAGACGTGAGGAGGAAGAGTGAATCAAAACTGCCAGAACCTGAGAACTGAAAGGCGCGTCGAGCGCAGCGGCAGCATCACTGACATCTGATTGGACAGAAGCGTAGCAACGTAAATCCTTTCTTCGATTTGATTGGATAAGCCACTGTCAATTGTTTCATAAAGTCCCGCCCCTCTGTTCGTACTACTTGTAATGCGCCCGCCTTGTCTTATTGGTGGAATATTTAATTTTACCCTTTACCCGGCCTTTTAAAAATACTGTTTTAAGTGTCGAAATGGACTTTTTATTATTAGGCTACTATAATGTATCAAACAATAAACAGATAGGAAAGACAGAACAGATAGGACCTCTACAGGAATTAAATTACATTAAATCGTTCACAAAGAGAGAGATAGAGAAAGAGAGAAAACGTAACATTATAAACAGAGGAAAACATCATGCACCAGTGGCATTACCAAAATAAATTATCATAATTTTTAAAGAATCTGTCACTTAATAAGGAATGCCTCAATTTCAATTAAGAAATGTAAAAAAGTTGACTCTATAGGCTGCATTTGCATTTAAATAAATAAAAATCCTCCCCAAAAAATAACAATGTAATTCATTGGAGTATTAGTTGTACATTTATAGTTACAGATTATATCTTTTAACTGAAAGGAAGTGTGTCAAAGAGGTCAGGACCAAATTAAGCTATTCTGGTGACGTCAATCTATTTCTGGCACCATCTTTGTTTTGGTTCCTTATTTTAGGGGCTCATTCTCTATATAAATTGAAGAGAGTGCAAATAGTTTATGCAGTTAGTAAACTTAAAAAAAAAGTTATAGGCCTAATTAATTTGTAAGTTAATTAACCATATTTTAAAGTTATATTTTGTGTTGGTTCGTCATTATTTCCCATTCTCTTCACAAACTGCACTTTGTCTATTTTCTATTTTCCTTGACCTTTCTTTCGACGTCATCTCTTGATAGTTGTTTTGTGTGGTTGGAACCTGCCTTCAAGCTTGCATAGATGAATTCAAGCTTCTTTGGGGGCTTTGTTTACAGCCACAGTTTCATTAGCATGTTGTATTCAGAGGCCATTGTGTCCCAGATGGAGACGCACCGGGCAGCTGTTTCATTCATAATGAGAAGTCACACTAAGATGCTATTGCTAACATGACTATTCCACACCATCAAACATCTCACCACAGATAACCAACTGATTTATTGCTTAACAGATAAGCCACACACAGTCATCTTGCTTCTCTGTTACAGGAAAAGTACCTGTTGCACAAGGAACAGATTTCGGTTGTGGTTAATAACGTTCCCCTTTCAAGGGGTCAAACCCTCACATCTGTAATTCCTCAAAAGGAGTAAGTATACTGAACTAGAAATCATATTTTTCTCTTTCTTCAGACAGTTTAAGTTGAAAATGTCCATAGAGGCAGAACTTTTATCAGGGGTTTTCTTTTGAACACACAGAGATAAAGACCCCCCTCCCCATTTGAATCTCATCAGATCTGCCGTACCGTGGTAACAAAGCCCACTTGGTGGTCACAGATGGTGTGGGCCTATGGTGTGCTGTGTGAGGGGTCAGCATGTAGTCTTTGTTTTATCAGATGGAGTATTATGCACTAGACCACTGATTTAAAGCTCAGCTTTGGCTCCAATGTAAATGAGAAGCTGAAAACAGTCATTTAATTGGAGACTATAGCTTTATTCAGACTAGTTGTGATGTTTTGCAGAAGTAAACTTTGTGATTTTACTTTTTTTATTTTTTTTATTACACAAAGTATAAGGTTAAACTCGAAAAATTTGAATATCGTGCAAACGTTAATTTATTTCAGTAATTCAACTTATTAAAGGGTTAAACTTATACATTATATAGACTCATTACATGCAAAGTGAGATATTTCAAGCCTTTATTTATCATTTTGATGATTGGCTTACAGTTTATGAAAACCCCAAATTCAAAATAGAATATTGTGAAAATGCTTTCATAAGCTGTAAGCCGTAATCATCAAAATTACAACAAATAAAGGCTTGAAATATCTCACTTTGCATGTAATGAGTCTATATAATATATTAGTTTCAGCTTTTAAGTTGAATTACTGAAATAAATGAACTTTTATTCAAGTTTTTCGAGTTTTACCTGTACTGCTTTTCTTCAATGAAAATTATAATATTTTGCTGAAATAACATTTTTAAAATAGGCTACTTCTCATTTATTTTGACCTTTGTTGAACTTATTTTCATGTTGTGTGGAAATCTTCCCTTTTTAGGCCTTTTTGACATCACTCAATAACAGTCTGTAACTGTTATCCCATCCAAAGTACAATGAAAATGTAAAAATATCAAATTTCATTTGATGCACAACTCTCCCTGCTATTGGTCAGAAATCATGATAGTCCTGCCACAAACTCATGCCATTGGTTGAGCAGATCTTGGTGCAAGCAAAGGAAAGTTTAGTGAAGACATGATCCTGGATCACCAAATTTAGTTGATCCTGGAACAATATTCCTGTCCAAATATTTAGTCCTAGCGCTATCCCTTCCCCTAAACGCAACCCTACCTACAACTTATCTCTAAAATGAGAGAAATGATGGTGAATAACACTGATATAGACACACATAACCCTGGTTGTAAGCCTAAAATTTACATAAACGTGTCCCTCAAATCTGATTGGTTGATTGGAATGTTGATCCACGTTGCACTCGGTGAATTTAACAAGTAGAAAAAATATTATTAAATAAATGTACATCTGCATCCATGCACTAATCCCAGATCATAATCCCATCTGCATGCACAGATGAAATAAACATTTTTATAATAACTGCAATGCCTCTCAGAACATTAATCCTGTGCTGTACAACTACGAAAAGTCTTCACATTGAAAGGTAGATGTAATTACCCCGAGAGAGAGATGATGCATTTTTAATCCGAGGAGGTTTTAAGGGCTTGTGTTTGGATTGATTTGGATTTTGGCAGTTTGTTAAGAGACTCTTAAGATGGACAGAAAATTAATTCAATCTCATAAAGGCCTCGTTTGCGCTTGGACGTAAACTCAGTGGAACACATGCACATAGAGGCTCTTTCATTGGGGGAAATGAAGACCATATGTAAAGCACACACCGAAACAGCCGTCTGCTGCTGCAAGCCCACGGTGTGTGTGTGTCTGCCGTACAAATCCAGACAAGTAACAGACGATTTTCCTTCTTTTTTTCTTTTTTTCTCTTTTTTTTTTTTTTTTAAAGAAAACACTTCTTGTCCAAGCATTACTCATTCCCTAACTGGAAAATGGGAGCAATCGGAGAGGAGAGAGTCTTTGTTAGGTCATTTCCTGTAGAGTCCCCCCCCCCCCCCCCCCTCTAGAATACCCACAGCCTGCCCACGAGCTAGATTTGTTTCCATGGATACTGGAACAATTCCAATGATTGCCTGCTGGTTTTTAGTGCGCGCTTTGATGAAGGAAAGCCTCGGAATAACCAGAGATGGGAAGAAGAAGAAAAGAGCCAACATGTTCCTCTAATCCTCACATTTTCTTTCATGCAGTGTGAATGGTTACTTTGGTAACTTTCTTTCTCTCTCTTTCTTTCTCATGCAGTTCTTTCTCGATTTTTTGTCATATCATGTTGAAATCAAAATCCACCCTATAGTATCTTAAAGCATGTTTCTGATCTTTTGCACATTTAGTCAATCCCCAAAAAAAAATAAAAAATAAAATGCTCCGCCTCTGAAACGACTTTCCTTTAGATGACGTCACAAATCTCTCGTACGTCACAACCGCTCTGAAACCTTCAGGCACTTTTCACAATATAGAGTCTAAGTCCCGCCCCTCCGCTTCCGGCTCATGGGACCTTATTTCGGTAAAAATATGTATGATAGTCAATGGCGAGAGACAACTTATCTTTTTATTCCGTCTGAACTGTGCCCTGAATTACACATATGATGTTTGTCAATTTAAAAGATAATTATGAAAGTCAAGAAAGTCGCAGTTTGTCATAAAACAGAAGAGTAACATTTAGTTTTATGTGGAAATCGCTCAATGAACTACATCTCTCGTCTCGCACTATACGTCACCGTTGCTCGTGTGTGTGCAGTCTGGTCCAACACACTCAGGCATGACGGCGCAACGTCACGATTATAACGTAAGACTGTAGAAAAAATGACAGACGTTAGCTTCAGTAAAGTTAGCGTCAGTAAAGTTAGCTTCAGTAGAGTTAGCTTCAGTAAAGTTAGCTTCAGTAAAGTTAGCTTCAGTAAAGTTAGCTTCAGTAGAGTTAGCTTCAGTAAAGTTAGCGTCAGTAAAGTTAGCTTCAGTAGAGTTAGCTTCAGTAAAGTTAGCTTCAGTAAAGTTAGCTTCAGTAAAGTTAGCTTCAGTAAAGTTAGCTTCAGTAAAGTTAGCTTCAGTAAAGTTAGCTTCAGTAGAGTTAGCTTCAGTAAAGTTAGCGTCAGTAAAGTTAGCTTCAGTAGAGTTAGCTTCAGTAAAGTTAGCTTCAGTAAAGTTAGCTTCAGTAAAGTTAGCTTCAGTAAAGTTAGCGTCAGTAAAGTTAGCTTCAGTAGAGTTAGCTTCAGTAAAGTTAGCTTCAGTAAAGTTAGCATCAGTAAAGTTAGCTTCAGTAAAGTTAGCTTCAGTAAAGTTAGCTTCAGTAAAGTTAGCTTCAGTAACGTTAGCTTCAGTAAAGTTAGCTTCAGTAAAGTTAGCATCAGTAAAGTTAGCTTCAGTAAAGTTAGCTTCAGTAGAGTTAGCTTCAGTAAAGTTAGCGTCAGTAAAGTTAGCTTCAGTAAAGTTAGCATCAGTAAAGTTAGCATCAGTAAAGTTAGCTTCAGTAAAGTTAGCATCAGTAAAGTTAGCTTCAGTAAAGTTAGCTTCAGTAACGTTAGCTTCAGTAAAGTTAGCTTCAGTAAAGTTAGCATCAGTAAAGTTAGCTTCAGTAAAGTTAGCTTCAGTAGAGTTAGCTTCAGTAAAGTTAGCTTCAGTAGAGTTAGCTTCAGTAAAGTTAGCTTCAGTAAAGTTAGCTTCAGTAAAGTTAGCTTCAGTAAAGTTAGCTTCAGTAAAGTTAGCTTCAGTAAAGTTAGCTTCAGTAAAGTTAGCTTCAGTAAAGTTAGCTTCATTCATTGAGAGAAAAGGTATGACGTCACATGTGCGCCTTTTGGGTTTGTAGTCTTTGTAATGACGTATTTTCACAGTCTTATACCTCAACAGTTTTACATCAAACTGCGACTTTCTTGACTTTAAAATTTATCTTTTAAATTGACAAACATCATATGTGTAATTCGGGGCACAATTCAAACGAGATCAAAATATTTGTCGTCTCTCGCCATTGACTACCATACAATATTTTGCCGAAATAAGGTCCCATTCTGAGAAATGCCGTTGACAGCGGATCTGGGGATCGTTTCCGGGTTCTGAACTGGTTGCAGTTTCACTCTGGCTCCATATGAGGGCGCTCACAGGACGAGTGCAGAATGAATGGAGGTCTATGGAGCTATACCCCTCAAAATCCACTTTTCTCAGGATATCATTTTTTGTCTGGTAATTTGAATGTTGTATTCGAAAGGAGATGCAAAGAAATTACACATTGCTGGGTGTTAGATTTTTTAGAGTCGCTTATTTGCTTTAAAAAGTCTTTTAAAATGTCAATGACGTCATACACATAAACGTACATCAACAACACAGCGGACACTGGTAAATACACGTGCTAGAAGAGTTTTTGTTTTGTTGTTTTAAAAGACGTTCTGGTCCCGCTTCGGATGCCACAATGCCATCAAGCGGTATCTCTTGTCGTAATCAGTCATTCACTGACCAATCAACGTTCATTAGCTGAATGCTAGTGTGTTATGGGCAACAAAAACTCAACCTGTAAGAAATCGAGAGGTAGTACTTGTTCATTCAACTTTCGACCTATAACCCATGTTGAACGTGCAAAACCTACAATCAAATCTGAGATTTCTCAACGGCAATCGGGTGAAATAGACACATTTAGCCGTCTTGCTCCATAGACTCCCATTCATTTTGCACTCATGGGCGATCTCCCCCAGTGGAGCTCTGGTGGAACTACAACCAAAATTCGTTACATAGGGAGTGGCCAGGCTCTCCGCAGACGGGCTCTGGTAGGGCCGTGTTTGTTTTGGTGATTTTAAATATCAACAGCGTTTCTGAAAAATCGCTTACTGCACTTTTAAGTACCGACTTTTACAGCGATTAGTTGTAAGCAAATCATCCGGTTTGATTGAGTCAGAAATGACAGTTGCACATGATCAAACTCCAGGTTCCCCTGTAACCTCAGAAAACCCCATCTGTCGGTGGTTCCTGTCTTTAAACGCTGAGTTCATGACTTCCCCTTTAGGTCAGTGAGGGAAGTAATTTGCAGATGCACCTGAATTTTCGAGACAAAAGGCTGCAACCTGACCCTTGGAATTTCAGGGCTTTGGGGGTGTTTGAGGGGGGGTTTGTCAAAGATCAAGGGTCAGGATTAGGGAAGAAAAGGTCATCGTAATTGGAAGAATCCAAGGGAGGGCTCGGTGTTCCAACTGTGCGCTTTTGTCCTGAACAGCGGTAACCCTTAACACTCTCAAATGCTTTCTCATGCCTGTGCATGTACCTGGTGAAAATCAGCAAAGGACCAAAAGAGCATTTTGCATCAATACAATACAATACAAAACAATGCATTTTTTTCTTTCTTCAATATACAGATATTTGAACATTGACAAGTTTAGTTTGTTGGAAACAAAACGTTGTGAATTTTTACAGCACACACTATTAATGACGCAAATAATCTGCATGAATCAATTACAATCAGACATGGCCACATTTAACCTGCACTTTTGTCCAGCAAATTTTATTTGCGTCTCTCGTTCAGGCTCTGTGTGCACACAGTAAAACTCCAGGGTCAGTCCTTTGTGTCCTCTCTCCAAGCGCAGGCTTTCTAACAGGGCATGATGCTGTGGAATGTGGCCAATTTGCCCCCCCGTCCTGAATAGTGACACTCAATGAGGCATGCTGGGTACTCCAGTAAGTGTGTCCACTGGTCTGCCAGTTAACATAACAAAGACTACAAGATGTAGATGAATGAATTACAGAGCAAGGGCAGTTAAGGTAATGTTTTTGTGTGCACATTTTATTGTTAGGCTACAATCATATAGTCTGACTATAATTTCAACAAGCATCATTCATGCAGTGCACAATATGAGTTACATTAGGGTTCGGTGCTGTTCAAATGACTAAACCGTTATAAGTTTGGATTAATAAGGATTTTTTTCTATAATGTGTATGAAATAAGTCTCTTCTGCTCACCAAGGCTGAAAAATGTTTGAAACACACTGTAAAAAAAAAAAAAATGTTGGTTTAACTTAAAAAAGCAAGTTGCAAAAATTTTAGTTTGTTGTAATTAAAATGAAGAAGAATAGTTTAATAAACAGAAACTCAAAATAGTATGTTATCTTCACACATTAGTTATCGAAGTTTATTTGACAAAAGATAAAAAGTTGTAAAAAGTAAAAATTTACCATTTGCAGTCCATAACAAATCATGAAAATATTTTTTTACAGTGAATTGTGAAATATTATTAGAATTTAATATAACAGTTTTCTTTGTGAATCTATTTAAAAATGTAATTTATTCCTGTGATCAAAGCTGAATTTTCATCATTTACTCCTGACTTCAGTGTCACATGATCCTTAAGAAATCACTGATTTATTAAAACATTTATTAATATAATCAAAATTTATATTTTTGTGTAAACTGTGATAAACTACAATTTAGAACTGGAGTAAGAAAGATGATTTAACAAGATTATTTTTACTTTTATTTAACAAGGATGCATTGAATTGATCAAAAGTGGCATTTATAATGTTACAAAAAATTATACTTCAAATAAATGCTGTTCTTTTAAACTTTCTATTCATCAAAGAATCCTGATTTTTTTTTTTATCAAGGATTCCACAAAAACATGAAACGGCAAAACTGTTTTCAACACTGATGATAATAATCAGAAATAATAATCATCATATCAGAATGATTTCTGAAGGATCATGTGACACTGAAGACTAGAGTAATGATGCTGAAAATTCAGCTTTGATCACAGGAATACATTACATTTTAAAATATTTTATATAAAAATATATATTTCACAATATTATTAATTTTACTGTATTTTCAATTCGGTGAGCAGAAGATACTTTGGTAACACTTTATTTTACAGTGTCCTTGTTACATATGTTACATGTACTTAGTAATAACAATAAATTATGCATAATTTCATGTAACCAAATCCTAATCGTACATGTACACTGTAAAAAAAAAAATATGTTGGTTTAACTTAAAAAAGCAAGTTACCTTGTTGCCTAAAATTGTTGAGTTCGTTGTAATAAAATGTTTTAGTTAATACAATGATTCTTCATTGTATTAACTCAAAATTTTAATTACAACGAACTCAATTTAATAAACAGAAACTCAAAATAGTATGTTATCTTCACACATTAGTTATCGAAATTGATTAGACAAAAGATAAAAAGTTGTGAAAACAAATCATGAAAATATTTTTTTACAGTGTAGTTAATTAATATTACTCAATACTTACATGTATATTTACACTGTAACACAGACACCTTAAATTAAAGTGTGACCGATACTTTTTTCAACAACATAAAGAAATTCCAAACTTTTGTCCAATATAGCGTAACGCAATTGATTTCAATCTGAACGAAAGATGCAGTTTTACCAATTCTGCTGCATAATAACCAATACGGTCAAGACTTGATGACTTGCTCTAGTGGAAATTTCCATTCTTTCAGCGCAGGGAGGGTCTTCTGGTTCCCAGTTCCCTCCCATAATTCCTCGTTACCTGTGATGATCGCCGAGACGAGGCTGAAGCCACTCCTCGGCGGTTCCCAGCGGTCTGCAGGTCTTAGCAGGTCGTAGTCAAAATGAAGGCGGTCTGGAACCAAGTCGTCATGTCCCTGCATGATGTGGATGCCTAATGTATGTTAAACACAGTCATTACAGTGGTAACCAGTGAGGTGTCATGCTTGCAGATCTGTTTCTTTTGCAGCAGATGATCTTGCACAAGGGAATTAAACAAATGGCCAATAATCCAGATGGCACATTAGCATTTCCTTCTTCAAGCGGCAGCTGATATTTTTTCCCCATTGGATTTGATTTGGGACGGATGCAAGTTCAAACATACAAAGAGATAACCATACTTTACCAATTAAAATCTGTGCAAACTGCATGGATTTGCTCAGTTTTCCAGAGAAACACTGGCAGATGCAGTGTTGAGCTAATCCTAAATGCAACCCACAAGAGCTGCCATGTACACATTCGTTTTTTAGAGGACAAAGACGTCTTTATACACAGTCAGAGCTGCTCAGAAGTTATTGCCCAGTGTGCAAACATCACATACTGTACATACAATATATCAAATCGTTTCATCAATCCTTTCTACTGGAGCCTTACAACAGATAAACTGTTTACACTTTCTGAAGAAATATGTGAATGTTGTTTGTTTGCCTTTGCTAACCTCACAGTCAGTTGGTGAAATGTGCAGAAAATCCTCTTTTTCATCCAGATCATCATCATTGTTGTCAATGTTTTTTGTTTTGTTTTGTTTTTACATGAACACTGTGTTTTTAAGAAAGCGTATCAAGATATAAAAAGATATAAATAGCCCACCTTTAAAAAAAAAAAAACCTATAGTCTGTTCCATGGTAATCTATCAATCTGAGTTTGACCGCAAGAAAAGTTTCAAGTCTTATATAAACAATATCTTTTCAATATATTATATAGTCTCTAAATGTGCAGATGAAAATGAAACTATTTATGAAACAGGTATTTTAACCCGAAATATGAAATAATAATAAAATATTTTTCTTAAGCTTTAGAAAAAAAAAACATTTTAAAAAGTGTTTTTTTTGCTAATCATATTTTATAAACATGTTTTATTGCTCATATGATATAGGAGAATATGAAGCTCATACTCGAAGAGGAAAGCACTTTAATTCTGAGGCTAAAAAATATGCAATTTGGTGCTATGATATTTATATGGCCAAAAGTAAGATTAAATTGAAAGCTTGTAATGTAAATCTTTATAACAGTATTCATATAAATATTATTATATATTAGTCTGAGTAAGATGACATTTAAATGCTTAGTTTTATAATCAAAGCTTTTTATTGTGGGAAGCAAAACTTATAATGCAGTGGAAAACAATGCCTGATGATATTTGATATATATATTTTAAATAACATTTTTAAAGTAAAAAAATAGCTTTATTATATGATTTTTTCTATGGTTTCAGTCCAGTAAGTGTTCATCTTAAAATATAACTAATAATATTAAAGCTATTCTTACATTTACTAAAAATCAATAAAGATGTCACAGCAAAAAGGCACGTGAACCACAAACTGATGTTTTTACAATTACACCAAAAGGCCTTTTACTTACACTCTAAAAAATGCTGGGTTGTTTTAACCCAAATTTGGGTCAAATATGGACAAACCCAAACGTTGGATCAAAAAGGCAATTTAAAAATGTAACCCAATGGTTGGGTTTGTCCATATTTGACCCAAAATTGGGTTAAAACAACCCAGCATTTTTTAGTATAAACTATCATTGTGTACAACAGTTTTTATTCAGCAAAGTTTTTATCATGTTGATCCTTTTTAGAGGCTTCAAGACAAGCCTTCAATGTCAGTCCAGGCATTTTGAAAAGTAATAGCACATCTCTGCTTAACAATACACATGCTTTGAGCACAAGCGCTGCAGAACGAGTCACACGGCAAAGTTTAGTTGGGTCAAGAGTTTGCTTAAAGTGACGCTTGCGTTAGCAAACACCAAAAGTAGCGATCAATGGCAAATGCAATGTGAGAGAGAGCCATGGAGCAGCTAAAGTTGATGTGATGGGGTTTATGCGTGTGTTTTAGGCCACACTGACCTCAGCCCCTTTGTGAGGCTTCAACAAAGAACCATCTGCATGAGACAAGAGACAGAAACATGGCGGACCGACTGGGGGAGGGACAGCAGCTCGAAAAAGATGTAGAAACAGAGACAGAGGAGAGAACAAAGACAGACGGGAAGGAACAGGATCTGTAAATATGCATTTCATGGTGATTGATAAACCAATGGCTTCTCAAACGAGGGCGCAGATCGAAACCCTGCACACATGCACGGTCAAGAAGGGCTAATCTTTCACAAACACACTTCCTTACAGGACTGGATGAAAGTAATTAGAGCTCGAGTCGGGGGCTGGGTTCTGGTTAACCGTTTCATGGCCAGTTTTAACAGCCTCTCCGATCAGACATGATGCATCCTCCAAATCTGAGAAGCTTGTACCTGTACATATAAAACATTTAACAACTGCAAAGCAGAAGTAGAGATAGAGAAGTCAAGAGACGGTTTTCTGTTTTACAGGTCTAATCAACAAGAAGTTTGAATTGATGCTGGTTTGAGAACAGAAAGAAAAGAACGAGGTCCAAACTTGAGGCTGATGAGAATCTCATCTTAAGATAATTTATGCTTTTTAAAGATGAGAATTAAGTTTCATTACTGTATGCATTCCCATTATTTTCAATGGTGATGTACACTCTAAAAAAATGCAGGGTTATTTCAACCCAATTTTGGGTCAAATATGGACAAACCCAAACATTGGGTTAAAAATGTAATTTAAAAATGTAACCCAACGGCTGGGTTTGTCCATATTTGACCCAAAATTGGGTTGAAACAACCCAGCATTTTTTTAGAGTGTACCATTACTCTAACACATTCATTTTAAATCTAGATAAATTAATACTAATACTGTACAGTTTAAACGGTAGTAGAATATAATGAGAGAATGTCCTTAATTGTCACAAAAATCAATGCTAAAAATCCTAAGAATGAAAAAGATCATAAAATAACCTTCATTTTTAATCATTAACGTCAGTATAAAAATAAAATAATTCACTCTAAAAAATGCTGGGTTGTTTCAACCCATGTTTGACCAAAACATGGGTTGAAACAAGCATTTTTTTTAGAGTGCTTTAATAGTTTTCTTAATTATGAGGTGCAGTTATGATTCACACGTCCTTGTGCTCGGGTTTACCTTATTCCTGATATATTTTCCAAACACTTAGCATACAAGACATATCATAATCATTTAAAAAAAAAATACTGCAGGATTTGTTTATTTATTTTAACTTTATTTTTGTTTATTACTCATTTATTTACTTTACATGATTAATATTCTATGTAAATGTACACTCTAAAAAATGCTGGGTTGTTTCAACCCAATTTTGGGTAAAATATGGACAAACCCAAACATTGGGTTAAAAATGTAATTGAAAAATGTAACCCAATGGCTGGGTTTGTCCATATTTTACCCAAAATTGGGTGAAACAACCCAGCATTTTTTAGAGTGTAAGGTAACAGTGCTCTGTTTATAAGAAAAGTTAAATAAAAACAGTTCAAAATAATAACACTCTAAAAAATAACCCAATTTTGGGTCAAATATGGACAAACGTTGGGTTAAAAATGTAATTTAAAAATTTAACCCAATGGCTGGGTTTGTCCATATTTGACCCAAAATTGTGTTGAAACAAAATTGGGTTAAATTTTTAAATTACATTTTTAACCCAACGTTTGGGTTTGTCCATATTTGACCCAAAATTGGGTTATTTTTTAGAGTGTACTGTTGTACTATGCGTCTATATTCACCACCGAATGAGCTCTTTCAGTGCAAATATGACTGAAGAATAAAAGTGGTCAGATGAACGCAGACAGCATTAGTGATGAACAGCCATGTAACATGACGAACAGGTGCAGACGGATCACCTAGCAACAGCAGCTTTCCTTCTCCATTCGCCCATGGCTGTTATTATCACCATCTAGTGGCATGTGATTGATAGGAAACTGATGGCATATTCAAAAACTAAACAAATGCAACCTGTTCCTTGAGAACTTATTAATCCGGCATTCAATGCTTTTCTTCTCCTCATCAAAACCAACATGATATTCCACATATGAATGATATTGGATCATGCAAATAGAGCTAACAGCAGAGCTTGCATGTATGGTGACAGCTGGAACCCATTTAAAATTAGGCTTTGTTGTTCAGACAGGCAACAAAAATTAGATTTGTGTGACTTCGTCTGTTTCATGTTTTCAAACCCGTGCATGAATGTAACACGTCATCCGTCATTAGCGCATGTGTACTTTGGTCAGAGTGGGAAAAATGTGATTACACTGTATCTTTGTGTGTAAAATGCGCACTCCACTGTGATTATGTTTACTCTAATTATGAGCATAACCACATTAACATAATCACAGTAGTTCTGCCTTAATCACGTTGTAAGAGGGCATTTAATGTTTCATCACAGACCTAAAGGTTCTAAAAATAGGTGCAAAAGCAAACGTTTTTTTTTTTAGAACTAGAATTCTCACATTTAAAAACAAACAAAGCTCCTGATTGGTCAGGTCAGCGCAAGATCTCAGGTTGCCTAACAACACAATCAGAATCGGGGGAGGGCCTCTGGGAATGCAATTTGTGGATGGAGAGAAGGAAGAAAATACTTGGAATTCTGCCAAGAAAAATAAACACAGAGAGAGAGAGAGAGAGAGAGAGAGAGAGAGAGAGAGAGAGAGAGAGAGAGAGAGAGACCTTATAAAGGTGTAAAGAGAGTACAGTACAATATCAGTCATAAGATCTGGCGGCAAAGAACGCAGCCTTCAGGAACAAACCACAAGGAAGTAACCTATAATTGCACCCTCATAAAGTTTATAACTTTAGTGTATTGTTTTAGTTTTAGAACTCAATCAAAAACCTGGGGTCTAAAGTCTCATGGTGTTTATTAATGAATTATCAGCATTACTATTCATATCTAGGGGTAGATTTAAAATATTAAACTTTGTTTATACAACTTTTTTTAAGTGAACATAGTTTGGAAACTTGCAGATAGATTTTGTTCCCCCTCTTGGGCTAGTAAGTCACTTTGCTTCTGCAAAACAACGCCTTAGCAACCACTCAAAACCCCCTAGCAACAGTATAGCAATGCACTAAAAACACTTAGCATTTGCATAGCAACATCCCAGCAACCCCCTAGATTAGACCCAGGCAGCAACATAGTGTCGGCCCAGATCCGGCCCACATCTGGTATGTGTGGAATCCATGGCAACGGCATAGCAATCCAATAAAAACACCCAGAAGAGCGTATGCATAGCAACACCTTAGTAATGGCAGAGTAACAAACTAAAAACACCCAGAAAAGATTAGCATCTGCATAGCAACAACCTAGTTAACAACCCAGAACCCCCTAGCAATGGCTTAGCACTAAAAACCACTCAGAAGAGCTTAACATCTGCATAGCAACACTCTAGTAACCACTTAGAACCCAATATCATAGCAATGTAATAAAAAACCCCACTTGGAATAGATTAGCACCTACACAGCAACCCCCTAGCAATGACATAGCAACGCACTAAAAACCACCCAGAAGAGCTTAACATCTGCATAGCAACACTCTAGTAACCACTTAGAACCCAATATCATAGCAATGTAATAAAAAAACCCACTTGGAATAGATTAGCACCTACACAGCAACCCCCTAGCAATGACATAGCAACGCACTAAAAACCACCCAGAAGAGCTTAACATCTGCATAGCAACACTCTAGTAACCACTTAGAACCCAATATCATAGCAATGTAATAAAAAAACCCACTTGGAATAGATTAGCACCTACACAGCAACCCCCTAGCAATGACATAGCAACGCACTAAAAACCACCCAGAAGAGCTTAACATCTGCATAGCAACACTCTAGAAACAACTTAGAACCCACTAGCAACAGTATAGCAACACTAAAAACCACTCAGAAGAGCTTGGCATATGCATAGCAACACCCTATAATGACATAGCAACGCACTAAAAACCACCCAGAAGAGCTTCATCTGCATAGCAACACTATAGAAACCACTTAGAACCCACTAGCAACGGAATAGCAATACACTTAAAACCATTTAGAAGAGCTTGGCATCTGCATAGCAACACCCTAGCAACGGCACAGCAATGCACTAGTGACCACTATAAAAAAAAAATGCAAAAATCTAGTTGTTTGGTAGATGTCACTTCAGAATAACACATGTGATAAAAAAAAAACAGATGTAGCCAGACAATGAAAAACATTTGATAAAAAAGGAGTGTGTGAAGTGAATGACTAACAGGATGTGTTTACGAGGGCTGGAGAGTCAAGATAGACAGAGAAAAATGAACAGGATATGGGCGAGTTTGGGTGGTGAAGATAACGGTGAATGAACGCGTCTGGTGTGTTTGAGTGCACCTTTTTGTAAGTCCATAAAAGTGCACATAGTTTGACAGCAATAAGACAATTAATACATTGACTCTCAGCAAGAAATCACATATAAACATTAAAAACAAACAAACAACGCGGTTTAAACTACGCTGCCCACTTCTAGTCTGATTACTTGGAAAACCTTTCCTCAAAAAGCTTCACAATTTGAGAATTTATGTCTGTAAAACAAGCAGTGCAGGACCAGTTACCAAAGTTTAATTGCATTTGCAAACACTACAAATGCATGAATAAGTAAGATGGACAGGAAGGAACATAAATACATCCTGGGAAGAAAAAAGAGCAGAGGAAGGATGAGATAAGAAGTGATAGTAAATGGCTAAGTTGTAGTAGTCAGGGTTGCCAGGTCTGCGTTACAAAAAAAATAAAAAAATACCAAATTGATTTAAAAAAATCTGATTATGCCATTCCCATAAATAAAATACTTATTTTACAGTCAATGTTATATAAAATGAAAACCACTATAGTAGCGGTCATAGACACAGCTCAAAGGATATCTAGGCTACCAGTGGCCAAACTTAACAAAACTTAATATTTTACAGTTTTATCATTGGGTAAATATGAAATATTTCAATACAAGCATTTTAGAAAAATATAATCTATGCAATAGGTTAAACTTTAATCCCAGGGGACAACAGTTTAGAGAAGTGGCTCAATTTCGCGGGAAAACAGCGGACTTGGCAACCCTGTCAGTGTATCTCTTTGTGTCAGCGTGTTCTCTGATTGGCTGCTTGTTTTGCAGTGTGGGCGAGAGCGAGCCTTTGCTAGTATGAGGAAATGATAAGGAGGGGGGGGCGTTGCCATGGTAACCCGGTGGGCCGTGTGCACAAAACATTTTGCAGCAAATGGAGGGGGTTAAAAAGGGGTCGAATTTCAAAGCATCTAAACTTCCATCTTGAGTTGCGTCTGATGCATTATCTGTGCGAGTTTGTGTTCACAGAATGAAGAAGAGAGCGTATTTAAAGCCACACTGGCATCAAAAGAGACACAAATACTTCAAGGGTTAAGATTTCTTTTTATCCCCCATCGAATTAATACTACAAACAGAATATTTTGTAGAGAATAAGCACACAATTATGTATAATACAATATTTGTAGTGGTGGTGGCCGATGACATCTTCATACCCTCCAGTATTCCCTGCTTCTAAAATTAACAATTAAATGTAAAGTAAGAATTATAATATTTAAAATATTGCACTATTTTTTATTATTATTATAGGCTACAAATCATATATTTCCAGTCTCTGATACTGATTGGTCAATAGCACTTATATGCACTTATGGTTTAAAGGGTTAAAAACTCCTGGTTGTTGTGTCCAATTTGACTATATATTAATAATATAACATGACCTCAAGTGCCTTATTGCTGAAATAATGACCAATCTGTCATAATATAGCAATTAAGATAAATAGTCTCCAAAATAGATTTGCTAAAATGATCTGATGTCTGATAAAAGTTTAAAACACAATACCTGGAAATTGTTGTTTTGCCAAACTTTTATTGCCGTCACTCTTAAATAGAAGACATGGTAAACACAAAAGTATGTGACCACTAGATGCGTTATTAAACAAAACAAAGAATTGAGTACAAGGGATTTTGTTTTTGTTTTTATTTAGTCAAATATACTGTAAACATGAGACATGAGGGCATTGTGGGAGTTCTGAGATCTAACTGACTCACTTACTTTGACTAAATTCTGCCCTCTTCTGTTTGTTGTTAGGAACTGTTCATCAAATGACATTATTTACTAACCCTCATGTCATTCCAAACTCTTAACATTTGTTCCATAGAACAGCATATGGGTTAATGAGTGAATAATAACAGAATAAATGATCTAGGTATAATCTAGCAAGATAGCTATTAAGCATGTTTGAATAGAGCTGAAAAAGATTTATAGCCTATATATCATTTTATTTTATTAGAAGACCAGAGTGTGTCTTAAGGCTCCAGCGCACGCCGTCTGCTGCTCTTAGTGGCTTTCACATCTTTGCCTCCTCCTGCACGCAGAGACTCGTCTTTACGCACGACCTGCGACAGAAAACCCACAAACACCATGTAACTAATGCAAACCGAATAAATCTGAATGGGAAAGAGCTATTCTGTGTGCCTTACACTGCTCATCATAACATGCTGATGGAGTTCTTTGTGGGTCAAAGGTCGATCCTCCTCATCTGTGAGAGAAGAGTCCTCGGCCTCATAATCATGCCTGAATCGTGCACAATAAGACCAGGAGCATATATTAACAAAAATAAAGTCAGTACTTTTGTTTTATCTCCATAGACTGTGTGTCGATAGCTCAACACACTGTATGAGAAGCTTCTCTCACCTGGTAACGGGCGGCTGAACGATCTCTGCGTGTCTCAGCACGTCTGGTTTCTGACCCAGCAGGAACTGAGCGACCTCCTTCAGGTCGTAACTCTTCTCCAGGTCCTATTTATTTACATTACAGTTACATTACTGGTCAGCAGTTCAGAATAAGTCAGATTTTTTTGAAAGGAGTTTCTTATACTTATCAAGGATGCATTTATTTGATCAAAAATACAGAAACACAGTGAAATATTATTACAATTTAAAAGCACTGTTTTCTATTTTAATACATTTTTAAGATGTAATTTATTCCTGCGATCATTACTTCAGTCTTCAGTGTCACATGATTCTTCAGAAATCATTCCAATGTGCCGATTTGCTGCTCAAGAAACATTTCTGATTGTTCTCAATGTTGAAAACAGTTTTTGTTGCTTAATATTTTAATAGAAACCGTGATACTACCATTCAAAAGTTTGGGCCTAAGTAAGAAGAAATTAATACTTTTATTGACCAAGGACGCATTAGATTTCTATTTCAAATTAATGCTGTTCATTGATCCTTCTATTCATCAAAGAATCCTGAAAACAATGTATCATGGTTTCTACAAAAATATTAATAATGAAAAACAATTATTGATGATAATAATAATAATAATAACCAGTATTAATAATTAAGCACCAATAATAACAGATACTAATACTCTGACGTAAATAAGTTAAGTTTAGAGTACAATGGATGCCCTTTAGACTATTTTAAGAGTATTCTACACCGTTTTTACAAACTAAGGTACAAGTCAAATTATTTTCGGTGATAATCTAATTGTATTTGACCAGAAATGCAGATTTTTTATTGATTTTTTACCATAGTAAAACGCCCGGCTTTGTATTGCTTGTTTAATGTTGTTAAAAGCAACAAAAAATTGCTTTAACACCATGGCTGTGTTCAAAATCACATTCACTATTCCCTACATCAATCCACTAATATAGTCGAGTTGAAGGAGTGAATGAAAACGAGTGAGTGAATTCGGACACTGAGTGTGCCGGAAAGGCTGCCGTTTTGCATCGTTTGTGCTTGATGTTTAATAGTCATTTGAAACTTAGCAAACTGGCAGCTCTAGTAATAAGATGAAAATATTTATCTTGAACTCTGTGTCATGTATAAACCTTAATTAAACAATTTAATAATCATTTAAAAAGGAATTTATGATATTACTCTGTATCCACATTGGACCAGCAGTTTGGAAAATAGATCGATGGATGATTTAGTTGCTGCGCCCTCTTCTGGTCAGACACGGGGATTCACAGTGCATCATAGGTATTCTATTCTCTAGCCATGAGCATACATCAGTTGTACACTCGTTATCACGGTGCATTGTGGGATTGAATAAGTGCACTACAAATGTCCACTCAAACAGTGCCCTATTTAAGGCTATAGGGGGCGATTTTGGACACTGCCTATGAAATACACTGTTGGTACATTCTGGTCTTTTCTGTACCTTAGAATTAATGAAGGCCTGGATGGTGAGCAGTTCACTGGTCCTCTGCTCCACCAGGCTGAGGTACGTCATGATATTACTGTCTCTGATCCCAGAGGAAGAGCCCAGCATGTCTACCACCAGTGTTCGGTCGCAGTCAATCTTATTGAACACACTGTCTGTCCCTAGAATGACATCAACACAGCTTTTGTGTGTAAGAACGTCCACGTGGTTATGCTAACGCATGCTTGGGTGATTTTACCAGTACCTGTTTTGATCTGATCAAGGATATTGCTGATGTCATCGGCCTGGGCTTCATACTTTTGAGCTTGTGTCTCACACTCTTGCTGTAGATCCATCAACTCTTTTAACGCCACCTGATTTTCCTGTTCCTTTTGGACACCTTTCATGTGTAACCGCTTCATCTCTTCTTCAATCTGGAACAGAATCAACACAAACAAATGGATTCCTACAGTTGAGTCTTTATTAAAATGTGAATATGAATAACATTATGGATGTTGCATGTTCATTTAGCCCAGGTTGGCACAGGCTTTTGCTTTGTCTTTAAGTGTTGTTATTATTAACTAAAACTAAAACTATTAAAATAGTTTTCATTAAGTGAAATAAAGCTTAAAATTAATTCATTAAAATAAATATTAGATGAAAAACTAAAACTTAAAAAACTTCAATTATAAATGTTGCTTTGACAACTGAAAAAAAGTTGAAGTTGAAGTTCTAAAATTACTATAACTAAAACTTAAATAAAAAGAAAATAAAGCTAAACAGAAAAAAACTAAATATAATAAAAATGACAATCACATAAGAAACTTCACTAAAACAGAATATTATAGTATAAATACTATACTATATAATATAAATACTATAATAGTAAATAAATTAAAAAAATAAAATAAACGCCTTTGCACAGCTGATTAGCGAAATAAACCTAATGAAACTTAAATCATTATCTCACAAAATGTGGAGGGGACTAAACTGTCCTTCCTCATCATGTATTTATATTAAATGATCAGTTCATCTTGCGAACAATATGTATGTTTTGGGTCTTTATTTGACTAGTTCTGTGATTCCCACACTGACCTGATGGATTTGCTCTCTCAGTCTCTCCGCTTCTATGTTCTGTTCATTCACAAAGTTGAAAAGAGCAAAGTTCTTGTCCTCAACTGTTAAAAAAAACATAAAGAGTTGTAGCATAACACATTGCAGTCATTTGTTGGCACAAAACAGAAAACATAAAGCTCACCCTGAATGAAATTGGTAACCAACATCTTCAAATTATCTTCCCCAGTCAATCTCTTGATCCGCTGGAAAACCTCCTCCAGAGTGTCAAACGTCTCCTCTCCGGCGTCTGCCCTCCTCTGCTCCTTCATCTCTGCCATCAGCACACATTGGTTACTTTTCAGCCAAATAAATAGCTGGATTTATAATCAATTAATCAATCAGTCTGTTATGGAGCCTAAAAAAGATTTTTAAAAAAGTAAATTATATTTTTAATCAGCAAAGATGCATTAAATTAAAATTAAAATTACAAATAATGACAATGTTGCTGCAGAGCAAGTACAGGACTTGTTACTGCCAACACACACACACACACACTGCTGTGAGGAAGAAATTCTGCTGCTGTACAACACAGTATACATGAATTAGCCGTAGCTGATCTATACAGGTGGAGCTGGGGAAGGTGGAGGGTTTCTGAAAGCACACTGCAACTGCTACAGCAAATGCTGACCAAGTATTTGAAGGTTGAGCAGCGATCTCATTGGCTACTGATACAGCAGGAACCAATCAGATGTGCCCAATAGTTAATGATGTGATTGCGAACAGAGATAAAGATCTTTCAGCCTGCGCCATCTAGAGATTCATGACAGAACTTTGTATTTATTTTTATATTACTGATCCCAAACTTCTGAACGGTAGTGCACACAATTTAACCAACAACAATTCATGGTTACAAATATTGCTCTCTGACCTTGTCTACGTCTCATTTCCTGTCCATCATCCATGGCGGTTCTCTCGTTACTCTTGGTGGTCATGAACTCTTTGAGTCTGCGTTCATGAGCGATGACTCTCTCCAGCTCCTTCATCTCAGCTGAGTACTGCGCAAAATCCTTTATCGCCTTCTCCTTCATCATGGTAATTTTGGTCTGTGCCTCCTCTCTTAAACACACACATATAAATAGAACCGGCTACAAATGTCCAAAACATGTATAGAGGGTGGAGCAATGTGTAATACCATACTAAATAATAACTCTTTATTGCAATTTTTCAATGTTAAAAGTGGTTGGGAAACCTTTTGCATTTAAGAGAGGGTAAGAATAATATTAACCAATAATATTTCATTTATGAATTATGTTTATATTGGAGGCAGGGCTATTATCGTTGATTAAAAACTAAAACAAAAACATTAGAAATGTTGCCTTATTAATTGAAATAGAAGCACAAACATTACTGGATATAAATAAAAAACTAAAACAGAATTTTTTAAAAACGTTTTCATGATTTTGGTAACTTTGTATAAGCAAAGCAAAATCTCAAAGTATCTCTCTTACCTCACATCATAAGCTGTGGTTGACATGTCGATAACTTCACCAATATCCTTACGAACATCTTGCAATACCTGAAAGAAAGACAACAGCACTTGTTTGAACTGTGTTCAATCACTGCATCCCTCAAACCCATTTAACACCCAGAACGCCCAACCTTCTCCAGTCTGCGATGCAGCTGCTGGAATCGGACGCGCTCCATGCGGAGTGTCTCGAGCTCTTCTCTGAGCTGGCTGTTCTTTGTCAGCTGTTCGTTAAACCGAATAAGAGCCTGCAGGGACAACAAGGGGAAAAAAGTTCATGCACACACTAGGGGCCATATTTATTAACAGCTTTCGCCAGCGCAAACCCTCTTTTGGCGTTAAAAAACTACTGTCAGGATTCACTAAAGACACGCACTGTAAAATGATCACTGAGAAGGCGTGGACAGGGTTATTTTTGCGGCTGACATTATTGCATATGCATTTGTAGGAGTTTCCCTTTCACCCGCAGTATTTATGGGAGGAGAGTATTTAAATGAATCATGCAAGGTGATTTAATAAGATTTGCGCGTAAATTTACTGATATTTGAGCCATTATTTACCGCCCAAAACAGCATGTCTTCAACCAGACACCAATTTGCACTGCCTCATTTTCATCCGTGTTAAATTCAATATGGTGTCCACCTGACTAATGTCTATGACTATGTTTATATATGTACCAATAATGTGATTATTTCCAATCATTAGAGTAAGGACTTAATCGCAGTAAGATGTTTACATGACACAAGCAAACCTCCCTTTTCATTTGCAATTTTCATTATAAGAATTGTGGTTATTTTTACTGCCATTATTCACATACAATGCACAACAGAACACAAATGATGAACTCGCATATAGTAGGTGTATTTCTGGCCACTGTTTCAATCTACTTACGTCAAATGAAAAACATATTACTATGGAGGTATTACTAAGGATTTTTTTCCTAAAAATGTCTTAATTTCTGTTTTTGACCATCCATATTCTGCATTATATTCATGTTGTCAACATGATCTCAGCATCTTCAGCACCCCTTATTTCAGGTCTTTACCACCCCTTCCAATCCAATCGAAATTTTAAAAGGACCGATTGAGGTGATTAATTTAAAGCTACACTGTTTAGGAATTACTCCCATCTAGCGGTGAAATTGTATATGACTACCAACTGAATATTACTTTCTAGTAAAATGTTTGATTCTCTGTTTACCCGGTCCAGTTTGTTCTCCAGGGTGCGTGTGGCCTTCTGAGTCTGGCGGGCCTGAGACGTGTGACTCTGGGAAGCCGTGATCTCTCCTCTTTTCACTTCCACCAGCCTTTTCTCCATATTCATGATCTTCAAACAGAATGCATGCAAATAAACATCTGTAGCACCAACACAGTGTGTTACTGTATGTGCCAAAGTTGAGTAATTAGACATATATGCACCTCCTGTTCCATCTGTGTTTGGGTCTGTCTCTCATTCTCTAGTTGATCCTCCAGCGTGTTTCGTTGCTCCAGCAGAGTTTGGATACCGTCAGTGTCCTGATTGTCGTTCTTTCTATGCGATTGGCACTCGAGCACACGAAGCAACTCCCCCTGTTCCTCACGCAGCTTAGAAATCTCCTGGCTGCGGACAAACACGCACACACAACAAACTAAATAGGCTCAAACACACATTCCATGCAAGACACAATGCAATGGATGTACATAATGCAACATTGCTGGGTAAAACATCATGAGGACATTAGATAGGCTTCTAATGACAAATCCTAATCCTACTCCTAAAAGAAAAAGAATGCTTTTTATTTATTTTTTGCACAATTTTTAGAATAAATATAATATTTATGATAAGTTTTGTCATTGTCAGTTAAACCAATAGACTTAATTAAACTCCTGAAAGTGTTTTATGGCACTGACCGCTGTTTGCGAATTTTTTCCTGTGACTGGATGCTGTAGGCCTGCCGATCCCCCTCCGTTATACGAAACTGTCTCTGCAGTTTTTCAATCTCTGTCTCAGCTGGACACAAACAGCTGGTTGCATGAGAACATTGTTCATCTTAATTATCAATAACAATTTTTCATTTGCATACCGATTCCATCAAATTCCAAGTCACTGCTGTCAGAGAGGGCACTGGTTGCTGATCTTCCACGAGGCATGATGATGATGATAAAGATGATGACTATAGTCACAAAACACTGGGCTAACAACAGGTGCAGAACAAAACAAAGCTTTGTATTATAAATAATAAAGACAAAACTTAAGTAAAAAAAAAAAAAAAAAAACACCAAGGTCACCAATTCCATATATGATTTGTAAAAAGTTATTTATTTATTTTTTGCCAGCAACTTAACAACAACAAAAAACTCTCCAAAACCCTTTAAAATACTGGGTGTATACCATTGTTTAGAAAATGACATGATGTGTATCATTATTTATTATACAGAGAATATAAAATAATTTGGTGTATATATTGCGTTAAAAGTACATGTAAAACGTTTATCATCATGTTAGGAACATTAAAGATTTGATTCATTGACATTGTAAAATTGTTGAATTGAATTGAATTTGCCAAAAACTTGATCATCACCCGGACATGCGCACAGCCTCTTTGGCGTGAGTAGCAATCGATTCGTCAAATACAAAAATCCAGAGGCCTTTCAAGAAATGAAATATATATTTTTTAAAAACGAATTTAGAGTTTATGGATGAATACCTAATCAAAGATGAAGAAGAGCACAACGAAAAAGACGAATATTCAACGGTGAACGCGATGGTGACGTCTGATTTTCCATCAAGACTTATGTGAGTGACTAGGCCTATGCATCGTTTCTAACACAACACAGCAGTATAAATAGTGTATAAAATTATGATCACTAACTTAACTGAAATTACCAGTATCACCACGCTTTTGGGCTTATAACTTACTTTGGTAATGTACGCCTGTTACCATGGTTCTTTTTGGAGTAACGTTAACGTTACCTTGGAGTAGTAAATACCACAATGTTATCAAATATGAATAGAATAGGTAACGTTAAGTTAACGTAAGTTAACGTTAATCATTCAGTTCCAGAATGTAAGTTATAACGTTACGTAAGTTATTCATGTTCCATGTTATCTCAATAATTCACGTTCCCTATAGTACCGCAGTATTTGTTTACTATAAATGTTTCTAACGTAACTTAACGTTAGCTACACAGACAAGACAACCAACTACCCAACCCCCCATTACAACAATGTTTTAACATTTATATTTATGAATAATTTACAATTATATTAATCTGACTCAATGATGGTGCTATGTAACGTTAATCGAGAAGAGTTAACTTACGTTAGCTGACTAACGTTAACGTTAGTCAAGCTTTGATAAAAAATATCACATTTTTAAATAATGCTAACGTTACTTAGTTTTGACATAGGCCTACAGCTTTATTTTATTAGTTAGGCAATCGCTGCCTCTGATAACAGTACAATATGTTGAGGTAAATAAAGGCTTATCTTACCTTGTACTGTTATCACTCTTCAGGTGGTTTTATTTGACATGTCTTCCTCCCCTTTGGACAAAGTTGTTAGCAACTGTCTCTAAGGAAAAACGATCCACAGCGGGCGCTGTTTCTCACAAACACGAGAGCAATGAAATGAATGGAAGAGACTTCGTTTCAGATTTATTCATGTTTTGTCTTTAATTCAAATGAAGCATTTGAAAGGATCAGTAGTCATACAAGAAATAACAAATAATCTGAACTATTTGACAATAGCCTAATTATTGATTTTATTAAAAGTCATTGTGTGTGTGTGTGTGTGTGTGTTTGTATATATATATATATATATATATATATATATATATATATGTATATATATATATATATATATATATATATATATATATATATATATATATATGTGTCTGTGTTTATATATATATACTATATATATATATAAATAAAACATAATGCTATTATTATAGCAGATGACTGCGTACTACCAGATAAATGTAAATGTTGATTGACGTGAAAATGTTTTAAGTGAGAACTAAGTAAGAAAGGGATCATAAGGATCATTATACAAAAATATTTGACCACAAACTACAATGATTGACCAATCGTAATCGGGTATACCATAGAGCCCAATAATAATAATATTAACAATTTAGCAATTGTTTTTAGCTTCCTTCAGGTGGTGTTGGTGGGACCCCTTCTAAAAATGTACGAAAGTGATCATCTGTGTTGAGATCTGGGTGTTTGACCAACAGGTGGCATTTAGGGAAGAAATAGGCCGCTAACAGCCCCATGTTACTAAGTAAACTTACTCCTACTTGAGCAATAGACTTCTCTTTATCATTTAGACTTGTGTAGATGGGAATGAACATCACCCACATTACACAGTAAATCAAGGTGGAGATGGTGATATCTCTAGCCAGGTTGTACTGTCCTGGCGGCTTTAGAGCCATGAAGGTGGCCATAAATGAAATCAGTGCCAGAAGAACATTGAAACCGAGCATCAAGCCGAAGTTTAACATGGGCTCCACTGGGCAACGCAGAAAAGTTTTCACATAGTTCACCTCCAGATTGGCCACGTAATGGGTCAGGGAGGGACCTTCTCGGGCGTACCAACCGCACAGTCCCGCTTGGAGCCCGCAACATCCCAGAATCACAAACCAGCTTCCTCGTCCTCGTAGGTTCTCCAGGTGATCTGGAGACTTTTCAGGGAACTCTGTCACGCACACAATCTGGTAAGTAAAAGAAGGCAGTAGATTGTTTTATTTATTTTTTTGCATTTCTTGTTTTAATACAGTGCTATTTGGTTTTATTTCAGGACTCAGATTTTACACTGAACCTCAAGTGATGACTTATCACACAATTGACCCTTCGCAGGGAGCTTGATTGACAGGTGATCTGACCAATCATACTTCGCCATCCGCCATTTTGTCGGACAAAGCAGTTAGGAGAGTTAGTAGATTAACATGGGAGGATTTGAACTTGAGAAGCGGAGTGTACAGTTGTAAACTGTACTGTTTATTTGATGCTAATGAACTAGAAGGAAGAGATGATCGGTTCACGAGCATCTTTAACTGAGGCTCTACAGCGATCTGACAGACACATTAAAGAGCCACAAAACGGTATTTATTGTTTAAATTTATTTTTAAAAAATGACCAAATTTGAAAGGTGAGACTTTGTTTAATACGTTTAATATCAGAAGTAACCGAAAAGTAACCTGGTCTGTCCTGTCTGTCAGCGTGTTGTCAGTGTCCTTTCTGCTCCACGATGTATTTTTCACTGCGTGAGAACATGGTGTGTGTGTGAGAGCGGCGTAGCTTGTCGGGCATAGCGACAGTAACTAAGGGGGGCGGGTCTTTATGCGAACAGTCAATTGTGCATTGTGAAGTACAGATGTAAAGTACATTTAAATTTTATCAATATTGCAATTACATATTATTACATACTTTTTAAATTATTTATTTAATTGTATTAAATGAAAATGGCTTTTATTTTTTTTTTAAAGATCACCTGAAGAGAAATGGTCAGAATGACCGAGAGGGCCACCGTGGGGAAAAAGGCGTTTAGTGGCTGCTGCAGATGGCACACGACGTCTCCCGGCTGACCCAGGAACAGCACCAGGCTTAGACATTCTCCCGCTAGGCTCAACAGAGCAAGGCCACTCAACAATCCACCTGCAGTTTTCACCAGTGGAGTTCCTCTGTGCATGAAAAATACAGCCCCTACCAATACATGTAATGCTAGCACCAAAATTCCTCCCAGAACGAGTCCGATTGACTCATAGTTGCTCCAGGCCAGGTAAGTATAGATGGGATAGACACAGCTTGTGCTTCGTAGGGTGGACCACTGGCCACGAGGACATGATCTACACTGGATGTCATCTTCAAATCAAAAGAGAAGGCAGATTGAGGTCAGTCAACATCAAATGGCAAAGAGCTCATGCATGCATTTTCTATTGGCTACAGGCATGTTAGATAAAGCGATGTTCAGAGCAAATATTAACAGCCCTATTAGGATTGTTTAGAATGAATTGAAAACAGGGTCAGAAATGAATGTGCTAGGGGCAAAAATGCATTTAGCGAATTGCATTTAGTTCCTGTGTTTTAATTGTATAATTATTTTATACAATTATTAAAAATAGCTATATTTAAAATTGCTCTAAATCTCATAACATTATGAGATTATTCCACCTTTGAACAGAATAAAGCATCGTTAAACATTTAAAAAAATGTTCTTGGAAATAAATTCCTGTGGGCAAATATTGCCCCTTAGTTCACTTTCAAAAAATGTTTTGCTGATAATTTACGCACCCCGATGCCATCCAAGATGTCCATGTCTTTCTTCCTTCAGTCGAAAAGAAATTAAGGTTTTTGAGGAAAACATTCCAGGATTTTTCTACACAGAATGGACTTCAATGGCAACCATGTATCCCAATGTTCAAAGAAGGTTCAAATGTCCGTCTCAATGCAGCTTCAAAGTCTCGACACGATCCCAGTCGAGAAATAAGAGTCTTATCTAGCGAAACGATCGGTCATTTTCTAAAAAAATTATAATATATATATATATACTTTTTAACCACAAATGCCCGTCTTGTACCATCTCTGAGATGCGCCACGTATTACGGCATCACGTTGGAAAAGTCACGGAAAAAAAAAGATGTTGGAAGAGAAAATTATATATTTTTTCGCCTTCCCTACCTTTTTGAACCGGAGTACACAGACAAATAACTTAGATAGATGACGTGACGTGTGACCTTTCCAACATGTACACAATACATGGCGTATCTCAGATGTGGTACACGACGGGCATTTGTGGTTAAAAAGTATATAATTGATTTTTGTAGTGTGAAAATAACCGATGGTTTCGCTGGATAAGACCCTTATTTCTCGACTGGGATCGTGTCGAGACTTTAAAGCTGCATTGAGACGGACATTTGAACCTTCTTTGAACATTGGAATATTTTTATTTATTTATTTATTTAACGGACTGCCATTGAAGTCCATTAAATGTAGAAAAATCCTGGAATGTTTTCCTTAAAAACCTTAATTTCTTTTTGAGTGAAGAAAGAAAGACATGGATATCTTGGATGACATCGGGGTGAGTAAATTATCATGATTTTTTTTTTTTTAAAGTGAACTAATCCTTTAATGGAAAAGTTAATTTCAGACCCTAGCAGTCGCGCACCTGTGTTGTTTAGGAACGTTCCCTCCTTGCAGTCAATGCAGTCGAAACAGCAGGAGTGGAAACCTTTAACTCTGCGTACTTGTCCTATCCCACAGTCTGAGGAGCAAGTGGACATTGGCACCTGTTACAAAGACCATTTGTCAAGAGGTGCAGGCTTTGTGATGTAAAGTTTGGACACATCTACTCATTCTCTATTATTACAATTTGACATATTTTAGAATAATGGTTAAAATAACAGTAAAATGTTTCAAAAACATTTGAAAGAAATTAATATATAAGCATTATATATTATTAGTCTATAAAACTAATTGTAAGCATTTAAGAAAGTGTGTCAAAACTATTGACTGGTAGTAAAACAAGTTATATGAAGCAATTTAAATTACAATACAAAAATATGTCCCATTATTACCTTCCCGTTTTTCGTGTGCCATTTTATGTCTTCTTCATCAATTGTGAGGTTCTGATAGAAGTATCCAATTCCATCAAAACTCACAGTGGTGTCATTTAAGATCCATTGCAGAACATCATAGCCAAAGTTTGGATTACCCTCTATATCAAACTGAAAATTGACTCCCTGTATATCTACAGAAACTTTTTGTAGTTTTTTTAACAGCTGTAGGAAAGATGACATACTGTTCTATTAGTTCCCCCTTTAATCTTGTAGGCTAAAACAAGCAGATTTACAGAAAGAGATGCTTGTGTGTGATTACCTGCCATGGATAGACTTTGTCAGTCTTGGGATTTAGAGCACAGCGAGTGGCATTACATCCAAGCAAGTCATGCAGCGCGTATGCAACACAGTAGATGGCAGTATACACACTGAAAACTGACCGCTCCACAAGTTTTGACTCTACCATGCTCACGTTGGCTTGGTTTAGAAAGTTGCAGCTTGGGCAAGGGTTGTCCAGTGGGGAGATTTCTTTATTAGGCTCCTGGGGGATTTGTGTCTCCTCCATTTTTTTGAAGAGCTCACGGATATAGGGAGTGAATAGGTCAATAGGTCTGGTGATGTCTGTAAACGCCAGGACTGTGCCTATTGAATTGATGCCGGGCAGGGTGGATACACCATCGCTCAGAGACCATGCAGTGCTTGCCACCCAAACGGCTGTTATGTTTCGTTTGATTACCTGGTCAGGTAGCGATGACAAGAACATTTAGAATCACCAAAACCTTATTCAAAATATAAAGAAGTGAATAAAATAGAGAACAAGAATTACATATTAATATTTTTCCCTGAAGCCCACTTATAATATTTCCGGCACCTATACAGTTTCATAATTTTGTTTTGTGACCATTTTCTATTCTCTTTTTGAGCCTTAAATGTAAATGCCCCTTTGCTGCTTAAGGGGCTTCATCTTTGCATTCCTCTGCACTGCTTTTTTTTTAAACATGCCCAGATGGATGTCTTTGACTGTTGTACTCGCGTCTCGTTTCAAAATTTGTAGTGCACAATGCAAGTTTTAAAGTAAGTGCTCTTGTTTATGGTTGTAGATTTGGTAAGTAGTGTTTTAGCTGTTTCTTGAAAGTTGTGATATGAGGTTGGCAGCTTGTTTCACCAAAGAGGAAGAACAACTTTGTGCTTCTTTGTGAAGGGATAGCGATATAAAAGCCTCCATTAAACTGTAGCCAGCAGTTGTGCGTGGTGTCATGTTAATGTATTTGGGAATCCAACAATTTTGGAACGAGACTCTTTTGCAACTTCTAATTTAATTGTTTTTTTTGGTTGGCCAGAAAGTTTACAGTTCTGAATCTACAGTATAATTGTATAGTATTGCAAACTCCTGTACTTCAAAAGATCAAATATATATTTTTTACCTCTATGAAGAAGTCTCTGGCTGGCTTGGGGACAGAGAAAACAACCACCACTTCCACTTTGGCGTCCACAATACGATTGAGAATCTCTTTTATCGTTGGCTCTGGATCACTGTATACAGGAATCAAACCCTGATATGCCACACAGATGGACTCATCATTGGCCATGCTGGAAAACTGCTGCTGACCCTTCTGTCCGTATTCATCGTCACTACCTATTACTGACACCCAGTTCCACCCAAACTCTTTCAGAAGCTGCACCATGGCCGCAACCTGCCAGCGATCAGTGGGAACTGTGCGCATGAAGGACGGGAAGGTTTCCTTGTCACTGAACATGTCGCTGGTGGCAGCATAGCTAATCTAAGATTAGGCAATTAGAGATAAATTGGAAAAGGAATTAAGAAAAAACAGGAAGAGCATCCCAGATTGAGTATGAAAATGCTAGTTAAGATGTTTGCTTACAAAAATAATTCCAACAATACATCAGGTAAAAGTACATGCATTATATTGTTACAAATGTTTTCCAAAAATGAATTATTTTTACCGTAACACTTTACAATTGCATTAGCTAACATAAACTAACAATGAGCAATGTATTTTTAAAGCATTTATTCATCTTTGTTAATGTTAGTAAAAAAATATAATTGTTTGTTAGTTCACAGTGCATCAACAAATGTTAACAAACACAACTTTGGATTTAAAAAATGTATTAGTAAATATTGAAATTACAATTGACTATGAATAATAAATGTGGTAAAAGTAGTGTTTATTGTTCATGTTAACGAATATATTTAACTAATATTAACAAATTAAACCTTTTTGTAAAGTGTTACCCTTTTTGAAGTATTTTTGTTTTTCATTATATATGGTAAGGTATTTTTTTCTGTAGCATTTTACTTTTTCTGTTTTTGTTAGTGTTTGTATTTTTTTAATGAAATTTTATGTTTCATCCTCTCACACTTTTAATGGCAACTCACCGATGGCATTAGAAAAAACCCAATCAGCTTGCCAATGACCGAGACCAACTCCGAGTTGCTTGGGCCTATGATCGCAATAACACGAGTCTTGTAGTCAGTGTAGTTACAGTTGATGTCCAGTTCCTCTGTTGATTCCTTTGTGAGAAGCTGGAGGACAGGCCTCATGACAACGGCTGGTTGCATGCATGTGTCGTAACTCTCAAATCCTAGTGTGATTCCAGGTAGAAGATCCTCTATAGTGTTGATCTCATCCACAGAGAACTTCATCACCAATGAGAGAGACAGACCATATGTGTTTATTCTGCCAAAACAGAAGGATTAAAGGTGATTTGAAGGACCTTGCACACTGAGTCCGAAATTTTTGCACGTTAAAAAATAAATACAACCTCACGTTATGTCAATCACGCTTATGCCTGTCATAAACAAATTCTGAACGGGTTTGATTTTCTGTGTTTTTTCGCGTCCATAACAAAGATTTGAATGGTGTTTTAAAAATTCAGAGCCACCGAATGATGGATACTAAAAAACGCATGCGAAAATTTCGGACTCAGTGTGCAAGGACCTTAAAGCTTTTTAAAATTGTGTAGACTACGTGGTCAATATGGCTTCCTCAAAGATTTTACCTGTTGCACTCAAGATCGTCAGGCTTCACCCGTTTGCTCAGTTCGCTTGTGAGTTCGCTAATGGGGAAAAGTCCTCCTATCAGAATATCTCCAGGGGATTTGAAAAGATTTGTTGAGATGTTCTCAAACCATGATGGGTTCTTGCTGAGTCCAGACCCAAGAATGCCACAGAGCACCAGAAGTGTGCACTCTTTAGCCATTCTGGAGGGTAAACAATCCAGTAAGCATGAAGATATATATCATGGAAATTGATAAATGAAAGTGAAATAGCTGGACTGACCTCAGTGGAAGTATTGCTTAGGCTCTTCTTGTTTTGATGTGTTGTGATTCTCTCAGTGGCGAGAGATTATGATGTTTTTCATTATACCGACAACACCCACGTGAGTATGTGAGTAATATGCACCACCCCACACTTCTGCGATCAGCTTGCAGGTGCTTTGCCTGCAAGGGTCAACGTCAAGTTTCATTCCGGCTTCACATGGAAATGTTCTGGTCTCACCTCAACGTTCAAGTACGTTTCAAATGACATTGGTAATTCGCAGAGTAAAAAGTATTTTTTGAAGTATAAGGGGTTGTTCACTCTGTGCTATTTTGTTAATAGCTGGTCCTTTCCAGTTGAATTTCATCTCATTGTTTTTTTCAGCACTGTGTTTTTAAGACACTATCAAGTTAAACTTAAAAAAACTTGCTTTTTGCTTTCTTATTTTGATGTCTTGCTGCTTTTCACTACTAAATATCTGTTTGCAGCAAAGGTCAGAGGAGTTTCTTATGCATTGGGTAGAAAGTTATTGTTTGTGTACAAAAATGGTTATCAAACTGGATGTTGTTTCCCAGTCACAGTACTTGTATGTTCAGAAACACTTTGTAGTGCAGTGAGAGAACACAAGCACAGAAAAGAGATCTGGTACAAAAAATACGTGTTGAATAAACAATTGAAATGTGGTGACTTGCACAATGCATTCATACAGAAATTTCCATAGTTGTTTGTGGATTTGAAAGAAAGTGCTTCATGATGGATTCTAGCTCATGCATTAATAGCAAAATAAACATTGAAAGACAGCAAGTACTAAGCAAGTATTTATATTACTGTTTAAATGACTTAATGGTCAACCCATTTTAATAATGAATGATTTTTTATTTATTTATTTTAAACTATCAGTGATTTGATAGAATTGATTTTGTGACCTTAAACTCATATGGATATTATTGAATATTACCATATGGATTTTTATTCCGTGTCTATGGTATTTGCAAGTCACGTACATACTCTACTTAATACTGTGGGCGCTAAATGGGTTTGCATAAGTGTAACATCAGGCGTATAATGTCAAAACTATCGGTCAGATATTTGCATGCAATTTTGACTGTAGTTAAGATGAACTTACATTGAATTCCCATCCTAGCCACATGTTTACAAGTGCTTTGCATACATTTGGAGTATGGTGCGTACTGCGTATCATTTTACTCATACATTTTCATTGGTATTACTTTGGTATCTTTTTTTGTAAATCTCAAACAGGATTATTGTAGTAGAATGGATTGAATCCAGATGATGAATAGATTAATCTTTTTGATTGGCGTAGTGTAAATACATGAGCAGGACTGAGTTAATTATGAGTTTAATCTGTCAATTATGAATGACATAATTAATTCACTGAAATGAGAAACATTTGAGATATCTATTGGATAGACACATATTTCTGTTTCATATAAATGGAACAAGCTCCCTTGCAACTTGATAATGACATTTTAAAAGCTTCCAGTCTCTCGCTTCTGCCGACCTTAATCTATTATATCTCATATGTCACTATTCAGCAGAGATCTAAATGATAATTTAATTGAAGATCGTAATCAAGGTCTTCTCTAAAATGAAAAAAGGGACAAAAACGTCTTTATCTCCCTGGAGATCTTGACATCAACCGGTAAAGGCACGCAAACATCTATCCCGTTTTTAATCTGCATCAAAGCTTTTTGCTACCTTTGATCATTTACTTTTGCTTTAGTTTGTACGTATATTGCACGTATGTCCTTTTTTTTTTTTTAAGAAAAGAAGGTCGCTGACTGGAACATATGATATAAAACAGATTTTGTTTCTCCTTCAGTTAGTTTTGGCTTTGATGTTCAGATGAAGATGTCAGCATAGGGGTATTTGTGTTGCCCTGTTGCAGAAGAAGCTGCATGTTTGGACGGCCTTCCTCGAGTGCACTGCATGGGTGTGTTTTAAACATGCGTAGGTGGATCTTCCACCTTCCCTCTTCCTGCATGCGTAGGTGTTGATGAGCGGGCGTGTGCGTAGGTGTGGGTTTGGGTGAGTTACTATGAAGCTGCACATTTGCAGTCTGTTTTA
Organism: Phoxinus phoxinus; assembly: GCF_949152265.1. Taxonomy (NCBI): domain Eukaryota; kingdom Metazoa; phylum Chordata; class Actinopteri; order Cypriniformes; family Leuciscidae; genus Phoxinus; species Phoxinus phoxinus. Next base: position 26,436,767 of record NC_136897.1, read on the forward strand.
TGCTCTGAGGCTGCATTAAACATGGAGGTTTATAGTCGATTCATTAAAACTGGCAGAAGAACCACATATTCAGTCAAACAGGACAATATCTTGGCATCTACTGTAGCTACACCATCTAGGACTGTGAGTGACTTGAAGCACACTGTAAATTGTAGTTTTATGACTTTTTTTGGCATGTCCTTTTGTACCTTATATACCACTAAAATGTGCATATTAGTATTAATTTGCATAATTTAGGGGGAGATAAAACATGTATCTGGCCTCAAAATTACTTTCAAAAGGAAGTTTGTCAACAAAGTTAATTTATTTTGTCAAAACATTTTCATGTTTGTCATACTTTTAAGTGCCTTTCTCAACAGAATAATGGTATAACCCTTTTCAGGGGTTGCTCGTAAAATTTTAGTAATCAACCGAGGCCCTTAATAATAGGCTGCCCCTCATCGTTTCTTAACACTTGGTGTATAGTGAATACTCTTACACTTTCTTTAGTCAGACATTTAATTCATCCATTGGCATTTAAAAAGTTTCCAACATGCTAACATCGTTAAAAAGAAAATGCATATGTTCTTTGAAAGATTATGTCTATTTTGCACACAAATCCTTTAACACGGTCATAAGCACTGACCTTTCACGTATCATCTGGTACCGCACATTTGTTTCACCACTAGGTGGCAGAACAGTGCAAACAGCATGCAGTGAACATGGGTTGAGGATGCATTTTAGCATGCGTCCTGATGTGCCCTGCTTGCACAATATTCAAGAGCACTGCTCATTAAAGTGGTTAACAACCGCATGCTGTTACTGTTTGTTCCGATAAACAAACATATGCACACAAGGTAAAGAAGGTTAATGCACATTTATCATCTGAATATATTCATCTAATCTGATTTAGGAAATGAGTGATAGAGGCATACGGATCTATAGTGATATGCACAGAGAGGGCAAAAAGACATGCGTGGGTGGACGCCGATGGCCTCGGGGCCGTACAAGGGTACACTGTGTAGCCAGAGTTTGTTTGGACAGCTGATATCATGGGTTAAATGTACCTGCTTTCAGGGAACGGAGATGTGACCGGTTATGAGTCTGTTTGTCCTATCAGCAGATAATTACTCTGTCAACATCATGTGTGTTTGTTTGGTTTGTTCCCTGGTGTCTAGTTTAAGCCTGAGATTTTACAGCTTGCGTAAGAATGTTCTGCTGCCGCTATTGCTCAGGTTTACGGCTTGTTGTGGTGCGATTGTATTTGAACAAATGCATGATGAAAGCATGAGTTTAGGAACGTCAGAGAAGGTGCACAGTTGCATTTTGGACGCGGTGTGTGAGCATTTCGGGGAGTGCTGAAAGCTAGTGCTGAGATCTCCCAGAATGCCTGAATCCCTGTGGACTCACTACCTTGTTCTGTTGAACTTCCATTTGTGTTGCATCCAAACCCCCCCGCTCTCACTAGACCCCTCATGTTCGTCTTGCTCTCTCTTTTTCTCTCTCCCCCCGTGAATGGTTGGATGAGTCCAGCTCTAATCTCCATCAGCGGACCCAGAGAACACTGGGCTCGTTGTCAACACGCTGGCTAGATCCACCACAGTCGCTGACAAATTATTAACTAGACTCTCGTTCTGTGCCTCACTTGATCCTTACTCTGCTCTTTTTCCAACTTGCTCTGAAAGTCCTTCTCCTTCAGCATGTTCTTTTGTCTTCATATATGACAAAAACAATGCTCTGCAATATGTTTGCATGTATACATAAGTGCTTTGGCACATGTTTTTCTGAAGAATGAGTGTGTCTTACATTTGATAATACTGGTCAAGGGTTTGTACAGTAAAATACAGTAGTGAAATTGCACACAGCACCTTTAAGGGAAAAGTACCAGTATGATTGCATTTGCAGCAATTGCATCACCTGCAGGGTTTGAGATAAGATTGCATAGTGCAAATAAGAACACTGTGTTAACATGATTCTGGGACTGTTTAGTTGGATGAGAGAAATGCTAGTTTATACAGATTTGAATGATAAGGTTTATTTTGACAGTCCAAATTGTACTAGTTGGCATGCTACTTTGTTTTATATCAAATTTAATGATGTCTGTTTTTATGTGAGTTAGTCAGTTATTATTTAATCGGGTGTATGCATTTGGACATCTGGTATTCTGACGCGTAATAAAAGTAAATGCGTGTTTTTGTGTTAAGTGTTTTAGTGATGATTTTGTGTGTTGGCTAAGCCTGCCACCCGCAGTTAAACACATAAGACTCATCCTTGTTTCCTGTTGTCCCCCTTTATCTACAGTCGTCTGACCTGTTCTTCTGGTTCACATGGGCTGTGTGTTACTGTATGCACTTTGTGTGTGTGCGTGTCTATGTATGTGTGTGACTCACGAGCGCATACACACATGCATAGTCATGGGCAAAAACACAACTAAACATTAACACACTTAAACACGTACAGCATATATTGTAATGTACCAAAATGTTATACATGTAGCTAGAAACTAACCCGTGTCACATATCAAATATAAACTCTGTAATTAAAATCAAACAAAATAAAACTTGACAGAAGAGGGAGGAGGTAAAGAAAACAAAACAATCTGAATAAAAATATGAGATAGTGAAACTAGAAAATTTTTAATATCGTTCAAAAGTTAATTTATTTCAGTAATTCAACTTAAAAGGTGAAACTAATATATTATATAGACTCATTATATACAAAGTGAGATATTTCAAGCCTTTATTTGTTATAATTTTGATGATTATTAAAGCTAATGAAAACCTTTTCACAATATTTTAATTTTGAATTTGGGGTTTTCATAAGCTGTATCAAAATTATAACAAATAAAGGCTTGAAATATCTCACTTTGCATGTAATGAGTCTAGTATATACACTGTAAAATATTTCCAGGATTTCACAACATATAACTGTAATATTTCACAATAAATTGCAGTATTACCAATTCACAGGCTTTTACTGTGATATTTCACAATATAATACCGTATTTAGACTTTTATTGTGAAAATAATGCAAGGCGGGACTATTACAAGAAACTACTGTGAATTCCGTCTTTTTCGCGCTGCAACTGCGTCATCTGAGCTCTCATCTCCTCCGTGGTCTCACTCGATGGATTCAGCGGCCGGTAAGTGTTTAAAATATCAAACTTTGTCATTTTGGTGGCTGTTTTTTTATATGATAGTGCATGTTATTTAAAAGTATGAACCAAATTAGCGTTTGTTGTAGGTGCTGTTGTCATGTTTTTGTAACTTAGCCGAAGCAGACTCGCGTCTAGGTTTGAGCGCGCAAATTTGAATGAACAGACGTTGGTTGTAGTGTTAACGTTAATTGTACCGTATTAAGTTAGTAAGGTTAACTGTGAGACACGTTAGCTAAAGTTACATCGTCGAAATTTTTACTTTTGCTTAATGCTTTTCTTAGTTTCTCTAACAGCGTTCTCTTTTCCCACAGCATTTTTCTATGGTGACCACCGGGAAATAAAGTTATAAGGTAAGCTGTGGCCTTATATGTGGGTATGACAGTTATTATCAACTAGATCAATTATAGTGTTGTGAATTTGGGCAAATAAATGCTGAAATACAGTTCAAATGTCATAAATTCATCTTAAATTAGTAACGTTAGCTGAACTTCATAATTTTCTCCCCTGCTTTGTGTGTGAAACGGAACAGCCATTTGTCTGTCTCGTCAACAGAAAAATGAAGTGTGTTGCAAAACAACTGGATGCTTTTATTGTGAAAAAGATATAGTAAATTAAATGTTTATCACTGAATTAGTGGAGATTAGTTGTGCTATTCTACATTAAAAACAGGTCGACATCTGGAGATATTAGGAGCCATTTTGTCTGAACGGGTAACGTTAATAACGTTATCTAATTCTAGGAGGAAGAGTACGTTCAGTTACAAGCAGAAACAGACATAGGGAGATGGACAGGCCAACATACTCTTAACGTTACTCCATCCTCTGCAAACAGTACGTGCACGTTGTTGTGTGCATAATGCTTGACCTGGGTAAATCACACACCTCTACTTTGTTGCCAGACTATTTTTGACTGTGTGTTTGTGATGGAAAAATGTTTTTCAGTTGCTGTTAACGTTATTTAAATGTTTGCTGTTTAACTAAATCAAAGTAATGTCAGCTTGTTAAAACTGAGCTAACTTTAGTTTAGCTTTGTACTGTAAATCCAGTGACCCACTAAAGGTGGTGACTGGGACTGACACCTTTTTCATCCCACTTGAATAAAACTAACAGCTTTCTTCTGTCTTTTTGTTTATAGGTGCTTCTTGGGCATCAACCCAGAGATGGCAGAGGCAGAGAGGACACATAAACCAGCAAGTCTGCACACTGATCAGGGAGCTCTTGACTTTGAACGGATGTCAATCTAATGTAAGCAATCTAAACTTCAGAGCGGACTAACGAAACACTGTCTCTGTGTTAAGCTAGATATAGTTCTGCAGTAAGATGTTTATTGAAGCTATTAAAGGGTTAGTTCACCCACAAATTAAAATTCTGTCATTAATTACACTCCCTCATAGGGCTGGGCGATATGGCCAAAAAAAAATATCACGATATTTTTTTTTATATCAGTCGATATCGATAATTATCGATAAATGTCAAATCTTTATTTATTTCAAGTTTAAAGACAGATTTGTACTCCTAAGTGAAAGCTGTAGAAACCAGAGCGTTGTGTTTTTAAACTACTCTTGTCAGAACATATCATGACAAACACTTGCCAAACAGGTGAACATTCACAAATCCGAGGTAGAACATTCAAACATTTGTCATTTTTCCTTAACAAAATAAATATATTTATTTCAGTAGTATTAGCTTGAGTTAGGATGCAAATTTACTTTATACAATTTATGTTCAGTAACAAAAACAGTAACATCTGTTAAAAAAAAGTAACAACATTATTTTTATTTGGTAAAATGTAATATTCTTTAGTTTTATTAAAATTAACCATTGGTCATCCAGCATCATGCATTTAGATCATGATAACCACAGATAAAATGTAACTTTATGGTTTCTATGGTATTTATGAAAACCAGTAGCCTAAATACATTATTAAAAACGAATTATATTCCATTAGTCCTTTAATACATTGTCTACATTAATAATATTATACAATTCAATATATATACATTTCATGATGCAGTTAATAGTACTAGGCTAACGTTAACGTTAAATCCGTGGTAAATGATGGGAATGTGTCGACGGAGAAGCTTCTGACTGTATCGCTGCGCACAGTGCTTCTCCTGTTCGTCAGCGCGGTCTCATCTGCCTTTAAACCGGTTTAAATCACTGAGACATTTGTGTTCCTCGCTGAATTCAAGCGCTTCTCACTGGATCTAGTGACCGAGGCCGATCAGAGTAAACGCGTCTGCTCGAGTGAGCTCGCGCTCACGCTGCCGTTTGGACTTTGAGCCGAGCGGATAAACGGTCCGTGTGGCGCGCGGTTCAAATGAGATTCGTTCCGCTTTTGGCGCAAAAACATTATCGAACATTTATCGAACTCCTGATATCGTTTTATCGAGAAAAATTATATCGCGATAATTATCGTTATCGTTTTATCGCCCAGCCCTAGCCTCGAGTGGGTTCACGTAACGCGTCTGTGTTGCACGTCACCACATAGGCTCATATTGGCCGCCGCTGGTCATGTGTGTGACGCGTGTGATGTGCAACACAGACGCACTGAGCAGTTACACTACGTGAACACACTCAGGCCCACGGAGAACATAATGAATAGTGGAATAATGTCGTTAATTTTTTTTGCGCACAAAAAGTATTCTCGTCGCTTGATAATCATATGGTTGAGCCACTGTAGTCACTTGGACTATTTTAACAATGTCTTTAATAACTTTCTGGGCCGGCAAGTTTCAATCCCTTAAGAAGCCTATGGAAGAGTGATCCAGCTCTCAGATTTCATCAAAAATATCTTCGTTTGTGTACATGAACGAAAGTCTTGCGGGGTTGGAACAACATGAGGGAGAGTAATTACTGACAGAATTTTAATTTTTGGGTGAACTAACCCTTTAAATGATGCTAAAGTTAGAACAATATATTTGTGTAAACACAATTTGTCAAATGTGGGAACAAGCTTATTTCATAAAAGTGCTTTTATGCTTTTATTACCATACTTTGCACTGTAAAATAGGGCTGCAGCTAACATTTTACTTTTCTGAGTATTTTATATGAAGCTTCAAGTGAATAATTCAAAACTGCTTTTCTTTTCTTTTTATGGAAAATGTAAAAATGCAGAAAGTTTTTGTTTTGTTTTTGTGAAACTGTTTCAGTTTTCTTATCTGCATTTCAGTTCTTCCAGAAAATTGGCGAATACATGCTGATTTAAGGTGTTTCCAGGATTCCTTAAAGGTATAGTTCAGCAAAAAAAGAAAAAATGCTGTCCTTAATTATGCACCCTCGTGCCGTTCCAAACATGAACTGCGTTCATCTTCGGGACACAAATTAAGATATTTTTAATGAACTCCAAGAGCTTTCTGTTCCTCCATTGGGAGCCTTCACAACTAATATATTCAAGCCCCAGAAAGGTAGTAACGACACCATTAAAGTAATCCATGTGACTCCAGTAGTTTAACCTCAATTTATAATTTAAAACCATAATTTACCTCTGTTTACAAAATTATATTATCTAAAGCACATTCACGGAACAACACCCAGTCTCGAGTCAACACAATATGCGTGCGTCGTAGTGCTCCTCCTTGTTGTTGCAAAAACAAAGCACCCGCATCGCTTCATAAAATTGGTTAAACCACTGCAGTCACATGGATTACTTCAATGATGTCTTTCCAATCGTTCTGGGCCTTGAATGTGTTAGTTGCATTGCTCCCAATGGAAGGTCAGAAAGCTCTCAGAATATCATTAAAAATATCTTCATTTGTGTTCCGAAGATGAACAAAGGTCTTATAGGTGTGAATGTACATGAGGGTGAGTAATTAACAAAATAATTGTAATTTTTGTGTAAACTAACCCTTTAAGCAAAATTGTCCAATGTGTTGAAGCTGAAATACATTATAGAAGCACATTACATGGATGCCAAACGAGATGTTGCAGGATGTGTAGTTCACCCAAAAAATTAAACAGCTGATGGGGCCACATTGACTTCCATAGTATATATATATATATTTTTTTTTTTTTACTATGGAAGTCAATAGGGCCCATCAACTGTTTAATTTTCAATTCTCAAAATATATTTTTTGCTCAAATAAAGAAAAACTCAAACCAGTTTGGAACAACTTGAGGGCGAGTAAATGACAGAATTTTCAGTTCTAGGTGAACTATCCCTTTAAGTAAGATTTTAGCTTGTCATTGGGAGTATAAATTGAAGCAATTTACTTCTCTTTTCTAATACTGATTCTTCATTTTGTTCAGGAAGAACCAGCTACATCACAACCCACTGTGCAGACTTTGGGACGTCTTGACTGGACGTGTCTTCAGTGAGAGGAGAATCTTCAGCGATGTGAAAATGGAGGGATCTGAAATTGGCGAGCAGTTGGGGTGGATTTTATTCACGCTGAAAGGCAGTCTGGATACCATAGACCAGATTTTCGCCTCATCTAGGTTCGCCTCATCTGTTGGGTCTTGGGTTGCTATGTTATTTGTTTTGTTTTGATGGTATTACTTTTTTCATTTGCTCCGGTCATTGTTGGCTCTCCGTTTTTACTTGCCATATCGCCACTGAATATGTTGGACTGCCATTCTGGTCAAGACCTTCACTTCTACCTATTTTTTTGTTATTTAGCTCTGGCTGTTTTTTGGACTGCCATCTCGTTGCCTACTCTTGCCCGCTGTTATGCAACGACTCTTGCAACGTTTGTTATATTGTTGTAACAATTTTATTGAAAATAAAATCAATTGTGGAAACTATTGTTTAATCTTTTTTTTACTACTTTTATGTCATCATATTGCATTACTGTATTAAATTGTAAGTTTACAGTTAATTACTGGCTACTAATTGCATTACTTTTACAGCTGAAACACAATAAATTACTGTTCAAGTTACAGCTGATAACTATATTTATACAGTTATGCACTGTGAAATTACAGTAATGATGTGATATCATTAACTGTGAAATCACTGTACACAACTGTCATTTTGCTGTAATTTACATTAAATTTTCTTACTGTAAATTACTGTGAAAGTAATGCAATTAGTAGCCAGTAATTTACTGTAAAATCACAGCAGAATTTTTTACAGTGTAATATATTATAATATATTAGTTTCCCCTTTTAAGTTGAAATAGTGAAATAAATGCACTTTAGCACAATATTAAAATGTTTCGAGTTTCACCTGTAGAGACAGCAAATCTGTTGCACATCATAAACTCAAAGTGCAGGGGGGGGGGGGAAAGTTTGTATACTGCAGTGAGGAATTTCCAGGTTGGCACAAAATGATTGGTCAATTCCCGAGCTGCCCCGTCCACACTATGGTCAACCTTTAGCTCTTTGTGTTCAAGGTAAGAAACAATTTCTACATCAGACCAAACAGAATTGCAAACAGAATGACAAATGCAAACGCTGTCACAGATATTTCAGTAATATCTGTAGGCATCATATTCCAAAAAATATCTCTTGCAGCTGCTTTAGTTGGTTGGCATATTGCACCTCAGTTTGTAAACTACAACAAAGCTGCATATAAACAGAACTCCCTCTTTCGGTAATGCAACATATGACATCCAAGGTCATTATTGGGTTACATACAAATAGCATACAATGCACTTTAAGTTGATTTAGATAAAAGGGTGTTGGAAATGTGTTAATGAGATTGTCAATTGTGCCATGTTGTCTGTTAGCCTAGAGCTTATTTATTTTACTTATAATGTGTTTTTGAAGAGAGAGAGAGAGAGAGGGGTAAAGTGAGAGGGAGAGATTTATCTAGTGGACTAAACCTGGTTCCCGCTCTGTGTTATAATTATACAGCATTTCCTCAGTTCTGGATGAGCTCAAAACTGAACACCCAATTGTCACCTACAAATATAGAAGCTGTGATGAGCAATCTAACCCTGCAACAAGAATAGGTGCTTCTTACCGACACACATATATGTATAATCCGCTCTAAGCTTCCCATTTGGCATGCACACTTGAATGAATTCAGCACTGCTCATTTAATTTAATTTTTAGATGTAATGAAGCATAAATTATGAGCTGTCGTAATTTATTTCAGCTGCTCCCTACTGTAAAATAGTAAATCATTAGGCTCCTCCATGACCATTAGGGACCGCCAGCAACCTCCATTATAGTTACAGACTGCAGTTTGTCTTCTGCAGCTATTGTTCTTGAAATGTATTTGAATCTGTGATTCATGTAGATGTTTATATTGAAGAAACTGGCGTTAAACTTGTGCTTGTGGAACAAAAGTTTAAGGAAAGCTTTTATGAAAAGGACCGGCAAGCATCGGCATATGGTCATGGGTCAATGTATGCCTTGAATACAATGTCGCTTTAGATAAAAGTGTCTACCAAACGCATACATGTAAGTGTTTGGCTGCTAGTTAATGAGAAATCCTTCTTGTAAGAAAGAGTAGATTGTGAAAATGTTATGTTAAGCGTTGTGATGACGAGTTTTGTGGGTGGTTGATGGGTTATTATTTAGTGGGATTTTTTTCACCTGTTTTATTGTCCGCCAGGCAATCATCATAAATCCAGTTATAGAATAGATAGAAAGATTTGCGGTAATTTGTTTCATGTCTAGCACAAACAGTGTTTGTGTTTAAGGCTTTATTTTTTATTATAATAATAATAATAGTGATGCTTCCACAGAATCCACAGAAAGATTTCACACCACTTGTTTAACAGTTGTACAATCAAAGCACTAGTTCAAAAGAGTTCCCAAAACCAAGTTAAGACAAGCAATAATAATGACCTCTGCGAGTTAGTGTTCAACATAATTACATGGACCTCCACAGGTAGTTTTTCTTGGAAATGTGTAGCACAAAACCCTGTCATCTAAAGCACAGGTGATCTGGAGCAGCCTATGGGTAAACAGGGGTGAACACATTCTGGGTTAATTGAGAACTGTATGAACCCCTGTGTTGCAGCCACAGGCCGAAGCCAAAAGGATTGTGTGTGTGCATGTGTAAGTGCAATTATCAGGCTTATGTAAGAGTTTAAGTGGCCCAGGAGCGGTCAGGCATGCAAGTGTTTCTCTGTCCTTTTCTAGATCAGTGGTCCATACAGGACATTAATGGATAGATTTAAATTGGAGAGTGTTGGCGATCTTTCCAGTCTACAAGATACTCATAATTTAAAATAAGGCAATGTGACATTTACACTCTAAGTTGTTTCAACCCAATTTTGGGTCAAAGATGGACAAACCAACGGACAGCCGGTGGGTTACATCTTTTAACCCAACGGCTGGGTTTGTCCATATTTGACCCAAAATTGGGTTGAAACAAGAGTGTAAGAACAGCTACATCAGTGCTGCTACTTTTAGTTACTTCACAGCACAGTTATAGAATATATAACATGTTTTTCCATCCTCTTTTCATCTTTCTACATGAATTTTGGAAAATCCCAATTTTGGAAATCCCACCTGTTGAGACTCATTCTCACCCCCTCTGACTCATGTAACCACTTTTCCCCGGATCCACACCTGGAATCTGGAAACGGTATGCTTTTTTTAGACGCTTTTTTTCACCTCCGGCTTTTTAGCTTATTGGAACGGATCTGGATTTGATTTCGCCACTGTCTTGTTCATTCAAGGCTGGCTGATATTACCTGACTGGTTGTGAGTCACAAGACCCTTTATGCCTCATACATTCTCTGAAGCCTTCAATAGAATGGAGGGATTTTAATTATAGTCCAGGTGAGCGGTTAGTCATCTGTCGGATGTGTAGGCGCATCCTGTATGACAGATAGGAGAATAATATTCTCATTTAAAAGAAAAAAGTAATTGTAGCATAAGAGTGGGCGTTTTGTGCTACCATTTGACTTTATGAGACTATAAATCTCCTGCAATGAGATCACGCTATGCCAATTTAGAAACAAAACATTCATTAAACGTGTGATTTTTATTACAGGGCTAATTTCAGTGCAAAGATAGCCTGGGGTGGAAATTATAATAGAGGAAGAAAGGATGAACAATGTATAGTTGGTACCATTAAAGGATTAGTTCACCCAGAAATAAAAATGTGTCATCATTTACTCACCCCCGTGTGGTTCCAAACCTGTGTGACCTTCTTTGTTCTGTGGAACATAAAAGAAGATAATTTTAGAAATGTCTTAATTGTTTTGTTGTCCATACGATTGATATCTATGGGCTCCAATGTTATTTGGTTCCGAATACTTTTTAAAATATCTTCTTTTCTGTTCCACTAAATACAAAAATGCAAACAGGTTTAGGATGACATTATTTTTGCTTGGACCATCCCTTTAAATACAGGCCATTTTTGGATTCTACACATTTTTACAAGATGTCTGATGTTGATAGATCATTTAAATAGTTGTAAACTAGCAGCACGGCAGCTTACTAGCGAGTTAGTAGGTCAATAACGTGACACAAAAGTGAAATTTGTATATCTTACAACTTACCAGGTTGTACAATCTCCTCACTTATCTTCTTCCAAGTGAGGTCCTTTTTGTTCCTGTCTCTATAAAAGTATGAACTTGAGTCATATAATTCCGGGTGACACTCACAGCTAAAATAAGTTTATCCTCCATTTTGAGTGACTTCGAGCAGGAGTTTGTTATGCTATGTCATGTGAAGCAAGCAGGCTCCTGATTGGTTAACGCGGCGCGAATTGACGCAGAAGTTCAGATTTTTCAACTCGGGCAGCAGACGCGAATTTGCAAAAAAAAAAAAAAACGGTCTATAAAATCATTCGCGCGTAACGCGCCAGACGCTCAATTCGCGCGAACTTGACGTGCGAATGAGGCATATTCGCGTCTACCGCGCCGCACTCTGCGCCTCATTCGCGCCGCAGGATTTTTTTTACGCGCGTAACGCGTCTTTGCATTGACTTAACATTGAAATCACTAGCTATTCGTGTCCGGTGTGAACGCACCATTAGACCGCAATGAGATTAAATGAAGTTTATTGTTTCTCAGATTTTTCTCTGATGAAGTTTCATAAGAGGTCATCACAAACTGTGATCAGATTTGTCAAGAATATTTCAGTATATGAACTCATCATTATTATCATCAAATTCTTCCAGAACAACAACTGTATGCTATCCACATTATAGGGATAGTTCACCCCAAAAAAATTAATTAGCCCATGATTTACTCCAACCTAGGTGTATATGACATTCTTCTTTCAGACGAATACAATCAGAGTTATATTAAATGTATATTAACTTCCAAGCTTTATAATGAGAATGAATGGGTAATTTTTTTAAGTCCATCAAAGCGCATCCATCCATGATAAAAGTGCTCCACATGGCTATGGGGGTTAATTAAGGCTTTCTGAAATGAAGCAATGTGTTCGTGTTAGAAACATATCCATATTTAATACATTCCAAAATGGGTTTTGTAGCCTGATGCCTTTTGGCTGTATAACATGAAATACTGTCATCTGAAAAGGTGGAGGAGGTGATACGTATCTGATTTGCCTGCAGTCATGCAAGATCTTTATCTTATTGTAACTGGTCTGTTTTCCGGTATGGCAAATCTGTAGCATACAAGTGCTTATATAAAAAAATTTGAATGAATTGTCAGGTTGATGTCAGATGGGGATGATATCATCCAACATTTCAAACAAACTAGCTGTGCACGCTTCTCAAACAATAGTCCATCTCCTTTAGTTTACCTCCCTTCACTTTGTAGTGCCTGATGACTCAATCAGTTCTTTTGACTGTCAAGGTGGTTTACGTCACAATGGCAATCTTACAGGAAATTCCACATGACTTGAGTGCTAATCACAATAGCACTCAATGTCACTACAGATGGATTGTGCCAAAATGATACACGTGTCATTTGTTCTTCCAAGGCAAAGGATCAATGGCCGTAACCTCAGTTTGAATTGTGAAATGAGCTGTTCGTAAGCTAAGATCCCAGAAGCTGTGCTTATGTTGATGAACAGTACCAGAGAAGACGTGTATGTGTGTGTATATATATCATGCAAAGTTAGAAAAGAATCCACCAAGGTTTTGGTAAATTTAACCATTTATACGGCAATGGGCAGGACTATTTCATGTTATTTACGCATGTACGACAAAGAAACATGAACTAATGCGAAAATACAAAAGCGTAACATGTCTCAAAATATAACAAGGATGAACTTTCACAACCTAATATACAACTTGTGCAGTTACAAGTCATAGGTGTGTATATAAGCCCGCGTGGCTCATCCACTCAAAATGTACTATTTAGAGTGCAATTATTTGTAAAAAATAAAATAAAAAAATAAAATTAACAATAAAAACAATAAAAATGTTTTTAACTTGTGTTGCAAGTACAGGTGAAACTCGAAAAATTAGAATATGGTGCAAAAGTTCATTTATTTCAGTAATTCAACTTAAAATGTGAAACTAATGTATTATATAGACTCATTACATGCAAAGCGAGATATTTCAAGCATTTATTTGTCATAATTTTGATGATTATGGCTTACAATTTATGAAAACCCCAAATTCAAAATTAGAATATTGTGAAAATTATAAAAATTATAAAAAAATAAAGGCTTGAAATATCTCCCTTTGCATGTAATGAGTCTATATAATATATTAGTTTCACCTTTTAAGTTGAATTCCTGAAATAAATGAACTTTTGCACGATATTCAAATTTTTCGAGTTTCACCTGTATATAACCTGATATTAAATATGAATATATAGACCATATGTTTAGTTGAATTTCCAGCCAAACAACTATATTACATTATTTATTGTTACCATAATGTAAAATTATAATGCAGTGATATTTGGTCACAGCACCAATTGGTGTATGTGTGTGTGTTTAGGTAATGGCAGAGGTTTGCGTGTGAAGGAGTGAGCTGACTGTCAGTCTGAAACTAAAATAAGCAGGAGGATGTTACAGGTGCGTCCCTCTACTTTCAAAACACCTGTACCTGAGTCAGTCAGAGTTAATCACACCTCTGCCAAAGCCACGCCCACCGCTCGGGGCGACGTCAAGGCCCACAGGAGACAGACTTCAAACGCACACACATACGTGCAGAAGACACACAAAGAGGAAAATGAGTTATGTTTGCAGAAGACAGGACATGTAATCCTTAAAATATGTAATCCTGAAGAGTAAGGGTTAACGAGAAATCGCAATAAGGTCATTTAAGGTTCAGCACGGATGCGTTTGTGATTTAATAAACCCAAATTTTCAACTTTAAAATGAAGTTGTTTGGTAAACTGCCTGAATCACTGAACTCGACATGACAAAACTACTCTAGAGAAGCTGTTCTAGGAAATGTTACATCTCAGAGTCGGGAAATAAACAGTTTGTGTCTTTGAAATGTGTTGCATAGGGACAGTCTGATTCATCGCATGCCAAGATAGCTTGTCATTTATATAAAATCCAGACTACTAGCTCTATACTTATACTTATTATTGATCAACTATTGTCTATTTCTTTATTTTATATTTTAGGAGAAACATCTGAATCAATGTTGATAACTCCACCAGTCTCTTGATCTATGAAAGAGCAGCCTCTAAATACAACTTTGCTCTCCATCAGTTTGAAAGCAGATGTAATTTTAACAATGATGCTAAACAGGATTAAGTTGCCTGGGCAACATGTTTCTATAAGCACATATGTTTAAAATTACGGCCCCTGGGATTCGGCCACCGTCTCTGTGTTGCCTGTGGATAATCATTGTGGAAAACTTACAGGAAACCACTCGTCCTGAGATGCACTTCAGAACTCTGATCTGTTGCACATTAGCAATAGTATTCCTCCATTTTATACGTCACTTCTCACACATCCCGACTCTGGATGTGACTCATGTGGATTCCATTGGCTTTAGTGTGCACCCATTGACTCCCCCTAATCTGGGCTTGAAGGTGATTGGATGTGACTGTCCTGAAGGGTGGGCTTTCCCAGCAGAAATTACGATGTGCCGTGTTGGTTACGTACACTTCCTATAAGACTGGCAGTGATATGGATTTGAAATCTCCAGGATGTCTAGGATTAAAACGATAGTCCCCCCCACACACACACACAAATAATATTCTGTCATTTTTCTGACACAATGTCATTTATATTTCAATGTAATCAATTAAATTGAATACATTTCAATTCGAACAATTTGGGCTGATAGAACTCACAAGTTGGAGTGCTTAGCAAAGTAATAGCATACACTCCTAAAAAGGATTTATTTACTATAGTTTAGTATGTAGAGGGGTTTTGTTCAGATTCCTAAGCCCAAGTATGACTAACAGTAATAGGGATGTTTGCTCTATCAAACAGCAGTAATTACAGCAGCAAGAGTGTGTGTTTCAGGATAGTGGGCTAAATTGCTGCTTGACTCCAGTGGAATGTGACTGCTGGCTCAATGTGTCTGTCAGCATTTGTAGATTAACACACACACACACACACACACACACACACACACACACACACACACACACACACACACACAGTTTGTTTTGCTATACTTGTGAGGACTCTCCATAGGCGTAATGTTTTTTAGAATATATGTACAAACTGTATATTCTCTCCCCTTACACTGCCCCTATCCCTAAACCTACCCACACACACACACACACACACACACACACACACACACACACACACACACACACACACACACACACACACACACACACACACACACACACACACACACACACACACACACACACACACACACACACACACTGCCCCTATCCCTAAACCAAACCTACCCAATACACACACACACACTGCCCCTATCCCTATCCCTAAACCTACCCAACACACACACACACACACACACACACACACACACACACACACACACACACACACACACACACACACACACACACACACACACACACACACACACACACTGCCCCTATCCCTAAACCAAACCTACCCAATACACACACACACACTGCCCCTATCCCTAAACCTGCCCATCACAGGAAACATTCTGCATTTTTTAATTTTTTAATAAAACATAGTTTTTTATGTTTTTTTAAGCTATTTGAATTTCGAGGACTCGTGAAATGTCCTCATAAACCACGTTTAAGTTGTAATGCCAGTGTAATACACATGTCACTATACACATTTGTGTCCTCATTAATCACATTAACAAGAGCACACACACACACACAGACACACACACACACACACACACACACACACACACACACACACACACACACACGCGCACACACACACACACACACACACACACACACACACACACACACACACACACACACACACACACACTCCTCTCCTTAACGGGGGGTCACTTGTTGCCTTATGTCAGATTTCCGGTAACTGTTATGAGATTTCGGGACGTGCGTCTTCAAATGTTCCTGTTTAGTGCCGCCAAACACTAAATTAGAGCATCAGTCTAAACACTGAGTCATTGCGAGGAAGTAGTGTGTAAGGTCTAGCGCCCTCCCCATCATGTTTATCTTAAAATGAGCCTTCTTTTCTTTTCTTGTCATTGTTTATTTTGTGTTCTAGGGTGGCAAAGGCTGGAAATTATGACATAAGCAGTGCCCAAGTGGCCCATTCAAAGAGAGCGAGTGAGAGACAAGTTGTACTAATGCACCACACCCTTGTGTGTCTGAAGCAGGCATCCATAGCAGTGTACACTTGCAAGCGTGCTCATATCGGTGTGTACTTCCATGTGTTTGTGTCTGGATTACCGGGACTAGCCAGGCCTCTTGTCTCTCTTAGCATGCTGTCAAAACAAACACCTGTGCTCAAAAGCACCGGCAGTCAGTCTTCACCTCCCTGGCTAGTCAATGCGTTGGCACTCCACCTTTAAAAACTCAGAACTGGCTCGTCTGCTGAGTTTTGGGGAAACCCTTTGTCAGGTCCTCTGCATCAGGTCCATTAGAGAGCTCCTCCTTCTCACATTGTACATCAGGATTGCACTGCTGAAAAATATGATGGAGCCACCCCAGCATGGTTACACCTTAGTGACAAATGACAAAGAAATGATTACATGACATATGGATCTATACTTTGATTCGTGGACTTCAGAATGACAGAGCAGATACTTGAAATCAATACGTCAATGCTTAATCTGTGATGTCACAATGCTCATCCAAATGTGATTTAATTGGGCAGTTAAATCCTCCCTGTTTGTTTGTGACTATAAAAGACTTTTCATCATTGCAACATCTTTAAACTTGGCATTTCTACTCAATTTTATGAGTTTTAAGAGTTCAAATTCACCTTCATCAGTTGAAACTCATGCAATCAAATCAATCAGTAATTGAAATTCAATGCGATTGTAAAAAGTGCAATAAGGTTATAACTGTGGCACCACTTAAAATTCAGAAAGCAATTCAACTTGAAGAGAATAGAAATCAAAAAGAAAATAATATATTTTAGAGGATGTCAGGGTTGTAGGGAATCAGATGCGTGGGACAATTTAGCGTCATTATACAAAAATATTTGTCCACATAATACTGTGAGGGACCAATCAGAATAACAGACGCATCACGTGCAAAGAAACTGTAGCACATAAATCATCTGCATGACAAGTGCATGTAGCACACTTGATTTTGCTTTCCAGCAGGAATGTTGTCCACAAAACTACACTTTTAACATGTTCTCATACATGCAACACACACAGTCACACACACACCATGTGCAAAACTGCACATCCCCGTGGAAGAATGCTTCCAGGAATGTGACCTCTTGACCTTTGACGCGGGCCTGGAGACGTCCACACTGCGGCCGGACAGCAGGGAGACGAGTTGTGTAATAGTAAATGGCGTGGTAACAGGAAACCTTCAATAATAGTTATTCAATATACTGTCAACTTCTTTAAGAGTGACACAGATTCTAGTTTTAGGTTGCAGGAAGGAAGGGTATGTCTTCTTCGTCTCTCATCAGATGCTTGCATTCGCACATTTCTCTCTTGCTTTCATAAATCCTGACTTTCCAGTTTGACCATTTCTTTTTGTTCTTTTTTCCCCTCTGCTCTCTCTCTCTCTCTCTCTCTCTCTCTCTCTCTCTCTCTCTCTCTCTCTCTCTCTCTCTCTTTTAGCAACATTAAAACACAAGCTCGTGACCTTGATTCTGACACATGGAGAGAAATTATCTGGATAAGATGGGCTTAGTCCATTCAAATAGGTGTGTATAATAGCAAACACACACACACACACACACACACACACACACACACACACACACACACACACACACACACACACACACACACACACACACACACACACACACACACACACACACACTTGCAGTCACAAACAGTGATACAAGCAGACACTTAAACCTACAACAAACACCTACAGCACAGAAGACATGCAAACACACACACCCACCCAAAGAGACACACATGTACACAAACACACACATGTTTAGAGGTTAACACACTTTACGGAATAAGAGTAAGCACTTGCAAGGTGTAGCTGGGTACACGCAAAGCTAAATATTAACTGCTCCACAAATATTACAGGAAGAAAACTCATTGAAGCACAGAGTTAATCAGGAACATTAAGTTTTTACGCTAATAAACTTGGTGATAAATTAGCCACGAATCAGAGCATGATGATTTATGTATAATACAGACAGTTTTGCCATCTAAATGTATGTATGAGTACTGAATATCTTAAATGGGTCACAGAGATGCTATTAGCTGCGTTATGTAAAGCAACCCTGGTACTTGGTGTGTTTTAATTGATGACTATCCGGCTGTGAAAACCATTTTTGCAACAACAGCCAAGGTTCATTCAAACCTCACCCACAGCGACAGGGGAAAGGACACTGACATATCCGACAGAGCTGGTTCTGCAAGTGCACAAGGACAGGCCTCTAGAATTGCCCTTAGCTTCCGAGGCTTGAGATTTACGCACCTTCATACTGTGCTGTTGAATTTCTATAGAACATATTGCAAAAGTGCAAAGCTTGAATTTCTTTAGTAATTTTGTCACCATGTTAGTGGATAAAGGCAGAGCTATGTCTATATTGCTTCTCATTGGTTTTCTCCTTGTCTCACATATTCATTATTTTTTAGGAATATACATTTGAGAACTTTTCTCTCAAAGTTAGATTTAAAAGATAAAAGTTCAGACAGTTAAAAAAAATAAAAAGTGTCTGTACATATGCATCATAGAGACATATTTTCACCCTTGTATTGCGTCTTGCTGTTTTTTCCCTCCATCTTGCATATTCATTATTATGTAAAGGCAGCATGTTTTGTCATTATGTGAAAAAAAAACTTGCTATCCAACTCAAAGCAAGAAATGCTCAGAAAGTGCATTTCTGCTTTTCCTACAGAGAATACCGTAATTATCTTAAGCGTGTGCCACTATTTTCAAAGCACAGCTTGCTTGGAGTTCAGCCTTTAGCGTTGTGTTTTATATTAAAAACTTGACGTTATGAAGTTTGAAATGTTGTATTTTGCAGCAAGGAAAATATACTTGATCCATTTGAGGATTATCTCCTGTTGTGAGACTTGCAGATGTTATGTTATTAAAGCTATAGGTTATGATTGTATCTAGGACAGGCAAGTGCCAATGAGCCATGAAACATTTCTGATCAGATAAAAGATTCACAATAGTTTAGCTATGAGTTAGGTTATGGCCGGATAGTCCCACTTCTGATGTGCTAGATTTACATGGTAGCTCATCTTGGCAAATATATAGTAACAGCTTCTTGTATTTATGGTTATACTTACTTATTATAGTCTAATGGATCTTATTCCACAAGACTATTATAAAACTTCTGAGGTTGACAAGTCAAGTACTTTCTAAATCCACAAGAAAAGCAATATTAGGATGTCTCTCCTAAGGCTATATTTGACCAGATATGTCACTTTTCAAGAGTTGTTTCCTTGAAAGCATGTTGAAAATAAGCAACATCTGCACATTGCATGTGGTTGTAGTTCCCTAACCAAGCCGGGTGAATTGGGCGGGAGGAGGGGGGGTTAGGCAATCCATCTGAGTCATGCGGTTTCCTCTAATACACCGGAAAAGGGGTCAGTGAGTAACACTGGTCTCATCGAGCGGTTGAACAATGTAAACGATGTGAGGAATCCGACAGACACAAACACTTCCAGGACTATTATCTTAGCTCAGCCCGCGCTATTGAGTTCAGCTTCTAATGGATGACAACATCACTATGGAAACAAGTAAAACAAACAGTGCGTGGGTTTTGCATGTAGATGAAACAGTAGACCTACAATTGCCATTCACAGTTGGGTTGATCAAAATAGCAGCTTCCTTAAGAACGAATAGCACACGTCTTAACAAAACCAGTAATCTTTTTGGAAGTTTGCAGGTATGGTTGTTTGGCAATGGCTGTTCCAATTCCAAAGAAACATTTGTTGTCGTAATGTTTACATAATGAATGTCAATAGATCATTTTCAGCTGAATAAATCAGTTGTTAGACGTTAATCTATAGACAGACTATAGTAGTGCCACACTATGACATTCATGTTTGTTTTTTTCACAATTTAGTCACAAATGTCTCATTTGGCAAACCATTTTTCAATTAAATCAAATGTTTGGTTTTCTTAGAAGGACACCAGTCACTTTTTTTGGCTGCAGGCTAGACCAACCGCAACGTTTAACAAATTCCATATCTGACAGTCCAACCAATTAGCAATGGTTTTCTGGAGAAACCCCCCCCTCATCGTCACAATATAAGCAGTTCACCATCATTCATAGAAGTGCGCCTGTTATTTGTCTATTAGCTCGGTCAAGCAGTGCACGACTGACCCTCCCTCCGGCAAACAGAGAAATAGACGTGTGTGTGTGTGTGTGTGTGCGCGCGAGCATTTGCATTAATGCAGCAGTGTTGGGGAACTGACTTTACATTTATGCATTTGGCAGACTCTTTTATCCAAAGTGACTTATATTGCATTTGAGGTTTACATTTGATCAGTTCATGCATCAAACCTATGACGTTGGCATTACTAGCACCATGTTTGAGTTAGAGGAATGCTTTGGTTTCAAAGTTAATTTAATGCTATAATTATAACTAAATTAATAGAATGAACACATTTTGTGAAATTAATTTAGAGATAGCATCTTGTAAGGAGAGACATTAAATTTGGCATTTGTTCACTCTAAAAAATGCTGGGTTGTTTCAATCCAATTTTGGGTCAAATATGGACAAACCCAAACGTTGGGTTAAAAATGTAATTTAAAAATGTAACCAAACGGCTGGGTTTGTCCATATTTGACCCAAAATTGGGTTGAAACAACCCAGCATTTTTTTTTTAGAGTGTTGAAGATATACAACTTGGTTGAGATTGTAAACAGAAAATTATTATATTTTATTATGTTATATTTTCATGTATGTACTTTGTGAGTGACGCCCTTTACAATCCTAGTTACGGGACTGATTCCCATACAAAAGTCCAGAGTCCAGTCTCAAATTGGTTTAACTTTTCTTTTTTTTAAATCTGTTTATTCAGATGAACCGTCTAAATAAAATAATTCACTGGAATTAATTATTCTTTAGCTTGTTACTGGAAAAGCTACACTGTTTTAAAACTGCTGTCACATTACTGAAAAACACTTCTTAAAAAGTTAGTTGTGTCACTACTACTTTAGTTACTCCCGTATCCATTCCATTCCAAAACCAGATTTTATTGTGTAAAGATATGGAGAATGTTTTTGTCTAAAGAGGATATTTGGGTATTGACTTAGTGAGCCTTATCTCAGTGTGCATAACACTGGGTTTTATCAGAACTGTAGGTAGATGGAAGCTGACGTGGATGTCCTGGGAACACTCAGCACCAGGGAGAAAGGTAAACACAACCGGGATAGTAAGGAAAAACAGATTCTGTAAAAAAGTAAATGTTCATAAGACAGACGGATATAGGAGGAACCCGGTGTCGTGCAATACTACTAGATTGGCTGCTGCAAAGATAACTCGAGTTGCGCCAGTCAAGCTCTGCATACATGAAAACCCTGAAGAAGGCACAATACTTTACAAGTAGTGATACTATTTTAAATTTGAACTGAATTACAATTGAGAAAGTCTAATTTAAATATTAATTCAAAAACGTTTATGTAAGTTACATTTTTAAATAAAAAAGCTCAATTTGTCCTGACAAAACGTTGAATGTTGGCTTGACAAAACCTTGAAAAAGGTTTTAAAAGCCTGAAGTTTTCAGGTTTATAGGCCTTGCTAACATAAAATTATGAGCAAATATAACATAAATTTGTATTTAGTTATATATTTGAACATATTTAGTCAATTTAACCAGATGAAAGAGCACAATTCGCTCAGTACATTATCTGTGTTGAATTACTTTGAATTGCAATTCAATTAATTCAAATTCCAAATGAACTTCCTGAGGTGTCGGGTGTGGCCAATTCAAATTCACACACATGAATTGAAAGGGAGGCAATTTTAATGTTTGCTTTTAAACCCATCACCGCATGTACCTGGTTAAAGTATGTTACACACAAGATTTCAAGAAGATGCAAAGCACCCGCCAAAAATGACAAATCTTAAATATTCAGGCTACTCTTTGCATCTTTCTGAGAACCGAACAGACTGTTATATAATATGAATGGTGTATGAGACGGAACCATCTTAACAAACGCACATTGTGTCAGATGCTGTTAGCCTGCCAGCATATAACCCAAGACACTGGCAATAATACGGCCATTGTTCAATTCCCACTCGCTCAGTTCAGTGTACAGCACTCTCAGCCAGTCCTAAACAGAGCTACTGTACTGCTTCAAAACGGTGAAAAAGTTAACAATAGGACCTTTGCCATCACGTTAAATTTCCATTGGATGTCTGTCTGATAAATTATACACTGCTAGTCAAAAGTCTGGGTATGCGTGACTAAATGTATATTGTAATAGTCTTAAAAACCTTTTGATCTAAATGTTTCTGCTTAGATTCTTGAAATTACGTGTAATGACGAACTCCTTCAATATTGTTTAAAAACATCCGAGGATGTTGGGTTGGATGATGAATGTCCAAAATCTTCTAAAAGTAGATGCTTAAATTTAAAGTCCCCCTGTAGTCAATAATTGTATCCCTTAAAGTGTGTATGTCAGGTAAAATTTTTAATTTTGATTAACACAAAATAGTGAGGGGAAATACACGTTTGACAAGTTGATGTATTGTTTTGTATGTTTTTCGATTCCTAAAGGCAGAATATAAGATGAAAAAGTTCGTTATTTTCAGTCCTCCCTTAAAACTGCTCCTCATTCCAAACGAATCGTTTGACGTCATATGAGGGAGACGTCTCCCCAGCTCGCTGAGCTGCGTGGATAATTGCACGAGTGATAGAGCGAGAGATTAGTGATTAGGACATTTATTTAGTTATTTAGTTAGTTGTTTAAGTTAGGTCGTTAGTATACGCAGGCCTATTTTCACAATGGTGAATTACTGCGTTTGTGCTGGGTGCAAAAACACCGTTAAAACCGGTCACAGAGTCCACTGTGTGCCGTGCCTGGGTCAACTTTGTTCGGAGCAAACTCGCTGACTTCAGTGCTGCTTCGGTATCCAAGACTTCGGTCATTTGCAGCGCCCATTTCACTGAGAAGGACTACGCGGTTGGAGATCTCATGAGTTATAAAATGGGATTTAAAACCCGAGTGAGACTGGTAGCTGATGCGGTGCCTACGGTGTGCTACTGTAGTAGAAGCACGTCGATCGCGCCCGCGCACCTCTCTCTCCCTCTCCCTCTCCCTCTCCCTCTCCCTCTCTCTCTCTCTCACACACAGACACACACACCAACCAACATATTCCAGCATTGCAATATTGACATCGATCGCAGCCTGTTCATTATAGCCACGGAGCTTCAGAGCTGAGGCGGAGCTACAGATTAGGTGTCCCTAAATAACCCGCGTATCTAACAGTAGTTCCGCATTAATTAATTTGCACGCGAGTTTAATTTATTTCTATACTGTGTATTCTCCGTGTATATTCATGCACTGAACCGTGACACCCGTACCGTTTCGGTTCAATACGAATACATACCGTTACGCCTATACTTACCAGACACCTGACCGACTCTCCACTGGTTCTTCTTCACACCAGATATTTATGTTTCTTCGATATTAATTATTTACATTTCTGTTTGGCTCCTCATCTGTCTCCGGCCTGGGAGGCTCAAAATTGTATGGCTGTGGGCCATCGTATAGGTTCGAGGGGGATTTTGGATCTCCTCAGACTCAAAACTCTCCACACTTGAATAGAACTTTGTTGGCGCGACTCCCTTGTATGACGTCACAGCTCAGCTGCGTTTTAAAAATATGATCTTGACAGAAATGGCTATAAAGCTTATTGTAGGGCAGTTACAGTAATAATTTTAATGATAATTACATTTTCACTCAGACATCTAAACCTTATTTAATATATCTAAAAAACAAATGTAACCTGACATACACACTTTAAAACTCATCTTTGATCACCAAAATGACATAGTTAAAAGTTTTTTCCTTAAAAAAAAAATGTCTTCATGCCTTAAAATAGCTTGACTGTAACTCTACACCATTGCCTCATTTGGTATATTCAGTTCTATGAATATGCAAATGAGCCCCGCCTCCACTCACTCACTCAGCTCAGAGATCCACTGGTTGACGATCACACGTTGATCTGATTGGTTACAAGGTAGTTTGTGACGTCAGAAACACCAACGATTTCAAACCGCGTTTTTGAGACTGTCTTTGGTTCACTGCAGTTACTCAGCAATGGTGTTGACTTATGCTTTTACACATGCGTATTAAAAAGACCACATAGACATATAAACAATATTAAAAACTGGATTTTCACCACAAGGTGACTTCCTTTAATTTCAAGTTATCTTAGTTTTCATTTATCAATTATTCTAGGATTTGGAAAATACACTCTAAAAAATGCTGGGTTGTTTCAACCCAATTTTGGGTCAAATATGGACAAACCCAGCTGTTGGGTTAAATTTTTTAATTACATTTTTAACCCAACGTTTGGGGTTTGTCCATATTTGACCCAAAATTGGGTTGAAACAACCCAGCATTTTTTAGAGTGTATAATAATGAAGAATGTCCAAACATTTACATGATAAATTGAGAATATATTTCAATTGAATTGCCAATATTGAAATTGCAAGTGCAAATGTTAAAACTTTCCCACTTCCATTGACCAGTGGTTGACCATGTCTAAAAAAAGTTGTGCATATCCAACCAAGTGTGCCAATTACAGTTCTCCCAGGCCTAACATTAACAGAATTAGGTCATTTTCGGGGGTTGACAGCATGCCGTCAAAACGCCCAGTTGCACAGATTACATCACATTGCATGAGTGACATTTGGATTATTGAAACTGACTTTATAAAAACATGTGTGTTGCAGAAAATTGAACAAGCACAAAATGTCCGTTCCTCTTATTTCCCACCTAGAGACAACATGTAATGGTGTGCCTCCTCCATTCATGTTGGCACAGCTGATTGACCCAAAGTGCTCAGCCCACAGGACTCGTGTGGGATGCGTTTCCTGTGAACTAGCCTCATTCTCATGACTCACAGACTGTGCCGTGGTCAGTGTAGGTGTCTCTTTACCCTCGGTCTCTACAGCAACCGTGGGTTCCCTTCACACTAGACTGTCCCATGTGAATCACCAATGTAGATGGCGCCACTTTGTCAAAAGAATAAACATGAGTCTGTAAATACTGTCAACGACCTATAATGTGCAGCGGATGATTGTTTGCCTCATAAAAATGGACTGATAGTGTACCTGTTTTTTTTTTTTACTGGCCCCTAATGATGTTTGAAGCCATTAGATGTTAAAGTGCAAACGTGACTGCCCACACTCTAAAAAATGCTGGGTTGTTTTAACCCAAGTTTGGGTCAAATATGGACAAACCCAACCATTGGGTTAAAAAAATTAATAAAAAAATTTAAACCAATAGTTGGGTTTGTCCATATTTGACCCAAACATGGGTTGAAATAACCCAGCATTTTTTAGAGTGCAAGTATTTTTCTGAAAATTAAGCATTGCGAATTATACAATTGAATAAGAAACATTGTTAAATAAAACTATTGACTCATAGTTGATTTTTTAATCTAAGAAACAATATATTTTAAGTGCATGACCATTAAAAAAAAATATTTTGATAGTTTGTCATTCACAATGCTTTATAGTAACTTTGACTTCTCTGATTGGTTCTCAAGATTATGGGTCGTGCAATTCTTTACTGGAAATTTGTCCATTAAACTTTTATTAATAGAGTTGAAATCACACAGACTTGTCTTGAATGTTTATACTGAATATATATCAAAATAATTTCCCTTTTAAATGAGATTTAGTGTATTTCTTCCAGAACCCGACAGTTGCGCTTTAAATGCTTGAAGTCATGCTTAACTTGATTGCTCACAAGGGTGAAGCTGTGCACGATGGCTGATGAATTGGCAAAAAGTTCAAAACCTGTTCAACGTCACATGCTTGTAAGTCACTATAAAAACAATGCAGTTTGATTGACCGCCCATGTCCGTCAACACTCATGAGAACTACTTTCTCTGTTTATTTCTTTCCATTCCTCCCTTTCTCGTTTTCTCACGCACATTGATCTAACATATAAAGCAGAGGTCCTCTCTCTTCCCTTTGACGCATTTGCTGTCACCAGTTTTCCGGGCGTCCAGGGAACTGAAGGCTGGCCATCCTGTAGGGATCTTCCTGTGCTGATACAGGAACTGGGGCGATAGCCCTGCATTGATTGCTCTACACTGGGTGGGATGGTTTAGGTAATGGGCAGTTCTCACTGACTCCCAATCTTATCTGGCCAGTGTTTGGTATGTGTCCGCTGGGACACAGCAGAATGTGTGAAACGGAGTTGGAAACCCCATGGCAATGGAAAATCACAAATGAGATCTCAATTGCGTTTGCTATTGCATTCATTTTTAGCTCTACCTTAGTGAATGTCAACCGTTAAAGGGATAGTTCACTTTTTTAAAATGATAGTTCTTCATTTGCACCCTCAAGTTATGAGTTTCTTTGTTCTGTTGAACACAAAAGATGATGTTTTGAGGGTAACAAAACGGTTGCTGGTCCCCACTGACTTCCATAGTATAAAAAAAAAATAATGGACATCAATGGGGAACTGAAAATGTTTGGTTACCAATATTCTTTAAAATATCTTCTAGCGACGGCCCTCCCCAGGCCAAGCATCACAAACAAACTGATGATATTGACAAAAGCCACAATGCAAAGGATGTTACAATATAAATGGATTAAACAAATTGCTGGCATAATATTTGAGCTCCCTTTTTCTGTTTTAAATTTAACAGTCACCATGAATTTGAATTCCTTCTTTGCTGTTTGTATGAGCTTTTTTTTTATGAATGTGAGTATTTTATGAATGTGAGTACATTTAAAAACAAAACAAATCCACTACTTTAAAGTACCATCATTGATGTGAATCTCTATGCAAAGTGCAAAGACGTGACTAATCAATAATGAAATCATTATCTATTTACACACAAAAAAAATCAAGTGTGAAATTGCCCTTATTGTTATAGTTTTCTTAAATATTTTCTGATTATATATCCTATAGCCTAGGATTGGTGTGTATCGTTTATGCCATGTTCTAGGACAATCTGTACCCACAAGGTAATTTAAATGGGAAGAACTCATTAAAACGGTTTTAAACGGTGATGGAAAGAGAATAGGAACAAAACAGTGGAAGCCAAGAGCGTTTGTAGGCCTTAGGACAATTTAATTATTACTCGTGCGTATGTCTACTTTTAGAAGCACTCTCCTCCCTCACAATGTCTAGACACTCTGCCTGAAATCATCTCTTTTTATACTTTCATACATGGCTTCCCACACATGTTGTTCTTGGCCACATATAGTCACTCCTTTTGTGAACCATAGAATGAAATGAAAACAGAAACATACGGTTAGCCTGCTTTTTCCAAAGGTTATTGAGGAGAAATATTAGTGCCCTCACAATAACACGTTTAGTTTAAGAATTGATATTGTCAAATAATCAATTGACTTAAGTTATGGTGTTCTGCAGGTGTTGGCCAAATAATAGCATTAAAATGAAAATTTTGACATTTTGATTGAAGACAAGCTTGTTTTCATTTGCAGTTTTACATTCGATATTTTAATCAAGATAAGTTTAGGAGCGTAGTGTGTGTTGGTGAAAGACGTCTCTGGTGCGTGGGAAACTTTGGCTCCGTGTCTCAGAAAGACAGAAATGTAAACACGTCGGCCACTTCCTCAGTCAGGTCGGCCCTCCTGCTTATGTCTGATAAATAGGACTGCTCTTGTTCTTGTTAAGGGAGGTATAACACAGATGTTTTCATCATGATTTTGCAGTCTTGCTATAAACAAAGTGTCATTTTGTATACGAATGACACCAGAGACCCGAAGCCACATTAACCGCGCTCTTAATGGGGTGAAATTGAAATGTGTCTTTGAAATCTTTTGTGAGTTTGTGTGGGGAACAAGCCTGCGGTCTTACACGGGGATTACTGATGCTTCTGCCACTTACAAAAAAGTATCATGATGTTTTTTATATGTAGGTGTTAATATGTAACATTTACAGGTAAAAAAAAAAGTTCATTTTATTTGGATGCTGATACGTACAATATATGTATTGCCAACATGCTTAAACAAATTTTATTATGAATTTACAGCTAAAAAACTTTAAATATTTTTGACATTTAACCTAAAATGAAATGTGCCTTGGATGGGGAAGTCATTATGCAGTTTATACAGTTCGCTTATAATAACTTTAGATATCCAGAGGATGGTGTGTGTGGGTTTTCTATTGTTCGGGGAGAATTGTCTCTGCATGTAGGTGTTAATATGTAACATTTACAGGTATAAAAATATTAATTTTATTTGAATAGATGCTGATACGTACAATATATGCATTGCCAACATGCTTAAACAAACTTTATTACGAATAAAAAACGTTCAATATTTACAATTTTTTACATCATAAAGATAACTGTATCATTCGGATAATGCGATAATCCAATTAATCAAATATTTCAAAAATAAAAGATACAGTACATACATTTTTATGTTTTTATGTATCATTTGGAATTTGTTGGACACAAACCAAAAGACCAGATTATTTATATAACAAATTAATGTGTAATTAATCAGTGTAAAAACAGATTCTTCACATTATTCATCACTTAGAAACAACAAACGGACCCATACAGATTATCCCATACAGGGGTAATTCACCCAAAATTTTAAATTCCAAACCTGTATGAATTTCTTTCTGCTGCTGAACACAAAAGAAGATATTTTGAAGAAAAGTTGATGGGTCCCATTGACCGTATGGGGAAAAAAAATGCTATGGAAGTCAATGGGACCCATCAACTTTTCTTCAAAATATCTTCTTTTTTTTACAGGTCTGGAGAGTAAAATATGACTTTTACTTAAATTTTCATTCCCTTTAAAATATAGCCTAAATAATCTTTGTTATAAATGGTATAGCAGAATCTTTTCTGATTCTGAGCCCTGCACACATATACAGGTGAAACTGGAAAAATAAGAATATGGTGCAAAAGTGCATTTATTTCAGTAATTCAACTTAAAAGGTGAAACTAATATATTATATAGATTCATTACATGCATTGTGAGATATTTCAAGCGTTTATTTGTTATAATTTTGATGATTGTGGCTTATGAAAACCTCAAATTCAAAATTAGAATATTGTAAAAAGGTTTTCATAAGCCATAATCATCAAAATTATAACAAAGAAAGGCTTGAAATATCTCACATTGCATGTAATGAGTCTATATACAGTAATATATTAGTTTGTTGAATTACTGAAATAAATGAACTTTTGCACCATACTCCGAGCTTTACCTGTATACATATACCGGCCAGCTCTACGCCATCTTGTTTTCTGTCCCAAAATGAAGCGTGAGACAGATGCTTGATGTCCATATGTGGGTCCAGGGAGGGTTTGCAAGGCTGTGACTCATGCACACATGTTCTGGTGCTCACCTCCGGTCTCCTGTTATTTGGATTGATGAGGTGTCAGTGTTTATGTTGAAATGTCAATGTCAAGGAGGCACACATGGCACTTTTAACTCGTGCATTGGGACTTTTCCTCATGAGCTCTCACAACCCACAATCCACCCACTCCGAGTGTCAAAGGCATTTATGTGCCTGTACTCGCACATTTACACACACATACGTTATTATAATGGCAAGAACACATATGTCCCTCCATGACCAGAATGTCCGCACATGTTAAGCTGCTCGTATGCATTATCAGACATTGCCCTTTCCATAATTAGAAGGTTGGAGAGTAAATTAGCATGCAGTGTTTGTCTTGGAGTTCAGATTTGAAGCAAACGGGAGAGTGTTTTTCCAGAGGCTGTTGCGTTTGATCTTAAAAATACACCAGCCGAAAAGAGAAATAAGCAATATGAGAGGTGATGCAAAATTCTCATCTTACTATAAATGCAGCCTTGAAAAAGCATATAGTGACATTTAACCTAAAATGAAATATGCCTTGGATGGGAAAGTCATTATGCAGCTTACACAGTTCGCTTGTATAATAACTTTAAAGGGGTCATGACATGAGAAACCAAATTTGCCTTGATCTTTTGGTATATAAGAGGTCTTTGTACCGTTAAAACGTCCTGCAAGTTTCATAGCTTAAGACGTTCTCCCCATTATAAACGAATCATTTATTTAATCAAGCTCTAAATACAGCTCGTTCTGGATCCATGGTAAGAAGTGACGTCACGGTGCGAATTGACGTACCAGCGTTTGCATACGACCGCCTCCAGCACAAGACAACTACGCTTTAAGCGCAAGACAACTACGCTTTAAGCGCAAGACAACTACGCTTTAAGCGCAAGACAACTACGCTTTAAGCGCAAGACAACTACGCTTTAAGCGCAAGACAACTACGCTTTAAGCGCAAGACAACTACGCTCATTTCGTATCGTTGTCGCCCCGCGCGCCTCACAAGTGTTCAGTCGACGGACAGCGAGTGGGTCTGTGTACAGGGAAATTACGACACCGCAGATGTGCTGTTCCTGGCTGTGCACAAACAACATCTTTGAATACGCTGCCGAAAGATCCAGACGTCAGGGAAAATGTCGTCTCCAGTCGTCTCAGTCACGGCAGTGTTAGTTTAAGCGTTTGTTCTATACATTTTAAGGATGACTGTTTTGAGAAAAAATCCCAATATGATGCTGGCTTTGCCAGAAAACTGTTGCTCAAAAATAAGTCCGTGCCGACTATTCTGGGCTCAACAACGACGACGCAAACTTACTTTTTATCACTGGCTAATATAAACACATTAGTATAAGAGAATCTTGAAAATATGTTGCCTTTCTAGTAGGCCTACATGTGATAGAAAATTAAAAATGTTGCCTTTATCAATGCTGCATCTTCAAAGATGGCCTGTTTCACTTTCCATGTGGACACGGGATGATCCAGTCTTCGTTGTTGTGGTGATGGTTCATTTTCCTCTGATTCCGGCTCAAACATAATAAGGTTTTATCATTGCAAGAGCCATCGCTTCGCATGCATCACCCGCTATTAAACAGTTGCGCCGAATCCGTTAATAATTGATGCATAGGCACTGACGTTAGCCAATCATAACAGTGGGCGTTAACACTGAACTCTTAAAGGGGAAACACCCCAAAACAGACTGTTTGAA
This sequence comes from Phoxinus phoxinus, assembly GCF_949152265.1. Taxonomy (NCBI): domain Eukaryota; kingdom Metazoa; phylum Chordata; class Actinopteri; order Cypriniformes; family Leuciscidae; genus Phoxinus; species Phoxinus phoxinus. The sequence continues at coordinate 26,468,460 of NC_136897.1, forward strand.
TCAGATGATGAGAAACAGGGTGGGAAAAGGTCATAAATCACTACATTTTAAAAGTTTTTTGTAAAAAAAAACTATAGTAATACTATAATTGCACCTAAGGGAACATAATAATAAAATTTAAAAAACCATGTCATGACCCCTTTAAGATATCCAGAGGATGGTGTGTGTGGGTTTTCTTAGCTATTGTTTGGGGAAGAATTGTCTCTGTGAGAATCTGAGAGGATGTCCTTAAAGTGATAGTTCACCATAAATGAAAATTCAATAATTTATCCTTATGTCGTTACAAATTTCTATGTTTTTTTGGTATCAGATTCAATAAAAGCTGAATTTAATGTTTTATAATTGACAAATTTTGCAACATCGACACTGTTGTTGAACTGATCTTGAGCTGAATAATGACACTATTGTCTTCTGCAGAGCTGCGTACAGCTGACTTCAACTGGTTTCATGATTGATGAACTTTACATGCGTATTGAACTGAACAGAATCAACACTGAACTGAATAATGACACTTTTGTTATTTTAAAGAATTAGAATTAGTCTCATTTGATTCTGTTATTTTCCTGTTTATTTCTGTGAAGCTCTTTTGTATCTGTATTGTATAAACCACTATATAAACAAAGTAGTATATATAAATTATCATTTTGAGGGGTGAACCATCCCTTTAATTAGAAAAATGGTTCACAAATATAGAAAATAATGTTTTTAATAATAAGAAGACTTTATGTTAGTGGTTTATTCATGATTAGCTTTATATATAAACAAGAAGTCTATGATATGCAGTCATTAGATAAATAAATGTGTGTGTGGTGGGGAATGTGAGTTAGAGGTCAGGGTGTGTGCTGCGTGTGGAGTGTGTACATGCACTAATGCCATCATCCCATGAAATCACTGTTGCATGCTCCTCAGTTACTCTGCCAAAAATTATAAAGTGTGAGGTCAAAGCGGCCTCCTCCTGTTTGAGTTGGATGAACAGAACATCAGAGCTTGACAATTTTACCATTATTTTTGTAATTTCTCCACTTCGAGTATCTAAATAGGTAGTATATGAAATAGTTTGGGGTCTGTAGATTTTTTTTCTATATATTTTTAAAGAAGTATCTAATGCTCACAAAGGTTGCATTTATTTGATCAAAATACAGTAAAAACCTTGTGAAATATTATTTCAATTTAAAGGAACACGCCGACTTTTTGAGACTTTACCTTATTCACCGTATCCCCCAGAGTTAGATAAGTCTATGCATACCCTTCTCATCTCCGTGCGTGCCGTAACTATGTCTGATACACACACACCGCTAGCCTAGCTTAGCATAAAGACTGGAGGTAAATGGCTCCAGCTAGCATACTGCTCCCAATAAGTGACAAAATAGCGCCAACATTTATTGTATTGTATTGTATTTGTGACTATTCAAATCACAACATGTAAATAGGAAAATGTTGGTGGTATTTTGTCACTTATTGGGAGCAGTACGCTAGCTGGAGCCATTTACCTCCAGTCTTTGTGCTAAGCTAGGCTAGCGGTGGGTGCGTCAGACAGAGTTACGGCACGCACGGAGATGAGAAGGGTATGTATGGACTTATCTATCTCTGGGGGATACGGTGAATAAGCTAAAGTCCCAAAAAGTCGGCGTGTTCCTTTTAAAAGCACTATTTACAATATATTCAAATAGAAAAATTTAATTCTGGGGCCAATTACATGACACCATTTTCAACTAAAAACAGATAACTTTGTATGCGTTTTGGCCGTTCTTTTATCCGACAACTGCCTTTTGGCGGCCTGAAAACGCAAGCTTTTGAAATTGAGTTTCAACCCTACCGTTATCATCTCTATGTAAACAACAAAAAACACAAATTTGTGAAAACGGTGACGTTATTTGCATGTGTATTATGTGTTCAGTCTATAGGCGCATAGTGTTTCTTTACAAAGTGACATTGCCAACCACTGGCCTGGCAGCAGAATATAACATTTTAGTTGTTTTCGTGGATCCGTGTGAAGGAGATTATTTTGAAACCGTTGTCGTCTGTATCCGAAAAACGCATACCGTTTAGTACATCGTTGTCATGTAAACATATCCTTATCCCGGTGATTCCTTTAGAAATCATTCTAATGTGCTGATTTGCTGCTTTCATTTCTGCTTAATATTTTTGTGGAAACCATGTTGGTGTTTCTAATTAGTGGTGTTTGCTAAGGCATGCATGACTATTCCTATTGCTCATCCTCGCCTAACATACCCCTAACCATATGTTTTTAAACAGTTTTTTTAACCCATCCTGCACCATGTGCGCTACAGACGTGAATGATTCTTCATGTTGTGTCTCTCGTTAAAGCATGCTGTTTATTTTCTAATCCATCACCCAGGAAACATTAACATTACATTGAATGATGAACCCGTGTTATAGTCAGATACCAGAATATCACACAGATACAGTATCAAGGATGAACTTCTTTTTTTTTTTTACTTGGTCTATAAGCAACACCCTAGTTTTTTATTCACTAATTTTATTCAGGAAATGTAAAGAATTAGTTGTCTGCTAACCTGTGGATGACAACTATATAAATCATTGTATGTAATATATAATATATAAGCATTTTGCAGTTTGATAAATTCATGAAATGTTAAATATAATGAACAGCTCCTATAGTCATTTTGCGCCACGTGGCAAGGGGGCTGTAAAGAGTTTTTGTGTGTGTGTGTGTGCGTGCGTGCGTGCGTGTGTGCGCTTGTGTGTGTGTGTTGGTTAGATGAGCTCTAGCATGTGAGCATTTAAACACACCTTCAAACACCCAAAGCCCATTATGTGAGCACCATTCCCAACCTTTACCTCCCGCTGTGGACTACTGGCCCTTTGGAGGGTTAAAGGTTTGCAGGAGCCCGGAAAAGACCTTCAGGTCTCGCTGTAATTTATTAGTCCTACAAGAGCCTCACGTCCAGTAAAACATCCTTCCTCAGTGACAGCACACCTTTACGACACCATTATCTCTGCTTAGCATGCTAAACATAGGCTATATTATCGCAATCAGCGTTGCTTAGTGCATTAAACAATTACATTTAAATGACTTACTAGTCAGACCGTGTTTGATAAGAGTACCAGATCACAAACTTTTTTTTTTTTTTTTTTTTTTTGTTAGCAGGCATTTTGTAGTTTCTGTATGAACTGCTCTTTCATTCATAAGAGTCGGTGTGCATCGTCTGGTTTTATAACACGTCTCATTAAGGTTAGTGTTACGTAAAACCAGAACATGACCGATTTAGAACTGTAGACCAGAATGCATTCGCTACATCATTTTCTTAATGAGTTGCTAAGATGGTAAATTTCTTCAGTTTCTCTTTTGAGAGCCGCATTGTATTTGTGCAAGACCATTCTCTCATGTCATGTAACTCTGAATGGCAACAGGCGTTAGCATGCATGCTTTCTCGGAAGGCTTCATCTCCTGAGTTTTTAAATATGCATGGTGAGTTTTACAAACATTTTCTTTTTTAATCTTTGCATTTTACTGAAGCAAAGCTTAAACATAAGTTTGACGAATCTTTTGAAGGTGGGTGTGACGACTCCAGCATACTTTAAGCACAGTGCTCTGTTCAAAGGTGCCTGTCTGAATAAACACAAGCTCTACTGTGGCTGCTTGTTTAGTAGTTCAGTTTAGTTCGGCTGTTAGTTCGACTTGTACGATAAGGCTTCATTCGAGACTGTGCATTTAAACTCCCCTATATGCATATCATTTAGACCAGATCAGATGCGTTCGCATGGACACTTTGTGTTAGAAGCTGGGAAAAGTAAAGTCGTGAGCCCTGGGGGCTGGTACAGGGCCTCATTAAGTTGTTCTCATGTGTGGGTGGCTGTGTTGTCAGGAATTAATGTATGTTGTTGGCTATGGTTTTGTAAGAGATAGGTAGTACTTGCCTTTTTATGCCTATTAGGTTTAAGGAACAGTTAGGCTACCACACTGCAAAAAAATTTTTCTTCCTCAGTATTTTCAGTTTCTATTATTGAAGCATTCTTAAATCAAGATGCATTTACTTGAAATTTTCTGAAAAATTTATCAAAATGTGTCAAAAATCACATTCATGCTTAAAACGAGAAATCTGCCAGTGGGGTCAGAAAAAATAAACTTAATTCAAGGTGAAACCAAAATAATATTTGGCAGATATTTTTTCTTGTTTTTAAGCATAAACTAATTTTTCAGAAAACAAAACTTAAAACAATAAGTCATTTTTCTTCAAACCTTTCTTGAGTTAATGGAAAACAAAACTACGAAGACAGAAAATATTTTTTGTAGTGCACTTCCATTCCTCATTAGTCAGCCAGTGAGTTTGATAAATTTCCTTTTAACACTTTAAAATGTTCACAATGATGTCATGTCAATGTGTTTCACTTTTGTTAAAGGCGATTGCATCACCAAGTCACACCTGTATTTTGTCTATTGGCTGAATTCCTTATAAGGTTACATTTCAGGAGACACATTTTCCAAGTGCTGTCAATGGCACAATGGTGTTGTGATGTACACCCAGTGAATCACAGCCGTATTATTGTGAAAACTCACCTTGCATTTCATAGTAGTTAGTATACACAACCAACCCCGGTCGTTTCCCTCCGGGCCGGACATCTGAAATCTTTATTAGCAGTGTGTATGGGTCTTTATGTTTCTCCAGTGTGTCCCTGAGGCCCTCCGGAACAGGAAACCAGCAGAGAGAAACCAGTGACTCCCTCATCCGTCGGCTCTCACGTTACTCAAACTGATTGCTGCATTAATGAAGCGTGATCTTGACTTCTAAAGACGACTGCAGGAAACACAGCAAGAACCTGGAATCTCCATCGCCCCCATGCCAGGATGCTGGATGTTAACCGTTTCAACATAAACCTGTGGTTTGCAGATAAATGAAAGCAAAATCTCTCCAGTATTCTGACTCATGTTCTGACACATTGATGATGTGTGGTGCAAGCAAAATGATTGTCGTGTGCTCTTCTCTTCCTGTATATATACAGGAATATACCATTTATATACAGTATATGATTTAAAATCTTGATGTAAGACATTTTTTTAAGGAACAGGATGCATTAACTTGATCAAAAGTGACAGTAAAGGCATTTATGTTACTAAAGATTTCTATTAAATGCTGTTCTGTTTGTCTGGGGAAAAAATGTATCACTGTTTGCTCAAAAAAGTGAAGCAGCAAAACTTCAACATTCATAATAATCAGAAATGTTTCTTGAGCAGCAAATCATCATATTAAAATTATTTCTGAAGTATCATGTGACACTGAAGACTGGAGTAATGATGCTGAAAATTCAGCTTTGATCACATGAATAAATTACATTTTTAAATGTATTCACATAGAAAACCGCTAATTTAAATGGTAATAATATTTTTGATAAAATTAATGCAGCCTTTGTGAACAAAAGAGACTTTGAGACTGGATTATAAACTAGATTTGTTTGCCTCTGTTGCAGACTTCTTCATCTGCCATGATCTCTTAGAAAAAAAGTTAGAAAACACACATACACACACAAAAAAAAAAACTTTGGTTTGCATAATAAAAAAAATCTAATACAAAAAGATCCCAAAGTATATTTTGTGTTAATTTAATATGGTTTAAAACTAGCCACAGTGTGTAAAACATATTTAAACATGAATTAAAGATCTAAATATAGAACAATAGGATTTAAGCACTGAATCAATCATCCAAAAACTCCTGCACTGCTGGATTTAAGTTTTGCCACAAACACTGTTGTCGTGCAAATTAACGGCCAGAACACATTACAAGTTTTCAGTTAAAACGGTCTTGTGTTAGCGGCCCCCAAGTTAATAACTAATGAACTTTAAAATGGAAATGAATCAATCAAAACTAACTTTAGCTGGACCATATCTTTATACTGTAAAGCCAAAACAATTATCAATGTAAAGCTGCTTTGAAACAATCTATTGTTAAAAGCGCTATGTACATGAAGTTGATTTGACTTGACTTAGCAAGCACCACTAATTAAAAGCTTAATAGTGTTCCTTCTTTGTTTTTATTTGGCCCTAAAACAGGAATAAAGGAGACTTACATTCCTCATTAGACCGCAGTTGCTGGATTTTATAGTCTTCCTCTCTATGACTCTGTCTGATGTGGAGACACCGTCTAAGAGAGACAGACAGAAGATGTGAGGAAACGTGGGAGGTGAGCACATGTGAGACAGATGATCCTGCCAGTGTGTCATTTTCATAAAGACCGTCTTTAGGTTTTGGATATTGTCAAGGGAGATTCACTAAAGATGCCGAGCATCCCTAGACGAGTTTTGCACCACTCAAAACCAATGTAAAACTATTTGTAAGTTGCAAATGTGATGCACTCTAACATTAGACCCAACAAGCAATGTTGCGTTTAAAGACGTCTAATACCCGTCCAAATACAGCTCAGACGTCTAGGCTAAAACAAGGGCTGTCAGTGAACATTGAATAGACTGCTGAACCATCGCCCAAGAATAGACTAGTCATCAGTTAGATAACAAAGAAATGAAATGAGTGAAGAAATGAAACCAAACACCTTGTAATCACTGTTGACTTTGCTTTCATGATGGAATATCATACATCTCGCAAGTTATGGGCAAAAACGACATGTAACCAAATTCAAGGTTATTTTGGCTAGAAGTGTGTTACTCAGCCGGACTATATCGGGTCTATAGTTAATCGAGACGGCTATTGCTTGCTGGGGAAGCATGTCAAAGTGACAGAGCAAGAGCAAAGAAAGAAAAAGAGTAAGATAAATGACACGGCTCACACTTTTAAGTCCCTCTTTATGTCATAACACATGATGTGGCTGCCAGCAAGTCAGAAAGCAGTATTTTGTAAACCGAGCAAACACACCCTCGCTTGAACAAGCACAGCTCCGCCCCTTTACTATTGATTCCTGACCTTTGCTTGAACGAGTGCAGCACTCGTCTTAAATGAAAAAAACAAACAGACGGAACTAAACAAAACCCCCACACTTCGCTTTATCACTGAGCTACACACCAATGTGTCTGAAAGATCATTTCCAGGAAGCGACCCTATTAATTGCTTGTGAGAAAATGATTAATTTTCGCCGTGGGTGGAAGAAAAGGTTGAGTAAGGTTTCTGCAATCATTGTCGGTGTTGTAATATGAAAATGTGTGAGTTGTGCATGAGCATGTCTGTCACGCTAACGTCCTTACAATATTGACTAAACAAATTTAAATCAGACCGCCTGGCGCTATCATCATCATCATCGTAATCAAACATTTGTTATAGTTTGACTGTGTAAACCAGGCCACATGTTAGAGGCACAGCTTGTCCAACATGTAACGTTTATGTATCCATTTTTACGCATAATCAATCAAATGTTTGCTCTCACTCAAATAAAAGAAAGTTTTCCAGCTTCATAGTAGACCGTGTTGGGGAAAAGAATACATTTTTGTAATTTCTAGAGAAAATGCTTTAAAAAAATGGTGTATCCATGTGCAAAACTTATTGGCACTAACTGGTGTTTTTTGGTTGCCAGAGCATTAATAATAATCCCATTAGAACTCTTGCGATTTTTACTGTATATGGGAACTTACATTTACCAATTAACATGTTTTTACACTTTACGGTACTTTACAGTCTTTTACCATTAAAATTACTCTAAAAAATGTTGGGTTTTTAAACCCAATTTTGAGTCAAATATCGACAAACCCAGCCGCTGGGTTACATTTTTAAATTACATTTTTAACCCAACGTTTGGGTTTGTCCATATTTGACCCAAAATTGGGTTGAAACAACCCAGCATTTTTTAGAGTGAGTTATTTGTTTTAGTGTAGGGTTTTCTTTGTGGTTTCTAGGTGTTGTTTTGCCAGTAAACATCCATAAGATACTGTTTGAAAATGTTTATTGCATTCTGGCTCAAGTCCCTCCTTATACCTGTAAGTATATGGGATTTTTTTTGTCCGTTTTATCATCCACAAGATGAAAATCGTAAGATTACTTATCTCACCGCTGCATCATGTGTAGCATAAACTTAACAGTAAGTCTGTAGTACAAAAAGTTTAATTCTTAGGGTTACTGTAGGTGATGAAGGTCACCGACCTGACTTTTTTTTTGGTATAATAAACTCTAAAACCGCTTGCATGATTTTTATCCATCTCACATGAGGAGCTCAATTCGTTGGCTTCTCTCCTTATCTTCAGGTTGAACTTTGATCCGGTCTTTGGGAATGTGCAAAGTGAGATTACATCAACAGGCGCAGGCCTTAACCTGGTAACCTCATGAATGATGATTCACCCCTTTCCCTCATGATGGCACACCCTTTCCATGAGGAACTCCATGACAATATGCCAGCATGTCACACATGTGGTTTTGTAAAGAGAGCCCATCTCCTCCGGGGTAAAAACCTTCTGTACATACGGAGATGGTTTGAATAGGTCCAGTGTGTTGCTCTTTTAAATCTCAAGAGAATTGGATTCTCTTTAAATGATTTATTTAGTTGTATAGGTGTTTCATTGGGAGAAATAGAGCTAAACAATAAGAGGAAAGAGCTATGAAATGAATGTGCACTCAGGTTGTTTCATGAGAAAGAAAACGAGATCTCTGATTTAAGATTTGAAAAATCTGAGAAGACTTTGACTCATTGACTCATCTTTTGAAACTCTAGAGGAGACACTGGAGATAACTATATGCGTCTTTTTCTCAGAAGAAAAATGTGAGAAATGCTCTCCACTTCAGCTCATTGCTGTCGAGAAGATTTATGAGAGATCTAATTTGTGATTTTTCTTTAATACGGAGAATTGAATCAGATTCAGAGATCTGGAATAGAGTACAAACAGAAGCTTCTAGCTTCAAACCACATTTTAAAGTCAGCATGTCATCAAAATCGAATCTTTATTTTCTTATCACACGGTTCTAGTCTTTTTGTGAGTCTTTGTCATTGCATATTATTCCAAAGAAACCCACGATTGCAATCTTTCATAAAAATGTAATAATTGTATAATAACTTCCTTTTTTTCTCGTTGAATATCTTCTTTCACTCAGCAATCTGTTGCATTATGAGAGCAAAATTGTTGTCTTTAAGCTTAATCTTTTTCAGCTTGTTAAAAATACATAATGTTACTTTTGGCCCTTTATAGCTGTAAAAAAAAAAGAAACTGCATGTATTTTGTGGAAGAACATTGTTTTAGTTGTGTTTCTGTTCTGTGTGACTGTGCGGATGAATATGACCCTTCACAAAAGATAACGCTTTACAATGAACTCAATACATATGGCAATTTATGGTTCAATAAAATACCTTACTCACCTGTTGAGTAATAAAAATGCCATCTCTTCTCTGCATCGCTTTTACAACATTTCAAATTAGGGCTGCAGGATTTACCGTTTTAGCATCGATATCGCGATGTGCTCATCAGCGGGATGTGCGATATCAAGTATAGGGATCGTAGTTGATACGTGATCCGTACGGACCAGGCGCCACGGTTCGAAATGTGATTCAGGGATTAAATTTTTTTTTTTTTTTTACTTATTTATTTAATCAGGGACAATATACATTAATACTACTTAACAATATGTAAAATGTGCAAGATTTAGCCAACACTGGCTTATTTTCATCCTTTGTCCCTCGGCAGGTAAATGCAAAGTTTAACCATCATATGGCGCTTTTCCACTGCATGGTACGGTACGGTTCGGTTCGGCCCGCTTTAAATGGTTCCACCTCTGTTGAGGTTCCAAGCGTACCGTAACGATACTAAATGTGACGTGAAAACACTGCAGATCACTGATTGGTCAGACAGAATCGTCACTACTAGTAACTGAGAACTGTTTACGGATATGACGAGACACGCACCGGCGAGGGACGTTATGTATGAAATTTCCCGCCAAAACCATCCAGGCAGCTCTAAAATATAAACAAGTTTATAGGCTTACCATCGTGAACCAGGGTAAGACAAAAACATGTTTTGCAAGAAGGATTGATGACGCATTGACTCTTTTAAATTTTGTTAACTGAACAAAAAAAGTTACGTAGTGTACCTTTAAGATGTAAACTGAAAAAAAATAAAATAAATCTGAATTTATCCATTTAAAGTTATTATAAAGCCATGTTTGCCTTGTTCGCGGTTCCTTAGCCAACCTTACTGTGATGTTATTGTTTAAACATTTCAAGCTGGTGTTCCTTCAAGCCTGCAAGTGACTCTTTCTGCTCCAAAGGTGCAGAGCTGCCTGACTTTATAAGGCACTTCCTATGTGTGCATACGATGACATCATATCAACAGTGGAGTGTGTGTTCGTGGTATGTGTGTGTGTGTATGTATGAGAAGCGGGAGTTGGGAGGGATCTGGCAACGGAGGAAAGTTCATGGCCGTGTTTCTATCAACAGAAGGCAATCTGAGCTCGGATCAGTTCAGTTCTGTCTACACACCTGATTGCAAAGCGAGGTGCATCGCATGACACAGTCGACTTTTATTCATGTGTCAATGCATCCTGTAGGAAAGCAATTTCGGATGGACAAACTCTGACTTAGCTTAGCTGGGTTAATGTATAGACAAATGCAAATAACAGCTTCTAATGCGTATGGCTACATGCAATGCTGTTAGCTACACGAACCTTTGCATTGAATGCACATGTGCACAGATTCACAATTAAATACAAACCATGTTGTTATGGACCCGTATGTACACTCACAAACTTAACAAGTGCATCAATTCATGCATGCACGTTCACCATTCTGTGAATCACCACTAGCACCATGTCAAATATCGACAGTTCATTCGCTCTCCTGCTGGCCACAACTGGTCCGCTGGAATGTGTGGAATGTTCTTGAAATTATAAGGGGATTAAAGCGAGTCGGCTCATCCACGGCCAAATATCGGATGATAAGCTTGTTGGGTTTGGGGGGCCAAGGCCAGACACGGAGATTTGCAACACTGTAACAAGCACATTTTGTTCCTGCTGCATTCCTGCCTCTCGGCTCTGTTTGTTTAGCACTTTGAGTTTTTTTTTGTTGTGTGGCATTGTGTTTGACCGCATGCAAAGCTTCACTCTCAGTATACAAGTTAAAGTAGCCTTATTAGTGAGCTGCCAGATTTTATTCAACACTTTTAAAATATTTGTGGTATTTAGTGGTGGGTTCATACAGACTAAACCAAAGCAGCTTGTTAGACAAAAAAGTAATAGAAAAACCCCATGAAAACATGTTTGTCCTAATTTTAGCTTGTATTTAATGTATTCTGGGTTGCATGTCCTCTTATCTCAAGAAGTTTTCATGTTTTTTGAGGATGAGGGAATGTCACTCATCTTGTACCAGGGTTATTATCGTTATCTAAAACATTTCTGGTAATTAAAATAAATCTGAAATAAAACCTTATAAATATAAGTTGAAAAACTTAAACTAATTGAAAATAAAAAACGTTTCCTTAATTGGCAATAAACAAATAAGTTGAAGCACTAAAATGATTAACTGTAAATAAACAAAAACTATAACTATAACGGGCCGTTTACACGACACTGTTTTCAACCAAAAATGGAAAACTTTATATGTGTTTTGGCTGCTCATTTACATGCCAACAGCGTTTTAAGGGCCTGAAAATGCTAACTTTTGAAAATGGGATTCAAAGTGCACGTTTTTGAAATTGCCTTTGCATGTGTAGCCTAAACAAAAAAACGTGAATTTCTCACTCTAAAAAATGCTGGGTTGTTTCAACCCAATTTTGGGTAAAATATGGACAAACCCAAATGTTGGGTTAAAAATGTAATTGAAAAATTTAACCCAGTGGCTTGGTTTGTCCATATTTTACCCAAAATTGGGTTGAAACAACCCAGCATTTTTTAGAGTGTATACTAATAAACTAAACAATACTAATGAACTAAAATTAACATGAAAACTAAAATTATAATAATGAAAGCTAAGTAATAAAACAAAAATAACACTATTTGCCCCCAACTGCAGTAGTTTTTTATTGGACACCAACCAGCTTTTGACATCAACAACACTCTTAAAAATGCTGGGTTGTTTCAACCCAATTTTGGGTCGAATATGGACAAACCCAGCCGTTGGGTTACATTTTTTAATTACATTTTTAACCCAACGTTTGGGTTTGTCCATATTTGACCCAAAATTGGGTTGAAACATCCCAGCATTTTTTAGAGTGAACAAAAGGTATGAGAACTGTTCTTCCAAGTTGATAAGCAAGATTTTCTATCATCTGCGCACAACCGACCTGCACCCCGATTGAAGTCTGCTGTAAACATGCACACAAACACGATCAGATCTATTCATCTCACGTCCACACAGGCATCTGGATAAGACTGAATCAGATGTGTGTTATATGATATACAACAGCTGTTATCTATACAGACCATAATGAAGAGACATCACCAATATCCCTCGAGCCTGCAGACGATACGGGCTCCATCTCGACAGGCGGGTAAATATAATGTAGCAGTAAAACATCGCAGTGTTTGCTGTCTTATCAGCAATGGAGCCACCTTTACGTCTGTCTCAATCTGTGTGGATTCACCGGGCCCGTGATCCCGTATTTTCTTCATTCTGTGCATTAAATGCCTCTCTTTGCACGTCTCACTGAGGTTCTTGTTTGGTCTTGTCTGTCTGTTTAAATAAGTCTTCGTGACTCCAGGGACTCTGGACTGTCATGTCATGTTAGCAGTCTGTCTGGTTTTAGGTATCTAATGTTTATTTGCTGTGATGTCTGCCTCAAAGCCACATTTTTTTATATAGGCCTACTTTATGGTTATCAGGTTTTAATATTTCGGATACTCAGGTTTGTTTAAACTATGGTTCTGTAACAAACCCTAAATAATCTATTTTCTGACTCAGTTATTGTGTTTTTAATAATAGAGAGGAAAAGGGGATTTCAATTTTAATAGCGCTTTACTTTGGGGGAAAAACAAAGACAAGTTTCTATTTGGCAAAAACTGAACATTAGTTATAAGGCTAATATTAGTGGATGTGTGCTGTTTTTTCTTTTTTTTAAGTGTGATTTTGAATATTTTGATAAGTTTATGTAGCATCTTATTTATGGTTGAATATCATGTATATGATTATATATATATATATATATATATATATATATATATATATATGTATATATATATATATATATATATATACCACACACACACACACACATGTATATATATATATATATATATATATATAAAATCATATACATGATATTCAATCGTAAATAATAGAAGATGCTATATAAACATGCATACAGTCTTCAGTGTCACATGATCCTTCAGAAATCATTCTAATATTTGCTGCTCAAGAAACATTTATTAATGTTACACTTTCCCCCCAGGACTCTTTGATGAATAGAAGGTTAAAAAGGTTTGCTTTTATTCAAAATAGAAACCTTTTCTAAAAAAATAAGTCTTTACTGCACTATTTATCAATTTAACACATCCTTGCTGAATAAAAGTATGAATTTATTTCAAAACAAAAGGAAAGAAACAAATTACTGATCCCAAACTTTTGAACGGGAGTGTATTGTTACAAAACATTTATATTTTAAGTAAAAGCTGTTCTTTTAAGCTTTTTATTCATCAAAGAATCCTGAAAAAAGTATAACAGGTTATAAAATAAAATTAAGCAGCACAACTGTTTCGAACAATGATAATAAATCAGCATATTAGAATGAAGGATCATGTGACACTAAAGAGGAGTAATGATGCTGAAAATGCAGCTTTGCATCACAGACATATATTATATTTAAGTATAAGTTATTATATAAATAGTAAATAGTAGTAGTTTTTATTTATATAAGTATATTAAAATAGAAAAGCATTATTTTAAATTGTAATAATATTTCACAATATTACTGTTTTGTTCTGTATTTTGATCAAATAAATTCAGGCTTGATGAGCACAAGAGACTTTTTTCAAAAACATTAAAAACAGTCTGTTTCCAAACTTTTGACCGGTACTCTATATATATATATATATATATATATATATATATATATATATATATATACCACCATATAGTCTAAACAAACACATAACACAGAAAGGGTAACAATGATGCAGAGACATTCACATATATAACACCATTGTGCGCACTGTGTCTTTAAATCCCGTCCGGAGGGGGCGTGGCTTGCGCGTCCTCTGACTGCAGTGAGCATTTAAAGCACCGCGCACACTGAGACCCGTTTAACGAACCTCTCGGCCGCTGTAATGAAAGTCCTCGCGCATCCATAGAGATACAGTACAGCTTTCAAACGGACCGAACGGGATCATTACGGCATTATGAACATTTAACACCGGACACCTAGAATCTACCAGGAGATTAAGGTACATTTTAATGTGTTTGCTACAGTGTTTGTGGTCTGTCTGTCTGTCTGTCTCGCTATGTGTGTGTGTGTGTGTGTGTGCGTGCGTGCGTGTGAGTGAGTGTTGATGACGACAGTGACGTGTGTAACGATATTATCTGATTCTGTGACAGGACATCCGATAAACAGTGTGTGATCAGTTAGGAGGGGAGCACAGGAACCGTTCTAAAACAATTTAATTCATTTATTTATTAATTAATTATTTAATTTATATTTTCATTAATTTTTTTGATTTTTAAGCCTTTGTTATTATAATAACAACAAAACTGATGAATTTCAGCTGACAAAAAATCCCATTGCAGGTGTCATAATATATGACGTTTAAATACATGAGATGAAATTGCTTCATCTCGTGGAACATCAGTCTTTTTTCTGAACGAAATGTGAGTGTGAGGTGTGTTTTGTCAGGTGTGATAGAGTTTAAGTGACTCATCCCGCCAGTTTGCGGAAGCGGACAGGTAGATCGGGTATGGTTGCCTGGAAACCGCGGCGGGGTGTGAACGCGCGAGACTGTCTCTCCTTCATACCTTCTTACAATGTCATATTGGTAGTGTGTCAGGATGCAGATATTTCGTAATTTGCGTCCATGTACAATGACTTTACACTTTATATTATTGGACCTCTTTTTGAAATATTTTGTGTGTGTGTCAAAATAAGGGGACGTAATGTGTGTTTGTGTTCTGACTATGCACAGATTACAGTAGATGTGCATTAGAACCTATTTTGAAGTGCTGTGTGTGTGTTCATAAGCAGTATTTCAGGTATTTCCGTCAGATCCATTGTATGCTAGTCTGTCAAGAACACATTTCACTGCAAAATAAGACATTATATACGCTATTGCATGAAGGAAATGAAGCCTATTTTGAGAACCATACTATTTTTGCTATAACTTTACATTAAGGTCCCATTAGTTAATGTTATAGAAACGAACAATGAGCAAAGTATTTATTAATCATCGCTAATGTTAGTTAATAACAATACAGCCTATTATTGTTTGTTCGTATTAGCTCTGGTTATAATAATAATAATAACATTTTTGTTTTTAATAATGTGTTTGTAAATCTTGTAATTATTAACTAAAATGAATAAATTCTGTAGAATAGTTTTTTATTGTTAGTTCATGTTAACAAATGGAACCTTACTGTAAAGTGTAAATGTTATTTTCATTCTGGCATGATTTTCACAATAATCAAGTCATCTAAACGCAAAAATGTTTTTTTTTTTACTGTAATGCAATTTTTTTTTGTATCATTGCAGTATATGTTGAATGTGGCCCTAATGCTGATTTAATTTAAATAAATAAATA
This sequence comes from Phoxinus phoxinus, assembly GCF_949152265.1. Taxonomy (NCBI): domain Eukaryota; kingdom Metazoa; phylum Chordata; class Actinopteri; order Cypriniformes; family Leuciscidae; genus Phoxinus; species Phoxinus phoxinus. The sequence continues at coordinate 26,484,079 of NC_136897.1, forward strand.
AATGTGCTTAATTGTCATGAGCATAATGTCACAATCTTAGTAAGCTTTGAGTGAAATGTGATGCATTTCTTGCACAATGCAGCCAAATATCTCCATAATCTCAGATTTAAATGCGTGTAGAGTGTAGAATGCATAAACGTGTGTCTGTAAGTGTTTTGAATGAGGTTTCATGGGGTTTACGCCACAGCGAGAAACATTTGGCACGCTTTGTTTACTTAACGTCTGTGCAACACACTGGCATTGTCTTCCCGAAAGCACTGAGAAATGTCTGTGCCGGACACTGGGAAGTCTGTCCGTCTTGCACCTGTTGTGAGAGGAAGCGCTTGTCCCGTGGGTTTCTTTATCACAGATCAGGTTGCATTGTGTGCTCATAGTGACCGTATCCAAGGTCCAAAGCTTTCAGGAGGCATAACTGCTTGCATTTATGCAGCGGATCAGGGACGGTCAACAGAAATGCACGTCCCTGTTGAACCAATTGTCCCGGTTTAAGCACATACCCAATCATGAAGTGGCATTGCATTGCTTTCTTTGACTTGTCATAGATGTTATTCTGTGCATCATGTACAATTGGTTATTCTTGAAATGTGTAACATTGATTAAATTGCAAGATCCTGTTGATGCACCTGTTGCATATCACACTCGGCTCTGCAGAAATGCATTGCCTTGTCAAACAGCCCTGCAATAAATTGTTCTATAAAAATGCTAATTGCTCTGTAATAGGGTACATGCGTTGTTTTATCTCTGGAAGACTGTCGTAATGTTGGTGATCTGATAGCTTGTGAGCGTGATATGTGTTTGTAAGCTAAAACCAGGATGAACCTTGCCTCCATGTCCATCACTCTTCAAGTTCTCAAGGGTGTAAAGCTGGTTTCTCAAAGAGTGAAAAGTGTTTTATTGGATTCTACTCTAGAAGCAACTGCTGTAGACCATCTCTAGTGTTACACTAAATAGTAATAGTAGATGCAATTTCCTTTAAACACAAGATGTGTTCCCAAAGCAGGAAATTTGAGACTCATTTGCATATATAATTTGATATTAGACTTCCTCTGTGAGACTCTCAGAATGACATTGTGCTTGCAGACATAATTACAGAGAAATATTTCATCTGATCAATTGTGCACAACTGTATTTTTTGAGCATGAGTCTTGCAGTGAAATGTGGGCTGTTTTGTATGTGTATGTGTGTGACATTGTGTGAGAGCATTCGGTTTCTAAAGGCTTTTGGGGCATACATGTCGTTTAGTCCTGTCAAACCGAGCGCTTGTCATACCACAGGCTGTGAAGCTCAGCAGAATGTTGCTCAATGTTCCTCTGTGAAAGAGCGCGACTGGAGTCCCGTGCACATGGCTGACTGCATTGCAAAGCGAGGGGAAGCGAGGAGGAGGTGCATTGGATGGTGTGCTGATAGCCCTGGGCTCCATAAACAACTAGACAAAATGTCTCAGTTTTTCCACAACAACAACAAAACCATTGCAATGATCCCTAGGTGATCTCGATTAGGTTTTTGGTAACACTTTAGTTTAGGGTCCAATTCTCATTGCTTATTAGCATGCATATTACTGGGATATTGTCTAGTACTTATAAAGCACATAATGCTTTATTCTGCATGACCATATTCTACATCCCCTAATCCATCCCAATACCTTAACTTAACAACTACCTTACTTACTATTTATAAGCAGTTAGGAGTTTGAGGCAAAGGTTGTAGTTAATAGTAAGATCTCACTGGAAAATTTCACTGCTCAAAGGTTGCTCTTTCATAGGTTAGGAAACTGAATGGAGCTCTTGGCTTTATTTTTATTTTTTTTAAGTATCTTCCTGTAGTTAAATCAGTAGAGCAAGGCACTAGCAACACTAAGGTCATGGGTTTGATTCCCAGGGAAAGTAAGACCTGATAAAAAATGTGTACCTTGAATGCAATAAGTCGGTTTGGATAAAAGCGTCTGCCAGATGCTTCATTTTACTTGTAAATCTTGGACGTTTCTCTTAAAATTCATTAACAGAAAAGAAAATAGACACAAAAAGACAATAGCTGATGTACAGTAAGAGTAGAGAGTTAGGGTATATAATGGAAGTGGATCAGTTTGATTTAGAAATGTTTGAGTATTGAGATCTTTTGAGTTTAAACCATTGTGTCTCCTCTTGAGTTTCAGAAGAGACCTCAACGTGAGAGATTAGTAGGGCATTTTTCCTCAGATAGTCTCAATTTGATCTCCATTTCAGAAAAAAACGTGATGTTAGAAAGATCTCCTTTGAGTTTTGTCCTATTTCAATCATAAGTTCAGTGTAAGAGCTCTTGTGAAACTCTAGATAGGTTGCATTACACTTTAGGTCCTTTTCTCTTTAAGAAAGAAAATCGGAGAAGCACGAGACTACATTTAATCGAATTCCTGTGTAGGAGGTTTTACAGAGATTCATGCTCTTGTCCTCTCATGGCTGTGTTTCAGGTACAGGCCAGCAGCTGCCAGCTTGGCGGGAGGAACATTTCCTGGCCTGAATGCGAACCGACTGCAGCTGGAGCATGTCCACTGCAGGCTTGACTGCCCAGGAGATCTGTTTACCCGCGCAAAGCCTTTTCCTGCGGGGCAGCCATTGGCATAGCATGGCCGGAGCTAAGCCCTCTTGGAAATACCATGATCTACGCAAGTGAGTGTAAATTTTTCACATGTTTTCAGAGTTGAAAATGGATTAGTTTTATCAGACCCTAGACATGCACTGCATGACTGAACAGAAAAACAGGAAATGGTCTGCAACATGTTTTTATGATGTTAATGAACCTTGGATTTGTGCATCAATCTGATTAGCTTTCCTGTTCTTAATTTGCAGCTTATGCTTCACCATTGATTCTTCTAGGGATTTTAACCATCAATCCCAGCAACAGGTGCTGCCGTCATTTTCAGGACCGGACCGTAAGTAACATAAGTTTCATCATTATTAAAAGTTCACTCAAAAGTTACTCCCCCTTAAACTTTTATGGTGTATTTTTTCCAACATTTTTGTTTTTAATACATAAAAAGACAATTGATTGCAACCATGTCTGTCAGTTTAAAAACTACCTTTAAATTAGTAGACTATACAACATATAACATCTTCGAGAAGACTAATTTAGTAAAATATAGTGCGTGTGATACTTTTATGCTGCTTTTGTTGCCATTTTTTGTCCTTTTTGGAGATGGACAGAAGTGAACAGTCTGTGTATAGAAAGAGCTGCATGAGGGTCCTTCAAAATGATCCTCTATTTTAGTATATTGGTTTGCAACGACCTGAAGTAAACAATGATTGTATTGAACATTTTTGGTGAACTATTCCTTAAACTTGTGTACTAAAGTGTGCTAGCAACACCAAGGTCACGGGTTTGATTCCCAGGGAATGCACAAACTCTCACAAATGCTCTTTGGATAAAAGTACCTGCCAAATGTAAAATAACTTAATGTAATACTGTTGGAGAAAATCATCAGCTTTAAGGGGAAGTGTAATTGTTAAGGCTACATCTTTAACACTGTTGACAGTGCGGTTATTTGTATAGTTTGCATAAAACAACAATTGATTAATTTCAGTCTTAAAAACGGCTGTATTCTCATTCTCTGCCATCTCTCCATTCAAACAGAACAGCGGACTCATCTTCAATCACCAAACAGCCCAGGAGGCCAGCCCTTGCCCCCCAAAAAGCCTAGACCTTCCCAGCTCACCTTGCACACGGACCTTTCTACGTCTAGCCCTGCCAAAAACGACCAAGTGGTTCCCTGCTTTCAACGTCTAACCGTATCCGACCGCATCAGTCCTCCACAGACGCCCAGCCGAGTCACCAAACCCCTTCCCCCAATTCCCGGTTCAGCTGAGCTTTCCCCGGATCAGGCTGTGGACAGTGAAGTAGAGTTCTTCAACGGAGATGACAATCGCTGCCTGGTTTCCGAACCTTGCTCCAAACACTCTCCTTTCCGGTACGGCATGCCTAGCAGGAGGAGTTTCAGGGGCTGTGGACAGATTAACTACGCCTATTTTGAAGGTCCAACATCCCAGCAGAAGCCACAGCCACCGCAACAGCCACAGCCACAGCCACAGCCACAGCCACAGCCACAGAAGTTGAGGCAGGAGCGGGAAACCCAGCAGAGGGAACAGGAGCTCCGCGAACACCACCAGCAACAGCAGCAGAACTGTCTCAGACAGCAGGAACGTACGCAAAGAAAGCTTAGGCGCTCCCATTCTGGCCCTGCCGGCTGCTTCAACAAACCCACCTCCTTCCGACTATCCAGTCACCACAGGAATACACAAGGCCTGGATAAACCAGAAGTTCCTCCGAGAGTTCCCATTCCCCCACGACCTATCAAAACGGGAGACTACCGGCGCTGGTCAGCCGAAGTCTCATCGGGAGCCAACAGTGACGATGACCGACCTCCCAAAGTTCCCCCTAGAGAACCTTTTCCCGGCAATAGTTCCCGCACCCCGAGCCCAAAGAGCCTCCCAATGTACCTCAACGGGATCATGCCCCCTACGCAGAGCTTTGCCCCGGATCCCAAATACGTCAGTCGCGGTTTGCAACGACAGAATAGCGAAGGCTCCCCATGCATTCTGCCCGTCATGGAGAACGGCAGGAAAGCCAGCAACACACACTACTTCCTTTTGCCACAACGCCCACCATACCTGGACAAACATGAGAAGTATTTAACGGACAGCACAGCGAGTCGAGGCACGGATGCCTCCGATTCGAGTTCGGACTGGGACTGTCAAAGCAAAAGGAAAATAACGCACCAAATAGACTTGGTATGAAATAAGCGAGCTATCACTTGGGACACGTTTGTCCGAAGACTTTGTCGCTGCTTTGTTGCAGTTTTGCTGTAGTGCTCGTAAATTCGAGCGAGTTACGTATGAATTGCAGTTACTGGGATTTCTCTTGTTTTGCTCTCAACCTGGAAACCGTTCTAACAGTTCTCTTAGAGCGAGCTCGGAAATTATGTTTTTTTATTTCATTGTTATGTGAAATGTAAGTGTTGAAATGATGACATGGTGCAGTTGTTGGGTATTAGCTGGTCTGGTACCTCCATACTTCAGTGTTGTAAATTTTTGTAGTCTCATTTTATATTGCAGTGATGATACTCTTTATGTCTTGCAACGTTCATCTGATCAAGGGGACATAGGGTCAGTAATGCTTCTGTGCGTTTATGTCGTCTACCATATATGAAGTATAAAAACCGCCTGGCTTTTTTTGCAGCCGGCATTTTAAGTGAAGGTTATTCCATCTTTTTGCATTGCATACTGCATGCACGCATGAAATCTGACACATGCACACTATTTGTTAGTTATATTTCTCTCAGCTTTTGTCAGGACACTCTTTTGTGCGCTTTTATGTGGCCTGTCTGTATAACTTGTAGTCTTGAGTGTGTGTTACATAGGAGCAGGCTAAGTATTGCTTTTCTGTTCTGAGTTGAGTGTGTGAGTGAGTGATACGAGAGCTGAATGTGTTACATTTGCCCAATTTTGGCACTGCTTTTATAAGCTGCTTAAAACGGCAGCTGAAATGTTGCCCTCTGAATGAACGGAGTATTTCCGATCCCTGGCTTCTTGCTAAGGTGTAGTGTGTTCTTTTGTTGCACAAAAAGCAATACTTATAAAACCTGTGAATGTGTTTATCTCCTCTTTTAAAGTGCTGTCTCCACGTGAAGCTGTGAGCCATTGTCTGGAATAGGATTTTCTCGAGTACTACCTCCCATCCCATTATAGTTCTAGTTCTTAAATACCCAACTACGGATTACAAAGACTCAACGAATACAATCTCTCTTGATGCATGCAAGTCCGTACGAGGAAACAATTGCCCCTGATATGTGTTTCTTTATGTTTTGCCCATTCCCTACAGTCAGTCATTAACACTTCCTCAATGAAAACGCATCTTCGACCGATTTTTAAGAGCTATGTGGAGTTAAAGTCCATATGTGTTGCGTTTGGCCAAGCTCACACATACTGATCTTCCTGTTACTGTACGTGCATTCCTGTTAGACGTGATTACAATGGGTGTGGGCACCTGAGACTTTGGCTGCTGGCAGCTGGTGAATGAGATGTTTTATTATTCTATATTGTTTCCAGAACCATCGTGATAACTCAGTAAATGTAGCAAGTTCCATGCAATTTGAAAAAAAAGAAAAAGAGAGGAAAGTAAGACTATAAAAACATGCTGTTTGGAAGCTCCGAGGTCAAGTACAACTTTCCACCTCACAAAGGGATTTGAACTCATTTGATGCCATGTTTTTTTTTTTTTACCATTTATTTTACTAGTTTCTGTATCAAAAAATGTTTACATTGTTTTTATTTTCCAGTCTTACCTAAAAATGAAGGCAAGTTCAAGAAGAAATAGACATCTCTGCTGTGTTGTGTGTATGTGTGTGTATATATATACAAAAATATATATATATATAAAGCAAAGTGCACTGATAAAACAGTATATTGTGATGTGTAAAAGTATTTAACATTGTCCTCTTACCCAAACTGAATAGTTCTTAGTGGATTGTATCCTTTAAAGTAATAGAAATAAATACTTATTTATGAATCGAGTTTGTTTTTATCTGATATTGTGTTGTATTTGGTTCTGTGAAGTATGTCGTATCTCGGAGGAACACAGATATAGCTGTTTTGCCTGTTTTATCACATCCACGCCCCTGCGCTCTGCCTCATTACTACTGGCCTGGCTCCAGACAGGAGGAAGGTGAACTGGTCTTTTGCACTTTTAAACTGATCTTGGATCAGGTCTGTGGTTTGAACGGATGTGTGTCTTTGGAGCTGCTTTACAGGGCACTGTCTAGCAAACCTGGGAATTACTCGCATAGACTGGTATTTTCTGCCTTGATGATTGGGGGAAATGCTGTTTCTCTGGTCTTGTTTTGGCGCTAAAGCCTTGGATGAAACGATAAGCGGCTGAAATGAGCCAACTATAATGTCCAAAAACCAATTCATTTAACAAATTTGGCTCAGATAACAGGAAATTAAGTCACGCTTTTCACCTTCTGATGCATTTACCTTTTTATATTTCAGTTTTCATTTGAATTTATTGAAGTTTTAGGAATTTTATTGGTCATTGTATCAGCTTTAATTTGTAATTTTAGTCATCTTTAGTATTTTTTATAAACTTATTCGCCAACATTTGTTTTTTATACATAAAAAGACAATTGAAAGCAACCATGTCTGTCAGGCTCCAAGAAGAACAGAAGCACCAAAAAAAAAAACACACCTTAAAATTAGTAGACTACAACATGTAACATCTTCGAGAAGACTAATTTAGTGAAATATAGCGTGCGATACCTTGTTTGCCAAAAAAAGTTTTTTATTTTATTTTATTCCAGCCTTATTTCTAACAAAAATTTTCAAAATGTTGTTTTTTGTTCACAATAACTAGACTTTTGAGGGCTTCTTAAGGAACATTGAACAGTGTGAAGTTGATGCTGTCTAAGCTTTAAAAAAATGTCATAGCAATGAATCTTATGGAATTTTTTAAATATGTACTAAAATACAGTAATTGCACACAGAATAGTAATTTCAGTGATGTAAGTCGATTCACCTCACGTGAAATGGAAATGACTCTTTGCAAACCAGTAATTCAACTCTTAAAGGAAGATAAGCTTCCTGATTAATCACAGCCTGATCAAAAGCAGACAAAAGGGAGGAACTGAAGATGGTTGAGCCACATACAGTACATTAAGGACTATAAAAAGCAAACAACTTGTTTAGATGGCCTTGACTCAAATCTATTACATGTCAATCCTATGAAAAACACACACACACACACACACACACACACACACACACACACACACACACACACACACACACACACACACACACACACAGAGAGAGACATGTATTGGCTATCTAAACGAGGACATACCATAGACTTCTATTGTTTTATATACATCTAATTATGATGATTACAGACTAACCCAAGCCCACACCCTTAACCTGTTCCTAAAAGAAAATGGTTTACATTTTTTGAATTTATAAGCACATTTACAAATGCATTGGTCATATAAACATGCATTTCATTTCTAGGACAAAAAAAAAAGTGTGAATGAGTTCCTTCCTGCGGTCTAAATAATTAAAGTGATGATCAGTTACACCCATTTAACACCTTACAAATATATAACCAGTGACCCAACGCTCACACTCTTGAGATTATAGTTTATATAAGTTGTGCTATTGAAATTATTGATTAGTGAAATCATCACAAAGTTAATGTTAAGTTTTGCAAGAATGATTAACTTATATAGTCAGTGCTGAGGAAAATCGACTAATTGTGAATTATTTTCATTATTCGGTATTTTATATTTCTCTGAACATGATGGCATGCACGTAGACTTTCGTTCATGTCTCTTGTGTTCTGCAGTGCAGGTGTGGCCCATTTACATGCAGCCATACAGCGGTGGAGTGGCCAAGTGGTTAAAGGCCTGGGCTGGCAACTGAAAGGTTTTAGGTTCAAACAATACAATCCATGAAATACCACCATTGTGTCCTGGTCTGGAGCAACACAACTTACCAAGGGGACTGTCCCTGAATGAAGTGTAGGTAACTTTGGATAAGAGCCTCCATTAAATGACAAGACAGTACACCAGGGACTGTTAGAAAAATGGGGGAAATGGTTTGTTTAGGTTTAAGAGAATGGGCTAGTAATATTTACAAGAAAAAGACGCCTTTGATGAGAAGCAACAGGTGAAGATTAGCTTCCGTGTAAGTAAGTCTGCAGCGCCCCCTGGTGACCATAGAACGACATCGCAACAAACCGAGAAACGGGAAAATATATGTCAGTATATGCTTTATTTTAAGAATTTCGGTTACAAACATGTATTCAACACAGTTCTTTTCTTTATAAATATAACAATCTATTAATGTGCTTCTCAATATAAACATAAGCAATACCCTGCTATCATATCAAAAGGCATATGTAAATGTACAACAAAAACAATCATTAAAAACAACAATCAATCAATGTCCCATATCAACATTGAGCAGTTGAACAAATACAAGGATCGATATGAAACTGCTCTTTTAATTCTTTTAAATAAATAATATAAAATTGCATGAATAATTCTTGAGTTTACCAAAGTATTTAAAGAGTTTCATAAAAATGTAGGCAACATTTTAACGCTAGACGTTGAATCCACTATTGTTTTATATATGCCTAGAATTGTTCTAGTCTACACAGCATTTAATGCAATTACATCAGAAGTAACTGTAATTAAATTACAGAAAAAGGAAGAGTAATCCCTTAAATTACCTTTTCAAGGGGAAATATTTAAATTACAGTAATTAATTAGATAATAATGCATTACACCCAACACTGATTAGGATTATGTTTATTTATGATGATTATTATTGATAGTTTTTTTTTATTCCCAGAGTATCACCTTCATACAAGGATTTTTTTTTCTTCTTCTTCTCTGCATTTCTCTTTAGTTCTCGTTTCCTAATCTAGGTTTTAATATATTCTTTGGATAAAAGCGTCTGCTAAATGCATAAATATAGTAACGTAACACCAACAAGCGACGAGCAATATGCTTTATTTATACATGTGTGTGTGTGTGTGTGTGTGTGTGTGTGTGTGTGTTGAGGAGGAAGCCACGCCCACATCACAGCTCATTGGACCAATGTGAGGATCCTAATGTATATTAATTACCAAACAAGGAGAGCGATTGAGTAAAGTTTACAAGAGGATATTACATGACAAACCATTAAAAGCATGCCATATAGTGAAGCATCACAGAAGTCATAAACTTACAGGTATGTGTGCTTAGTTTTTACAGCGATACGGTGCGCAAACAGAGAGGATTGTTCTGATTGGCCGTGTTTTGTGATTGATTGATTCGGCGTGGCAAAAAATAAATAAATAAATAAATATATATATCTGTCATCTCTTTTCATCAGACATCCATCAGACTTCAGTTGCTCTGGTCTTTATCTGTTGCAAAGAGGAACAGAAAACAGATTATTAAATAATCAATAAAATAATAACAACCACAAATACAGCAAGACATATGCTAATTTTAGGTTTTGCTATGTTTCTTCCTTTTCTCTTATATTTATAAAATTATATATAATTTCTCATCCTACCATGCAAATGTGTGATCATGGTTCGGTCCACCATAAGACCCTGATTCTGAGTCTTCTGTGGCTGCAAAGTTTTGATGCCCATAGCCTCTGTCTATGGATCCTGCTATAATATAGTTCATATTTTCAATTATAATACGTCACATCATTTCTAATGTTTGAGAGTCTGTACTTCTGCTGGAGTATATCTACTAAAGCAAGCGTACAGCAACAATATGACTATCATACCTCTTGATGTAAAATCAAAGACGACATCATCAAAAAGTGATAACCTCCTTTTCCTTGACGTTCTGTGGAAATTAGATTATTGAGTTATTTGTTTTGATTATTTCATATCGGGTATCATCTTTGAATGCTTAAGTCACAGAAAAAGTTATACAGACCTCTTGGCCCTGTAGAGCACCACAACTATCACAGTTGAAACGGTGATAAGTAGAGCAAAAGCTGCTAAACTGCCGAAGAGAACTGCGTAGAAACCAGCTCCTCTGCTGTAAAGCTCACATTGAGTTCCACTGTACTTCTCAAAGTAAGAACTGTCACACCTGGACAATTGGAGTAGGAGAGGATGCCATTAAGAAATTATTTCTTAGGGTGCGTTTACACAACAATGATGTACTTGGGGGGCCGTTGACATGGCACTATTTTCAACTAAAAAATGGAAAACTTCATTAACACAACGCCATTTTGGAAACCTGAAAATGCTAACTTTTGATAATGTGATGATAATGTTATCATCTCTGTGTAAACTACAAAAATTTTAATTTATGAAAAAAACGTGACGTCATGTGCTTGCGTATTACGTGTTCAGTCTATAGGCGTGCACGAGTACTTGACCACCAATACGACAATGGCAGACTACAGGACTGTGTTTTTGCTGCTCAAGATACTGAGTTTATTAACGCTTCTCCAGTGTAGATTTACTGCACCACTACTACGACCAATGGATACGCCAAATTCTAACATCGTCAACTAATTCTAATTCCGACCATGTCAACTACTGGCCTGGGATATATAATACAACGTTTTTTGTCGTTTTCACGGATCTCTGTGAACAGGGAACATTGTCGTCTGTACACAAAAGTTTTAAAAAACGTAAACAAAAAAAAGGGGGGGGGGGGGCGATCTGCGTGCATATGGTGACGCAAAAGTGTGTGAATTTCGATGTAGTGTGCACTCCAGGCAGCTAGGTGGCAATGTGAGCGTTCTCGTGTAAACCGGGCCTAAGGCCTAACATATAACACACATTCGCATGACGTCGCAATTTTCACAATTTCACATTTTTATAGTTACCCGCAATTTTAAACTAGTTTTCAAAAGTTTGTGTTTTCAGGCCCCCAAAATGTTGTTATTGTGTAAAAGAACAGCCAAAGTGCATAAAAAGTTTGTGTCAACACCCCCTAAATTCCTGAAGACATTGCATTTTGGAGACACTTCATTTTTGCCCATCAAATTAAAATATGTGATTATAAAAAAAAAAAAGTTTTAATTGCTTAAATATGAGGATAACATTTTTTTTTTTACCGAGGTGGTACTAAAACAGTACCAGGTACTAGGTACTGTACAAAGTGGAAAACCCCCAAAAGTGAGCCCTACCGAGCTGTACCATGCAGTGGAAAATGAGGAAAAGCGCCAATAGTGATTCAGGATAAGACAAAAACATGGTTTGACAGATGGATTCATGATGCACTCGCTTATTTGATTAAATATTGGAACAAATAATAAAGTTGCATTGTGTACCTTTAAATAATTTTAGGTAAACATCCTTTGATTAACTGAAGACTGTGCAGTTTGTAATTATTATAATTTGCATTGAAGCACTTACTTGCACTGTGATCCATTTATTGCATTTAGACATTCACCATGATGATTGCAGAAGTCAGGATTTTTTTTGCATGGTCCCACACATACCCATTTTCCATTTTCAATCTCCCCTGTTAGGTCTGCAAAATTCTCAGGGCAGATCACATATTGTTCTAGATCTGTAATATCTACACGGCAAAGATAAAAAAAAGGTGATATGCAAATGAAAGATCTCAATAAATGAGTACAAAAGACATCTGGAGTAATATTACAGAAACATTAGAAATAATAGTAGAACAGTAATCCATGTGTCCATTACAGGAAGTCTACCTTTTTTAATAAAAAAAAAAAAAAAGTTAAATGATGATATCTTATCTGTTTTTATAATTTAAAAAAAGTAACTTACTCGATACTTGAACAATCCCCATGGAAATTTGGCCAACTTCGATGGAAACATTACCAAGAGCTGCACTGAGATCTTTCAGTGAATTTGAGTCATTAAAAATTGTTTCCAGTTCGCGTCCCAGGTCTTTATTTAGAGACATTATTTCTGTCTCGTTGTTGGGATAGTTATATTCTGCAAGACTTTCAGCAATGACACTTCCGCTCCTTGAAAAAGTACATGACACATATTAATATGATTTTGCTTTGCAAATATTTGTAAATGTAGGAAAGTCAAGATAAATTAACTTACAATAGCCTAAGAATGCGCACTTCTTTGAAGTTTTGTGCATTTGCTCTTTTGCAAAGGACTGAAAGCTGTTAAAAAAACAAAAAAAAATGTTTTCCAGCATATATATATATTTTGCAAATGTGCAAATAACTACATTTATTAAAGATTTATTGCAGTATTGCAAGAAACTGAATCTATCTAATGTGATTTCAGACCTGTTCTGTCAAATAAATAAATAAAATGCAAATAATTTTTAAATTTAAGTTTGGCTTAAGAGTCTGAATACTTTTAGGCCCACCACTGTATCAACAATTATTATTAATTTATTTTTTACAAAATTTGTGAGCTTTAAATTACTTCAGGAAAATGAACTAGAAAATATACCTCACGGTTTAAGATGGAAATTAGATTTTTGGATTGGGAAGAGCTTAAATTTCCATACTCAGGACGATAGTCCATCATAATTCGAAGAGATATATTTGCCTTCCTTGTTGGCATTCCTCCAGCTGCAATTAAATAATACATTTAGAAAGATTAGAAAGACTTAAATACTTGAACATGAGGGACATAAGTGAGCTGCAAATTGAAACTATTGTGCTAAATATTTTGTAATGAAAGAACTTTCAGGACATCAAGTATGTATGTGGGTTGTGTGACATTTTAGCTCTAAAACATTTATGCAGGAACTAACTTTACTGTCAGATGAACAACTTATTGGCTACAAGTATCTTAAAGGCTGATTTTCTATTGATTCAATACCCACAGTACAGTGAAATAATTATTTACAACGAATGTGGAAAATAAGAAAGGAAATTAAGAACACCAACAACAAGTGTAATAATTATAATATATGAAAAGTATGATGAAAACTTACACAAAACTGGCGCAGAAGACTCGTTTACGTAATTGCAAAACTCTCCATAAGTGAATTGATTGCATTTACATTCACATTTCCCAGATGTTACATTGAAGACGCATGGAGATCCATTACACTCATCACATTGACAGTTTTGAGTTGTTGAAACTGAACTAAAAGTTGTGGATAGAGGAGGTTTTGTTGATGTTGATGCTGATGCTGAAGTTTTCTGGGTACTCGATTGAGTAGTGGACAACGTATAAGGTGTGGGCCTTGACTGAGATGAGGTAGAACTGCTAAACGTTTGGGCCGTAGCTGTTGAATTTATTGCTATGCTTGAAGTTGAAATAGTGGTTTGTGTCTGATGGCTTGTTTTTTCTGCAGGGGTTGAAGATGGAGTTGATAGGGTGAATGCTGAAGCACTCAGACTTTCTGTGATAGAAGAAGACGAAGAGCCAAATGTACTTGATATCATATTTGTTACTGTTGGGCCATTTTCAGTTGTGGATATTGTAGTTTCCAGTGTTGAGCCACTTCCACTTGTAGATGATTCTAATGTGGTTGTGCTCATAGGGGAAATAGCTGTTGTAAATGTTGAGTAAGCTGTGGTCGTAGATTCAGTTTCTGTGCTAGACGTATCTGGAGAGGTTTGTGTCTGCTGGCTTGTTGTTTGTTCTACACTAGCTGAAGATATTTCTGTTGTAGATGAAGTCAATTCTGAAATACTTTCTGTTGTGGAAGATGGTGAAGATGGAGAGGTACCTGTTGTGGATATTGTAGTTTTCAGTGTTGAGCCACTTTCACTTGTAGATGATTCTAATGTGGTTGTGCTCATAGGGGACATAGCTGTAGTAAACGTTGAGTAAGCTGTGGTCGTAGATTCAGTTTCTGTGCTAGAAGTATCTGGAGAGGTTTGTGTCTGCTGGCTTGTTGTTTGTTCTACACTAGCTGAAGATATTTCTGTTGTAGATGAAGTCAATTCTGAAATACTTTCTGTTGTGGAAGATGGTGAAGATGGAGAGGTACCTATTGTGGATATTGTAGTTTTCAGTGTTGAGCCACTTTCATGTGTAGATGGTTGTAATGTGGTTGTGCTCATTGGGGACATAGCTGTTGTAAATGTTGAGTAAGCTGTGGTCGTTGATTCAGTTTCTGTGCTAGAAGTATCTGGAGAGGTTTGTGTCTGCTGGCTTGTTGTTTGTTCTACACCAGCTGAAGATTTTTTGGTTGTAGATGAAGTCAATTCTGAAATACTTTCTGTTGTGGAAGATGGTGAAGATGGAGAGGTACCTGTTGTGGATATTGTAGTATCCAGTGTTGAGCCACTTTCACTTGAAGATGATTCTAATGTGGTTGTGCTCATAGGGGACATAGCTGTAGTAAATGATGTTTGAGTTGACTGTTGGCTGCTTGTTTGTTCTACACTAGCTGAAGATATTTCTGTTGTAGATGAAGTCAATTCTGAAATACTTTCTGTTGTGGAAGATGGTGAAGATGGAGAGGTACCCGTTGTGGATAATGTAGTTTCCAGTGTTGAGCCACTTTCACTTGTAGATGATTCTAATGTGGTTGTGCTCATAGGGGACATAGCTGTAGTAAATGTTGAGTAAGCTGTGGTCGTAGATTCAGTTTCTGTGCTAGAAGTATCTGGAGAGGTTTGTGTCTGCTGGCTTGTTGTTTGTTCTACACTAGCTGAAGATATTTCTGTTGTAGATGAAGTCAATTCTGAAATACTTTCTGTTGTGGAAGATGGTGAAGATGGAGAGGTACCTGTTGTGGATATTGTAGTTTCCAGTGTTGAGCCACTTTCACTTGAAGATGATTCTAATGTGGTTGTGCTCATAGGGGACATAGCTGTAGTAAATGTTGAGTAAGCTGTGGTCGTAGATTCAGTTTCTGTGCTAGAAGTATCTGGAGAGGTTTGTGTCTGCTGGCTTGTTGTTTGTTCTACACTAGCTGAAGATATTTCTGTTGTAGATGAAGTCAATTCTGAAATACTTTCTGTTGTGGAAGATGGTGAAGATGGAGAGGTACCTGTTGTGGATATTGTAGTTTCCAGTGTTGAGCCACTTTCACTTGTAGATGATTCTAATGTGGTTGTGCTCATAGGGGAAATAGCTGTTGTAAATGTTGAGTAAGCTGTGGTCGTAGATTCAGTTTCTGTGCTAGACGTATCTGGAGAGGTTTGTGTCTGCTGGCTTGTTGTTTGTTCTACACTAGCTGAAGATATTTCTGTTGTAGATGAAGTCAATTCTGAAATACTTTCTGTTGTGGAAGATGGTGAAGATGGAGAGGTACCTGTTGTGGATATTGTAGTTTCCAGTGTTGAGCCACTTTCACTTGTAGATGATTCTAATGTGGTTGTGCTCATAGGGGACATAGCTGTTGTAAATGATGTTTGAGTTGACTGTTGGCTGCTTGTTTGTTCTACACTAGCTGAAGATATTTCTGTTGTAGATGAAGTCAATTCTGAAATACTTTCTGTTGTGGAAGATGGTGAAGATGGAGAGGTACCTGTTGTGGATAATGTAGTTTCCAGTGTTGAGCCACTTTCACTTGTAGATGATTCTAATGTGGTTGTGCTCATAGGGGACATAGCTGTAGTAAATGTTGAGTAAGCTGTGGTCGTAGATTCAGTTTCTGTGCTAGAAGTATCTGGAGAGGTTTGTGTCTGCTGGCTTGTTGTTTGTTCTACCCTAGCTGAAGATATTTCTGTTGCAGATGAAGTCAATTCTGAAATACTTTCTGTTGTGGAAGATGGTGAAGATGGAGAGGTACCTGTTGTGGATATTGTAGTTTCCAGTGTTGAGCCACTTTCACTTGAAGATGATTCTAATGTGGTTGTGCTCATAGGGGACATAGCTGTAGTAAATGTTGAGTAAGCTGTGGTCGTAGATTCAGTTTCTGTGCTAAAAGTATCTGGAGAGGTTTGTGTCTGCTGGCTTGTTGTTTGTTCTACACTAGCTGAAGATATTTCTGTTGTAGATGAAGTCAATTCTGAAATACTTTCTGTTGTGGAAGATGGTGAAGATGGAGAGGTACCTGTTGTGGATATTGTAGTTTCCAGTGTTGAGCCACTTTCACTTGTAGATGATTCTATAGTGGTTGTGCTCATAGGGGACATAGCTGTTGTAAATGTTGAGTAAGCTGTGGTCGTAGATTCAGTTTCTGTGCTAGAAGTATCTGGAGAGGTTTGTGTCTGCTGGCTTGTTGTTTGTTCTACACTAGCTGAAGATATTTCTGTTGTAGATGAAGTCAATTCTGAAATACTTTCTGTTGTGGAAGATGGTGAAGATGGAGAGGTACCTATTGTGGATATTGTAGTTTCCAGTGTTGAGCCACTTTCACTTGTAGATGATTCTAATGTGGTTGTGCTCATAGGGGACATAGCTGTTGTAAATGTTGAGTAAGCTGTGGTCGTAGATTCAGTTTCTGTGCTAGAAGTATCTGGAGAGGTTTGTGTCTGCTGGCTTGTTGTTTGTTCTACACTAGCTGAAGATATTTCTGTTGCAGATGAAGTCAATTCTGAAATACTTTCTGTTGTGGAAGATGGTGAAGATGGAGAGGTACCTATTGTGGATATTGTAGTTTCCAGTGTTGAGCCACTTTCACTTGTAGATGATTCTAATGTGGTTGTGCTCATAGGGGAAATAGCTGTTGTAAATGATGTTTGAGTTGACTGTTGGCTGCTTGTTTGTTCTACACTAGCTGAAGATATTTCTGTTGTTGATGAAGTCAATTCTGAAATACTTTCTGTTGTGGAAGATGATGAAGATGGAGAGGTACCTGTTGTGGATATTGTAGTTTCCAGTGTTGAGCCACTTTCAATTGAAGATGATTCTAATGTGGTTGTGCTCATAGGGGACATAGCTGTTGTAAATGTTGAGTAAGCTGTGGTCGTAGATTCAGTTTCTGTGCTAGAAGTATCTGGAGAGGTTTGTGTCTGCTGGCTTGTTGTTTGTTCTACACTAGCTGAAGATATTTCTGTTGTAGATGAAGTCAATTCTGAAATACTTTCTGTTGTGGAAGATGGTGAAGATGGAGAGGTACCTGTTGTGGATATTGTAGTTTCCAGTGTTGAGCCACTTTCACTTGTAGATGATTCTATAGTGGTTGTGCTCATAGGGGACATAGCTGTAGTAAATGTTGAGTAAGCTGTGGTCGTAAATTCAGTTTCTGTGCTAAAAGTATCTGGAGAGGTTTGTGTCTGCTGGCTTGTTGTTTGTTCTACACTAGCTGAAGATATTTCTGTTGTAGATGAAGTCAATTCTGAAATACTTTCTGTTGTGGAAGATGGTGAAGATGGAGAGGTACCTGTTGTGGATATTGTAGTTTCCAGTGTTGAGCCACTTTCACTTGTAGATGATTCTATAGTGGTTGTGCTCATAGGGGACATAGCTGTTGTAAATGTTGAGTAAGCTGTGGTCGTAGATTCAGTTTCTGTGCTAGAAGTATCTGGAGAGGTTTGTGTCTGCTGGCTTGTTGTTTGTTCTACACTAGCTGAAGATATTTCTGTTGTAGATGAAGTCAATTCTGAAATACTTTCTGTTGTGGAAGATGGTGAAGATGGAGAGGTACCTGTTGTGGATATTGTAGTTTCCAGTGTTGAGCCACTTTCACTTGTAGATGATTCTATAGTGGTTGTGCTCATAGGGGACATAGCTGTTGTAAATGTTGAGTAAGCTGTGGTCGTAGATTCAGTTTCTGTGCTAGAAGTATCTGGAGAGGTTTGTGTCTCCTGGCTTGTTGTTTGTTCTACACTAGCTGAAGATATTTCTGTTGTAGATGAAGTCAATTCTGAAATACTTTCTGTTGTGGAAGATGGTGAAGATGGAGAGGTACCTATTGTGGATATTGTAGTTTCCAGTGTTGAGCCACTTTCACTTGTAGATGATTCTAATGTGGTTGTGCTCATAGGGGACATAGCTGTAGTAAATGTTGAGTAAGCTGTGGTCGTAGATTCAGTTTCTGTGCTAGAAGTATCTGGAGAGGTTTGTGTCTGCTGGCTTGTTTTTTGTTCTACACTAGCTGAATATATTTCTGTTGTAGATGAAGTCAATTCTGAAATACTTTCTGTTGTGGAAGATGGTGAAGATGGAGAGGTACCTGTTGTGGATATTGTACTTTCCAGTGTTGAACCACTTTCACTTGTAGATGATTCTAATGTGGTTGTGCTCATAGGGGAAATAGCTGTTGTAAATGATGTTTGAGTTGACTGTTGGCTGCTTGTTTGTTCTACACTAGCTGAAGATATTTCTGTTGTAGATGAAGTCAATTCTGAAATACTTTCTGTTGTGGAAGATGGTGAAGATGGAGAGGTACTTGTTGTGGATATTGTAGTTTCCAGTGTTGAGCCACTTTCACTTGTAGATGATTCTAATGTGGTTGTGCTCATAGGGGACATAGCTGTTGTAAATGTTGAGTAAGCTGTGGTCGTAGATTCAGTTTCTGTGCTAGAAGTATCTGGAGAGGTTTGTGTCTGCTGGCTTGTTGTTTGTTCTACACTAGCTGAAGATATTTCTGTTGTAGATGAAGTCAATTCTGAAATACTTTCTGTTGTGGAAGATGGTGAAGATGGAGAGGTACCTGTTGTGGATATTGTAGTTTCCAGTGTTGAGCCACTTTCACTTGTAGATGATTTTAATGTGGTTGTGCTCATAGGGGACATAGCTGTTGTAAATGTTGAGTAAGCTGTGGTCGTAGATTCAGTTTCTGTGCTAGAAGTATCTGGAGAGGTTTGTGTCTGCTGGCTTGTTGTTTGTTCTACACTAGCTGAAGATATTTCTGTTGTAGATGAAGTCAATTCTGAAATACTTTCTGTTGTGGAAGATGGTGAAGATGGAGAGGTACCTATTGTGGATATTGTAGTTTCCAGTGTTGAGCCACTTTCACTTGTAGATGATTCTAATGTGGTTGTGCTCATAGGGGAAATAGCTGTTGTAAATGTTGAGTAAGCTGTGGTCGTAGATTCAGTTTCTGTGCTAGACGTATCTGGAGAGGTTTGTGTCTGCTGGCTTGTTGTTTGTTCTACACTAGCTGAAGATATTTCTGTTGTAGATGAAGTCAATTCTGAAATACTTTCTGTTGTGGAAGATGGTGAAGATGGAGAGGTACCTGTTGTGGATATTGTAGTTTCCAGTGTTGAGCCACTTTCACTTGTAGATGATTCTAATGTGGTTGTGCTCATAGGGGACATAGCTGTTGTAAATGATGTTTGCGTTGACTGTTGGCTGCTTGTTTGTTCTACACTAGCTGAAGATATTTCTGTTGTAGATGAAGTCAATTCTGAAATACTTTCTGTTGTGGAAGATGGTGAAGATGGAGAGGTACCTGTTGTGGATATTGTAGTTTCCAGTGTTGAGCCACTTTCACTTGTAGATGATTCTAATGTGGTTGTGCTCATAGGGGACATAGCTGTAGTAAATGTTGAGTAAGCTGTGGTCGTAGATTCAGTTTCTGTGCTAGAAGTATCTGGAGAGGTTTGTGTCTGCTGGCTTGTTGTTTGTTCTACCCTAGCTGAAGATATTTCTGTTGCAGATGAAGTCAATTCTGAAATACTTTCTGTTGTGGAAGATGGTGAAGATGGAGAGGTACCTGTTGTGGATATTGTAGTTTCCAGTGTTGAGCCACTTTCACTTGAAGATGATTCTAATGTGGTTGTGCTCATAGGGGACATAGCTGTAGTAAATGTTGAGTAAGCTGTGGTCGTAGATTCAGTTTCTGTGCTAAAAGTATCTGGAGAGGTTTGTGTCTGCTGGCTTGTTGTTTGTTCTACACTAGCTGAAGATATTTCTGTTGTAGATGAAGTCAATTCTGAAATACTTTCTGTTGTGGAAGATGGTGAAGATGGAGAGGTACCTGTTGTGGATATTGTAGTTTCCAGTGTTGAGCCACTTTCACTTGTAGATGATTCTATAGTGGTTGTGCTCATAGGGGACATAGCTGTTGTAAATGTTGAGTAAGCTGTGGTCGTAGATTCAGTTTCTGTGCTAGAAGTATCTGGAGAGGTTTGTGTCTGCTGGCTTGTTGTTTGTTCTACACTAGCTGAAGATATTTCTGTTGTAGATGAAGTCAATTCTGAAATACTTTCTGTTGTGGAAGATGGTGAAGATGGAGAGGTACCTATTGTGGATATTGTAGTTTCCAGTGTTGAGCCACTTTCACTTGTAGATGATTCTAATGTGGTTGTGCTCATAGGGGACATAGCTGTTGTAAATGTTGAGTAAGCTGTGGTCGTAGATTCAGTTTCTGTGCTAGAAGTATCTGGAGAGGTTTGTGTCTGCTGGCTTGTTGTTTGTTCTACACTAGCTGAAGATATTTCTGTTGCAGATGAAGTCAATTCTGAAATACTTTCTGTTGTGGAAGATGGTGAAGATGGAGAGGTACCTGTTGTGGATATTGTAGTTTCCAGTGTTGAGCCACTTTCACTTGTAGATGATTCTATAGTGGTTGTGCTCATAGGGGACATAGCTGTAGTAAATGTTGAGTAAGCTGTGGTCGTAAATTCAGTTTCTGTGCTAAAAGTATCTGGAGAGGTTTGTGTCTGCTGGCTTGTTGTTTGTTCTACACTAGCTGAAGATATTTCTGTTGTAGATGAAGTCAATTCTGAAATACTTTCTGTTGTGGAAGATGGTGAAGATGGAGAGGTACCTGTTGTGGATATTGTAGTTTCCAGTGTTGAGCCACTTTCACTTGTAGATGATTCTATAGTGGTTGTGCTCATAGGGGACATAGCTGTTGTAAATGTTGAGTAAGCTGTGGTCGTAGATTCAGTTTCTGTGCTAGAAGTATCTGGAGAGGTTTGTGTCTGCTGGCTTGTTGTTTGTTCTACACTAGCTGAAGATATTTCTGTTGTAGATGAAGTCAATTCTGAAATACTTTCTGTTGTGGAAGATGGTGAAGATGGAGAGGTACCTGTTGTGGATATTGTAGTTTCCAGTGTTGAGCCACTTTCACTTGTAGATGATTCTATAGTGGTTGTGCTCATAGGGGACATAGCTGTTGTAAATGTTGAGTAAGCTGTGGTCGTAGATTCAGTTTCTGTGCTAGAAGTATCTGGAGAGGTTTGTGTCTCCTGGCTTGTTGTTTGTTCTACACTAGCTGAAGATATTTCTGTTGTAGATGAAGTCAATTCTGAAATACTTTCTGTTGTGGAAGATGGTGAAGATGGAGAGGTACCTATTGTGGATATTGTAGTTTCCAGTGTTGAGCCACTTTCACTTGTAGATGATTCTAATGTGGTTGTGCTCATAGGGGACATAGCTGTAGTAAATGTTGAGTAAGCTGTGGTCGTAGATTCAGTTTCTGTGCTAGAAGTATCTGGAGAGGTTTGTGTCTGCTGGCTTGTTTTTTGTTCTACACTAGCTGAATATATTTCTGTTGTAGATGAAGTCAATTCTGAAATACTTTCTGTTGTGGAAGATGGTGAAGATGGAGAGGTACCTGTTGTGGATATTGTAGTTTCCAGTGTTGAGCCACTTTCACTTGTAGATGATTCTATAGTGGTTGTGCTCATAGGGGACATAGCTGTTGTAAATGTTGAGTAAGCTGTGGTCGTAGATTCAGTTTCTGTGCTAGAAGTATCTGGAGAGGTTTGTGTCTGCTGGCTTGTTGTTTGTTCTACACTAGCTGAAGATATTTCTGTTGTAGATGAAGTCAATTCTGAAATACTTTCTGTTGTGGAAGATGGTGAAGATGGAGAGGTACCCGTTGTGGATAATGTAGTTTCCAGTGTTGAGCCACTTTCACTTGTAGATGATTCTAATGTGGTTGTGCTCATAGGGGACATAGCTGTTGTAAATGTTGAGTAAGCTGTGGTCGTAGATTCAGTTTCTGTGCTAGAAGTATCTGGAGAGGTTTGTGTCTCCTGGCTTGTTGTTTGTTCTACACTAGCTGAAGATATTTCTGTTGTAGATGAAGTCAATTCTGAAATACTTTCTGTTGTGGAAGATGGTGAAGATGGAGAGGTACCTATTGTGGATATTGTAGTTTCCAGTGTTGAGCCACTTTCACTTGTAGATGATTCTAATGTGGTTGTGCTCATAGGGGACATAGCTGTTGTAAATGTTGAGTAAGCTGTGGTCGTAGATTCAGTTTCTGTGCTAGAAGTATCTGGAGAGGTTTGTGTCTGCTGGCTTGTTGTTTGTTCTACACTAGCTGAAGATATTTCTGTTGCAGATGAAGTCAATTCTGAAATACTTTCTGTTGTGGAAGATGGTGAAGATGGAGAGGTACCTGTTGTGGATATTGTAGTTTCCAGTGTTGAGCCACTTTCACTTGTAGATGATTCTATAGTGGTTGTGCTCATAGGGGACATAGCTGTAGTAAATGTTGAGTAAGCTGTGGTCGTAAATTCAGTTTCTGTGCTAAAAGTATCTGGAGAGGTTTGTGTCTGCTGGCTTGTTGTTTGTTCTACACTAGCTGAAGATATTTCTGTTGTAGATGAAGTCAATTCTGAAATACTTTCTGTTGTGGAAGATGGTGAAGATGGAGAGGTACCTGTTGTGGATATTGTAGTTTCCAGTGTTGAGCCACTTTCACTTGTAGATGATTCTATAGTGGTTGTGCTCATAGGGGACATAGCTGTTGTAAATGTTGAGTAAGCTGTGGTCGTAGATTCAGTTTCTGTGCTAGAAGTATCTGGAGAGGTTTGTGTCTGCTGGCTTGTTGTTTGTTCTACACTAGCTGAAGATATTTCTGTTGTAGATGAAGTCAATTCTGAAATACTTTCTGTTGTGGAAGATGGTGAAGATGGAGAGGTACCTGTTGTGGATATTGTAGTTTCCAGTGTTGAGCCACTTTCACTTGTAGATGATTCTATAGTGGTTGTGCTCATAGGGGACATAGCTGTTGTAAATGTTGAGTAAGCTGTGGTCGTAGATTCAGTTTCTGTGCTAGAAGTATCTGGAGAGGTTTGTGTCTCCTGGCTTGTTGTTTGTTCTACACTAGCTGAAGATATTTCTGTTGTAGATGAAGTCAATTCTGAAATACTTTCTGTTGTGGAAGATGGTGAAGATGGAGAGGTACCTATTGTGGATATTGTAGTTTCCAGTGTTGAGCCACTTTCACTTGTAGATGATTCTAATGTGGTTGTGCTCATAGGGGACATAGCTGTAGTAAATGTTGAGTAAGCTGTGGTCGTAGATTCAGTTTCTGTGCTAGAAGTATCTGGAGAGGTTTGTGTCTGCTGGCTTGTTTTTTGTTCTACACTAGCTGAATATATTTCTGTTGTAGATGAAGTCAATTCTGAAATACTTTCTGTTGTGGAAGATGGTGAAGATGGAGAGGTACCTGTTGTGGATATTGTAGTTTCCAGTGTTGAGCCACTTTCACTTGTAGATGATTCTATAGTGGTTGTGCTCATAGGGGACATAGCTGTTGTAAATGTTGAGTAAGCTGTGGTCGTAGATTCAGTTTCTGTGCTAGAAGTATCTGGAGAGGTTTGTGTCTGCTGGCTTGTTGTTTGTTCTACACTAGCTGAAGATATTTCTGTTGTAGATGAAGTCAATTCTGAAATACTTTCTGTTGTGGAAGATGGTGAAGATGGAGAGGTACCCGTTGTGGATAATGTAGTTTCCAGTGTTGAGCCACTTTCACTTGTAGATGATTCTAATGTGGTTGTGCTCATAGGGGACATAGCTGTTGTAAATGTTGAGTAAGCTGTGGTCGTAGATTCAGTTTCTGTGCTAGAAGTATCTGGAGAGGTTTGTGTCTCCTGGCTTGTTGTTTGTTCTACACTAGCTGAAGATATTTCTGTTGTAGATGAAGTCAATTCTGAAATACTTTCTGTTGTGGAAGATGGTGAAGATGGAGAGGTACCTATTGTGGATATTGTAGTTTCCAGTGTTGAGCCACTTTCACTTGTAGATGATTCTAATGTGGTTGTGCTCATAGGGGACATAGCTGTAGTAAATGTTGAGTAAGCTGTGGTCGTAGATTCAGTTTCTGTGCTAGAAGTATCTGAAGAGGTTTGTGTCTGCTGGCTTGTTGTTTGTTCTACACTAGCTGAAGATATTTCAGTTGTAGATGAAGTCAATTCTGAAATACTTTCTGTTGTGGAAGATGGTGAAGATGGAGAGGTACCCGTTGTGGATAATGTAGTTTCCAGTGTTGAGCCACTTTCACTTGTAGATGATTCTAATGTGGTTGTGCTCATAGGGGACATAGCTGTTGTAAATGTTGAGTAAGCTGTGGTCGTAGATTCAGTTTCTGTGCTAGAAGTATCTGAAGAGGTTTGTGTCTGCTGGCTTGTTGTTTGTTCTACACTAGCTGAAGATATTTCAGTTGTAGATGAAGTCAATTCTGAAATACTTTCTGTTGTGGAAGATGGTGAAGATGGAGAGGTACCCGTTGTGGATAATGTAGTTTCCAGTGTTGAGCCACTTTCACCTGTAGATGATTCTAATGTGGTTGTGCTCATAGGGGACATAGCTGTTGTAAATGTTGAGTAAGCTGTGGTCGTAGATTCAGTTTCTGTGCTAGAAGTATCTGGAGAGGTTTGTGTCTGCTGGCTTGTTGTTTGTTCTACACTAGCTGAAGATATTTCTGTTGTAGATGAAGTCAATTCTGAAATACTTTCTGTTGTGGAAGATGGTGAAGATGGAGAGGTACCTGTTGTGGATATTGTACTTTCCAGTGTTGAACCACTTTCACTTGTAGATGATTCTAATGTGGTTGTGCTCATAGGGGAAATAGCTGTTGTAAATGATGTTTGAGTTGACTGTTGGCTGCTTGTTTGTTCTACACTAGCTGAAGATATTTCTGTTGTAGATGAAGTCAATTCTGAAATACTTTCTGTTGTGGAAGATGGTGAAGATGGAGAGGTACTTGTTGTGGATATTGTAGTTTCCAGTGTTGAGCCACTTTCACTTGTAGATGATTCTAATGTGGTTGTGCTCATAGGGGACATAGCTGTAGTAAATGTTGAGTAAGCTGTGGTCGTAGATTCAGTTTCTGTGCTAGAAGTATCTGAAGAGGTTTGTGTCTGCTGGCTTGTTGTTTGTTCTACACTAGCTGAAGATATTTCAGTTGTAGATGAAGTCAATTCTGAAATACTTTCTGTTGTGGAAGATGGTGAAGATGGAGAGGTACCCGTTGTGGATAATGTAGTTTCCAGTGTTGAGCCACTTTCACTTGTAGATGATTCTAATGTGGTTGTGCTCATAGGGGACATAGCTGTTGTAAATGTTGAGTAAGCTGTGGTCGTAGATTCAGTTTCTGTGCTAGAAGTATCTGAAGAGGTTTGTGTCTGCTGGCTTGTTGTTTGTTCTACACTAGCTGAAGATATTTCAGTTGTAGATGAAGTCAATTCTGAAATACTTTCTGTTGTGGAAGATGGTGAAGATGGAGAGGTACCCGTTGTGGATAATGTAGTTTCCAGTGTTGAGCCACTTTCACCTGTAGATGATTCTAATGTGGTTGTGCTCATAGGGGACATAGCTGTTGTAAATGTTGAGTAAGCTGTGGTCGTAGATTCAGTTTCTGTGCTAGAAGTATCTGGAGAGGTTTGTGTCTGCTGGCTTGTTGTTTGTTCTACACTAGCTGAAGATATTTCTGTTGTAGATGAAGTCAATTCTGAAATACTTTCTGTTGTGGAAGATGGTGAAGATGGAGAGGTACCTGTTGTGGATATTGTAGTTTCCAGTGTTGAGCCACTTTCACTTGTAGATGATTTTAATGTGGTTGTGCTCATAGGGGACATAGCTGTTGTAAATGTTGAGTAAGCTGTGGTCGTAGATTCAGTTTCTGTGCTAGAAGTATCTGGAGAGGTTTGTGTCTGCTGGCTTGTTGTTTGTTCTACACTAGCTGAAGATATTTCTGTTGTAGATGAAGTCAATTCTGAAATACTTTCTGTTGTGGAAGATGGTGAAGATGGAGAGGTACCTATTGTGGATATTGTAGTTTCCAGTGTTGAGCCACTCTCACTTGTAGATGATTCTAATGTGGTTGTGCTCATAGGGGAAATAGCTGTTGTAAATGTTGAGTAAGCTGTGGTCGTAGATTCAGTTTCTGTGCTAGACGTATCTGGAGAGGTTTGTGTCTGCTGGCTTGTTGTTTGTTCTACACTAGCTGAAGATATTTCTGTTGTAGATGAAGTCAATTCTGAAATACTTTCTGTTGTGGAAGATGGTGAAGATGGAGAGGTACCTGTTGTGGATATTGTAGTTTCCAGTGTTGAGCCACTTTCACTTGTAGATGATTCTAATGTGGTTGTGCTCATAGGGGACATAGCTGTTGTAAATGATGTTTGCGTTGACTGTTGGCTGCTTGTTTGTTCTACACTAGCTGAAGATATTTCTGTTGTAGATGAAGTCAATTCTGAAATACTTTCTGTTGTGGAAGATGGTGAAGATGGAGAGGTACCTGTTGTGGATATTGTAGTTTCCAGTGTTGAGCCACTTTCACTTGTAGATGATTCTAATGTGGTTGTGCTCATAGGGGACATAGCTGTAGTAAATGTTGAGTAAGCTGTGGTCGTAGATTCAGTTTCTGTGCTAGAAGTATCTGGAGAGGTTTGTGTCTGCTGGCTTGTTGTTTGTTCTACCCTAGCTGAAGATATTTCTGTTGCAGATGAAGTCAATTCTGAAATACTTTCTGTTGTGGAAGATGGTGAAGATGGAGAGGTACCTGTTGTGGATATTGTAGTTTCCAGTGTTGAGCCACTTTCACTTGAAGATGATTCTAATGTGGTTGTGCTCATAGGGGACATAGCTGTAGTAAATGTTGAGTAAGCTGTGGTCGTAGATTCAGTTTCTGTGCTAGAAGTATCTGGAGAGGTTTGTGTCTGCTGGCTTGTTTTTTGTTCTACACTAGCTGAATATATTTCTGTTGTAGATGAAGTCAATTCTGAAATACTTTCTGTTGTGGAAGATGGTGAAGATGGAGAGGTACCTGTTGTGGATATTGTAGTTTCCAGTGTTGAGCCACTTTCACTTGTAGATGATTCTATAGTGGTTGTGCTCATAGGGGACATAGCTGTTGTAAATGTTGAGTAAGCTGTGGTCGTAGATTCAGTTTCTGTGCTAGAAGTATCTGGAGAGGTTTGTGTCTGCTGGCTTGTTGTTTGTTCTACACTAGCTGAAGATATTTCTGTTGTAGATGAAGTCAATTCTGAAATACTTTCTGTTGTGGAAGATGGTGAAGATGGAGAGGTACCCGTTGTGGATAATGTAGTTTCCAGTGTTGAGCCACTTTCACTTGTAGATGATTCTAATGTGGTTGTGCTCATAGGGGACATAGCTGTTGTAAATGTTGAGTAAGCTGTGGTCGTAGATTCAGTTTCTGTGCTAGAAGTATCTGGAGAGGTTTGTGTCTCCTGGCTTGTTGTTTGTTCTACACTAGCTGAAGATATTTCTGTTGTAGATGAAGTCAATTCTGAAATACTTTCTGTTGTGGAAGATGGTGAAGATGGAGAGGTACCTATTGTGGATATTGTAGTTTCCAGTGTTGAGCCACTTTCACTTGTAGATGATTCTAATGTGGTTGTGCTCATAGGGGACATAGCTGTAGTAAATGTTGAGTAAGCTGTGGTCGTAGATTCAGTTTCTGTGCTAGAAGTATCTGAAGAGGTTTGTGTCTGCTGGCTTGTTGTTTGTTCTACACTAGCTGAAGATATTTCAGTTGTAGATGAAGTCAATTCTGAAATACTTTCTGTTGTGGAAGATGGTGAAGATGGAGAGGTACCCGTTGTGGATAATGTAGTTTCCAGTGTTGAGCCACTTTCACTTGTAGATGATTCTAATGTGGTTGTGCTCATAGGGGACATAGCTGTTGTAAATGTTGAGTAAGCTGTGGTCGTAGATTCAGTTTCTGTGCTAGAAGTATCTGAAGAGGTTTGTGTCTGCTGGCTTGTTGTTTGTTCTACACTAGCTGAAGATATTTCAGTTGTAGATGAAGTCAATTCTGAAATACTTTCTGTTGTGGAAGATGGTGAAGATGGAGAGGTACCCGTTGTGGATAATGTAGTTTCCAGTGTTGAGCCACTTTCACCTGTAGATGATTCTAATGTGGTTGTGCTCATAGGGGACATAGCTGTTGTAAATGTTGAGTAAGCTGTGGTCGTAGATTCAGTTTCTGTGCTAGAAGTATCTGGAGAGGTTTGTGTCTGCTGGCTTGTTGTTTGTTCTACACTAGCTGAAGATATTTCTGTTGTAGATGAAGTCAATTCTGAAATACTTTCTGTTGTGGAAGATGGTGAAGATGGAGAGGTACCTGTTGTGGATATTGTAGTTTCCAGTGTTGAGCCACTTTCACTTGTAGATGATTCTATAGTGGTTGTGCTCATAGGGGACATAGCTGTTGTAAATGTTGAGTAAGCTGTGGTCGTAGATTCAGTTTCTGTGCTAGAAGTATCTGGAGAGGTTTGTGCCTGCTGGCTTGTTGTTTGTTCTACACTAGCTGAAGATATTTCTGTTGTAGATGAAGTCAATTCTGAAATACTTTCTGTTGTGGAAGATGGTGAAGATGGAGAGGTACCCGTTGTGGATAATGTAGTTTCCAGTGTTGAGCCACTTTCACCTGTAGATGATTCTAATGTGGTTGTGCTCATAGGGGACATAGCTGTAGTAAATGTTGAGTAAGCTGTGGTCGTAGATTCAGTTTCTGTGCTAGAAGTATCTGGAGAGGTTTGTGTCTGCTGGCTTGTTGTTTGTTCTACACTAGCTGAAGATATTTCTGTTGCAGATGAAGTCAATTCTGAAATACTTTCTGTTGTGGAAGATGGTGAAGATGGAGAGGTACCTATTGTGGATATTGTAGTTTCCAGTGTTGAGCCACTTTCACTTGTAGATGATTCTAATGTGGTTGTGCTCATAGGGGACATAGCTGTTGCAAATGTTGAGTAAGCTGTGGTCGTAGATTCAGTTTCTGTGCTAGAAGTATCTGGAGAGGTTTGTGTCTGCTGGCTTGTTGTTTGTTCTACACTAGCTGAAGATATTTCTGTTGTAGATGAAGTCAATTCTGAAATACTTTCTGTTGTGGAAGATGGTGAAGATGGAGAGGTACCTGTTGTGGATATTGTAGTTTCCAGTGTTGAGCCACTTTCACTTGTAGATGATTCTATAGTGGTTGTGCTCATAGGGGACATAGCTGTTGTAAATGTTGAGTAAGCTGTGGTCGTAGATTCAGTTTCTGTGCTAGAAGTATCTGGAGAGGTTTGTGTCTGCTGGCTTGTTGTTTGTTCTACACTAGCTGAAGATATTTCTGTTGTAGATGAAGTCAATTCTGAAATACTTTCTGTTGTGGAAGATGGTGAAGATGGAGAGGTACCTGTTGTGGATATTGTAGTTTCCAGTGTTGAGCCACTTTCACTTGTAGATGATTCTAATGTGGTTGTGCTCATAGGGGACATAGCTGTTGCAAATGTTGAGTAAGCTGTGGTCGTAGATTCAGTTTCTGTGCTAGAAGTATCTGGAGAGGTTTGTGTCTGCTGGCTTGTTGTTTGTTCTACACTAGCTGAAGATATTTCTGTTGTAGATGAAGTCAATTCTGAAATACTTTCTGTTGTGGAAGATGGTGAAGATGGAGAGGTACCTGTTGTGGATATTGTAGTTTCCAGTGTTGAGCCACTTTCACTTGTAGATGATTCTATAGTGGTTGTGCTCATAGGGGACATAGCTGTTGTAAATGTTGAGTAAGCTGTGGTCGTAGATTCAGTTTCTGTGCTAGAAGTATCTGGAGAGGTTTGTGTCTGCTGGCTTGTTGTTTGTTCTACACTAGCTGAAGATATTTCTGTTGTAGATGAAGTCAATTCTGAAATACTTTCTGTTGTGGAAGATGGTGAAGATGGAGAGGTACCTGTTGTGGATATTGTAGTTTCCAGTGTTGAGCCACTTTCACTTGTAGATGATTCTAATGTGGTTGTGCTCATAGGGGACATAGCTGTTGTAAATGATGTTTGAGTTGACTGTTGGCTGCTTGTTTGTTCTACACTAGCTGAAGATATTTCTGTTGTAGATGAAGTCAATTCTGAAATACTTTCTGTTGTGGAAGATGGTGAAGATGGAGAGGTACCTGTTGTGGATAATGTAGTTTCCAGTGTTGAGCCACTTTCACTTGTAGATGATTCTAATGTGGTTGTGCTCATAGGGGACATAGCTGTAGTAAATGTTGAGTAAGCTGTGGTCGTAGATTCAGTTTCTGTGCTAGAAGTATCTGGAGAGGTTTGTGTCTGCTGGCTTGTTGTTTGTTCTACACTAGCTGAAGATATTTCTGTTGTAGATGAAGTCAATTCTGAAATACTTTCTGTTGTGGAAGATGGTGAAGATGGAGAGGTACCTGTTGTGGATATTGTAGTTTCCAGTGTTGAGCCACTTTCACTTGTAGATGATTCTATAGTGGTTGTGCTCATAGGGGACATAGCTGTTGTAAATGTTGAGTAAGCTGTGGTCATAGATTCAGTTTCTGTGCTAGAAGTATCTGGAGAGGTTTGTGTCTGCTGGCTTGTTGTTTGTTCTACACTAGCTGAAGATATTTCTGTTGTAGATGAAGTCAATTCTGAAATACTTTCTGTTGTGGAAGATGGTGAAGATGGAGAGGTACCCGTTGTGGATAATGTAGTTTCCAGTGTTGAGCCACTTTCACTTGTAGATGATTCTAATGTGGTTGTGCTCATAGGGGACATAGCTGTTGTAAATGTTGAGTAAGCTGTGGTCGTAGATTCAGTTTCTGTGCTAGAAGTATCTGGAGAGGTTTGTGTCTGCTGGCTTGTTGTTTGTTCTACACTAGCTGAAGATATTTCTGTTGTAGATGAAGTCAATTCTGAAATACTTTCTGTTGTGGAAGATGGTGAAGATGGAGAGGTACCTGTTGTGGATATTGTAGTTTCCAGTGTTGAGCCACTTTCACTTGTAGATGATTCTATAGTGGTTGTGCTCATAGGGGACATAGCTGTTGTAAATGTTGAGTAAGCTGTGGTCGTAGATTCAGTTTCTGTGCTAGAAGTATCTGGAGAGGTTTGTGCCTGCTGGCTTGTTGTTTGTTCTACACTAGCTGAAGATATTTCTGTTGTAGATGAAGTCAATTCTGAAATACTTTCTGTTGTGGAAGATGGTGAAGATGGAGAGGTACCCGTTGTGGATAATGTAGTTTCCAGTGTTGAGCCACTTTCACCTGTAGATGATTCTAATGTGGTTGTGCTCATAGGGGACATAGCTGTAGTAAATGTTGAGTAAGCTGTGGTCGTAGATTCAGTTTCTGTGCTAGAAGTATCTGGAGAGGTTTGTGTCTGCTGGCTTGTTGTTTGTTCTACACTAGCTGAAGATATTTCTGTTGTAGATGAAGTCAATTCTGAAATACTTTCTGTTGTGGAAGATGGTGAAGATGGAGAGGTACCTGTTGTGGATATTGTAGTTTCCAGTGTTGAGCCACTTTCACTTGTAGATGATTCTATAGTGGTTGTGCTCATAGGGGACATAGCTGTTGTAAATGTTGAGTAAGCTGTGGTCGTAGATTCAGTTTCTGTGCTAGAAGTATCTGGAGAGGTTTGTGTCTGCTGGCTTGTTGTTTGTTCTACACTAGCTGAAGATATTTCTGTTGTAGATGAAGTCAATTCTGAAATACTTTCTGTTGTGGAAGATGGTGAAGATGGAGAGGTACCTGTTGTGGATATTGTAGTTTCCAGTGTTGAGCCACTTTCACTTGTAGATGATTCTAATGTGGTTGTGCTCATAGGGGACATAGCTGTTGTAAATGTTGAGTAAGCTGTGGTCGTAGATTCAGTTTCTGTGCTAGAAGTATCTGGAGAGGTTTGTGTCTGCTGGCTTGTTGTTTGTTCTACACTAGCTGAAGATATTTCTGTTGTAGATGAAGTCAATTCTGAAATACTTTCTGTTGTGGAAGATGGTGAAGATGGAGAGGTACCCGTTGTGGATAATGTAGTTTCCAGTGTTGAGCCACTTTCACTTGTAGATGATTCTAATGTGGTTGTGCTCATAGGGGACATAGCTGTTGTAAATGTTGAGTAAGCTGTGGTCGTAGATTCAGTTTCTGTGCTAGAAGTATCTGGAGAGGTTTGTGTCTGCTGGCTTGTTGTTTGTTCTACACTAGCTGAAGATATTTCTGTTGTAGATGAAGTCAATTCTGAAATACTTTCTGTTGTGGAAGATGGTGAAGATGGAGAGGTACCTATTGTGGATATTGTAGTTTCCAGTGTTGAGCCACTTTCACTTGTAGATGATTCTAATGTTGTTGTGCTCATAGGGGAAATAGCTGTTGTAAATGATGTTTGAGTTGACTGTTGGCTGCTTGTTTGTTCTACACTAGCTGAAGATATTTCTGTTGTTGATGAAGTCAATTCTGAAATACTTTCTGTTGTGGAAGATGGTGAAGATGGAGAGGTACCTGTTGTGGATATTGTAGTTTCCAGTGTTGAGCCACTTTCAATTGAAGATGATTCTAATGTGGTTGTGCTCATAGGGGACATAGCTGTTGTAAATGTTGAGTAAGCTGTGGTCGTAGATTCAGTTTCTGTGCTAGACGTATCTGGAGAGGTTTGTGTCTCCTGGCTTGTTGTTTGTTCTACACTAGCTGAAGATATTTCTGTTGTAGATGAAGTCAATTCTGAAATACTTTCTGTTGTGGAAGATGGTGAAGATGGAGAGGTACCTGTTGTGGATATTGTAGTTTCCAGTGTTGAGCCACTTTCACTTGTAGATGATTCTAATGTGGTTGTGCTCATAGGGGACATAGCTGTTGTAAATGTTGAGTAAGCTGTGGTCGTAGATTCAGTTTCTGTGCTAGACGTATCTGGAGAGGTTTGTGTCTCCTGGCTTGTTGTTTGTTCTACACTAGCTGAAGATATTTCTGTTGTAGATGAAGTCAATTCTGAAATACTTTCTGTTGTGGAAGATGGTGAAGATGGAGAGGTACCTATTGTGGATATTGTAGTTTCCAGTGTTGAGCCACTTTCACTTGTAGATGATTCTAATTTGGTTGTGCTCATAGGGGAAATAGCTGTTGTAAATGTTGAGTAAGCTGTGGTCGTATATTCAGTTTCTGTGCTAGAAGTATCTGGAGAGGTTTGTGTCTGCTGGCTTGTTGTTTGTTCTACACTAGCTGAAGATATTTCTGTTGTAGATGAAGTCAATTCTGAAATACTTTCTGTTGTGGAAGATGGTGAAGATGGAGAGGTACCTATTGTGGATATTGTAGTTTCCAGTGTTGAGCCACTTTCACTTGTAGATGATTCTAATGTGGTTGTGCTCATAGGGGACATAGCTGTAGTAAATGTTGAGTAAGCTGTGGTCGTAGATTCAGTTTCTGTGCTAGACGTATCTGGAGAGGTTTGTGTCTCCTGGCTTGTTGTTTGTTCTACACTAGCTGAAGATATTTCTGTTGTAGATGAAGTCAATTCTGAAATACTTTCTGTTGTGGATGATGCTGAAGATGGAGAGGTACCAGTTGTGGATATTGTAGTTTCCAGAGTTGAACCACTTTCACTTGTAGATGATTCTAATGTGGTTGTGCTCATAGGGGACATAGCTGTTGTAAATGATGTTTGAGTTGACTGTTGGGTGCTTGTTTGTTCTAAACTAGCTGAAGATATTTCTGTTGTAGATGAAGTCAATTCTGAAATACTTTCTGTTGTGGAAGATGGTGAAGATGGAGAGGTACCTATTGTGGATATTGTAGTTTCCAGTGTTGAGCCACTTTCACTTGTAGATGATTCTAATGTGGTTGTGCTCATAGGGGACATAGCTGTTGTAAATGTTGAGTAAGCTGTGGTCGTAGATTCAGTTTCTGTGCTAGAAGTATCTGGAGAGGTTTGTGTCTGCTGGCTTGTTGTTTGTTCTACACTAGCTGAAGATATTTCTGTTGTAGATGAAGTCAATTCTGAAATACTTTCTGTTGTGGAAGATGGTGAAGACGGAGAGGTACCTATTGTGGATATTGTAGTTTCCAGTGTTGAGCCACTTTCACTTGTAGATGATTCTAATGTGGTTGTGCTCATAGGGGACATAGCTGTTGTAAATGTTGAGTAAGCTGTGGTCGTAGATTCAGTTTCTGTGCTAGACGTATCTGGAGAGGTTTGTGTCTCCTGGCTTGTTGTTTGTTCTACACTAGCTGAAGATATTTCTGTTGTAGATGAAGTCAATTCTGAAATACTTTCTGTTGTGGAAGATGGTGAAGATGGAGAGGTACCTATTGTGGATATTGTAGTTTCCAGTGTTGAGCCACTTTCACTTGTAGATGATTCTAATTTGGTTGTGCTCATAGGGGAAATAGCTGTTGTAAATGTTGAGTAAGCTGTGGTCGTAGATTCAGTTTCTGTGCTAGAAGTATCTGGAGAGGTTTGTGTCTGCTGGCTTGTTGTTTGTTCTACACTAGCTGAAGATATTTCTGTTGTAGATGAAGTCAATTCTGAAATACTTTCTGTTGTGGAAGATGGTGAAGATGGAGAGGTACCTATTGTGGATATTGTAGTTTCCAGTGTTGAGCCACTTTCACTTGTAGATGATTCTATAGTGGTTGTGCTCATAGGGGTCATAGCTGTAGTAAATGTTGAGTAAGCTGTGGTCGTAGATTCAGTTTCTGTGCTAGACGTATCTGGAGAGGTTTGTGTCTCCTGGCTTGTTGTTTGTTCTACACTAGCTGAAGATATTTCTGTTGTAGATGAAGTCAATTCTGAAATACTTTCTGTTGTGGATGATGCTGAAGATGGAGAGGTACCAGTTGTGGATATTGTAGTTTCCAGAGTTGAACCACTTTCACTTGTAGATGATTCTAATGTGGTTGTGCTCATAGGGGACATAGCTGTTGTAAATGATGTTTGAGTTGACTGTTGGGTGCTTGTTTGTTCTAAACTAGCTGAAGATATTTCTGTTGTAGATGAAGTCAATTCTGAAATACTTTCTGTTGTGGAAGATGGTGAAGATGGAGAGGTACCTATTGTGGATATTGTAGTTTCCAGTGTTGAGCCACTTTCACTTGTAGATGATTCTAATGTGGTTGTGCTCATAGGGGACATAGCTGTAGTAAATGTTGAGTAAGCTGTGGTCGTAGATTCAGTTTCTGTGCTAGAAGTATCTGGAGAGGTTTGTGTCTGCTGGCTTGTTGTTTGTTCTACACTAGCTGAAGATATTTCTGTTGCAGATGAAGTCAATTCTGAAATACTTTCTGTTGTGGAATATGGTGAAGATGGAGAGGTACCTGTTGTGGATATTGTAGTTTCCAGTGTTGAGCCACTTTCACTTGAAGATGATTCTAATGTGGTTGTGCTCATAGGGGACATAGCTGTTGTAAATGTTGAGTAAGCTGTGGTCGTAGATTCAGTTTCTGTGCTAGAAGTATCTGGAGAGGTTTGTGTCTCCTGGCTTGTTGTTTGTTCTACACTAGCTGAAGATATTTCTGTTGTAGATGAAGTCAATTCTGAAATACTTTCTGTTGTGGAAGATGGTGAAGATGGAGAGGTACCTATTGTGGATATTGTAGTTTCCAGTGTTGAACCACTTTCACTTGTAGATGATTCTAATGTGGTTGTGCTCATAGGGGAAATAGCTGTTGTAAATGATGTTTGAGTTGACTGTTGGCTGCTTGTTTGTTCTACACTAGCTGAAGATATTTCTGTTGTAGATGAAGTCAATTCTGAAATACTTTCTGTTGTGGAAGATGGTGAAGATGGAGAGGTACCTGTTGTGGATATTGTAGTTTCCAGTGTTGAGCCACTTTCACTTGTAGATGATTCTAATGTGGTTGTGCTCATAGGGGACATGGCTGTAGTAAATGTTGAGTAAGCTGTGGTTGTAGATTCAGTTTCTGTGCCAGAAGTATCTGGAGAGGTTTGTGTCTGCTGGCTTGTTGTTTGTTCTACACTAGCTGAAGATATTTCTGTTGCAGATGAAGTCAATTCTGAAATACTTTCTGATGTGGAAGATGGTGAAGATGGAGAGGTACCTGTTGTGGATATTGTAGTTTCCAGTGTTGAGCCACTTTCACTTGTAGATGATTCTAATGTGGTTATGCTCATAGGGGACATAGCTGTTGTAAATGTTGAGTAAGCTGTGGTCGTAGATTCAGTTTCTGTGCTAGAAGTATCTGGAGAGGTTTGTGTCTGCTGGCTTGTTGTTTGTTCTACACTAGCTGAAGATATTTCTGTTGTAGATGAAGTCAATTCTGAAATACTTTCTGTTGTGGAAGATGGTGAAGACGGAGAGGTACCTATTGTGGATATTGTAGTTTCCAGTGTTGAGCCACTTTCACTTGTAGATGATTCTAATGTGGTTGTGCTCATAGGGGACATAGCTGTAGTAAATGTTGAGTAAGCTGTGGTCGTAGATTCAGTTTCTGTGCTAGACGTATCTGGAGAGGTTTGTGTCTCCTGGCTTGTTGTTTGTTCTACACTAGCTGAAGATATTTCTGTTGTAGATGAAGTCAATTCTGAAATACTTTCTGTTGTGGAAGATGCTGAAGATGGAGAGGTACCAGTTGTGGATATTGTAGTTTCCAGAGTTGAACCACTTTCACTTGTAGATGATTCTAATGTGGTTGTGCTCATAGGGGACATAGCTGTTGTAAATGATGTTTGAGTTGACTGTTGGGTGCTTGTTTGTTCTAAACTAGCTGAAGATATTTCTGTTGTAGATGAAGTCAATTCTGAAATACTTTCTGTTGTGGAAGATGGTGAAGATGGAGAGGTACCTATTGTGGATATTGTAGTTTCCAGTGTTGAGCCACTTTCACTTGTAGATGATTCTAATGTGGTTGTGCTCATAGGGGACATAGCTGTAGTAAATGTTGAGTAAGCTGTGGTCGTAGATTCAGTTTCTGTGCTAGAAGTATCTGGAGAGGTTTGTGTCTGCTGGCTTGTTGTTTGTTCTACACTAGCTGAAGATATTTCTGTTGCAGATGAAGTCAATTCTGAAATACTTTCTGTTGTGGAATATGGTGAAGATGGAGAGGTACCAGTTGTGGATATTGTAGTTTCCAGTGTTGAGCCACTTTCACTTGAAGATGATTCTAATGTGGTTGTGCTCATAGGGGACATAGCTGTTGTAAATGTTGAGTAAGCTGTGGTCGTAGATTCAGTTTCTGTGCTAGAAGTATCTGGAGAGGTTTGTGTCTCCTGGCTTGTTGTTTGTTCTACACTAGCTGAAGATATTTCTGTTGTAGATGAAGTCAATTCTGAAATACTTTCTGTTGTGGAAGATGGTGAAGATGGAGAGGTACCTATTGTGGATATTGTAGTTTCCAGTGTTGAACCACTTTCACTTGTAGATGATTCTAATGTGGTTGTGCTCATAGGGGAAATAGCTGTTGTAAATGATGTTTGAGTTGACTGTTGGCTGCTTGTTTGTTCTACACTAGCTGAAGATATTTCTGTTGTAGATGAAGTCAATTCTGAAATACTTTCTGTTGTGGAAGATGGTGAAGATGGAGAGGTACCTGTTGTGGATATTGTAGTTTCCAGTGTTGAGCCACTTTCACTTGTAGATGATTCTAATGTGGTTGTGCTCATAGGGGACATAGCTGTTGTAAATGTTGAGTAAGCTGTGGTCGTAGATTCAGTTTCTGTGCTAGAAGTATCTGGAGAGGTTTGTGTCTGCTGGCTTGTTGTTTGTTCTACACTAGCTGAAGATATTTCTGTTGTAGATGAAGTCAATTCTGAAATACTTTCTGTTGTGGAAGATGGTGAAGATGGAGAGGTACCAGTTGTGGATATTGTAGTTTCCAGAGTTGAACCACTTTCACTTGTAGATGATTCTAATGTGGTTGTGCTCATAGGGGACATAGCTGTTGTAAATGATGTTTGAGTTGACTGTTGGGTGCTTGTTTGTTCTAAACTAGCTGAAGATATTTCTGTTGTAGATGAAGTCAATTCTGAAATACTTTCTGTTGTGGAAGATGGTGAAGATGGAGAGGTACCTATTGTGGATATTGTAGTTTCCAGTGTTGAGCCACTTTCACTTGTAGATGATTCTAATGTGGTTGTGCTCATAGGGGACATAGCTGTAGTAAATGTTGAGTAAGCTGTGGTCGTAGATTCAGTTTCTGTGCTAGACGTATCTGGAGAGGTTTGTGTCTCCTGGCTTGTTGTTTGTTCTACACTAGCTGAAGATATTTCTGTTGTAGATGAAGTCAATTCTGAAATACTTTCTGTTGTGGAAGATGCTGAAGATGGAGAGGTACCAGTTGTGGATATTGTAGTTTCCAGAGTTGAACCACTTTCACTTGTAGATGATTCTAATGTGGTTGTGCTCATAGGGGACATAGCTGTTGTAAATGATGTTTGAGTTGACTGTTGGGTGCTTGTTTGTTCTAAACTAGCTGAAGATATTTCTGTTGTAGATGAAGTCAATTCTGAAATACTTTCTGTTGTGGAAGATGGTGAAGATGGAGAGGTACCTGTTGTGGATATTGTAGTTTCCAGTGTTGAGCCACTTTCACTTGTAGATGATTCTAATGTGGTTGTGCTCATAGGGGACATAGCTGTAGTAAATGTTGAGTAAGCTGTGGTCGTAGATTCAGTTTCTGTGCTAGAAGTATCTGGAGAGGTTTGTGTCTGCTGGCTTGTTGTTTGTTCTACACTAGCTGAAGATATTTCTGTTGCAGATGAAGTCAATTCTGAAATACTTTCTGTTGTGGAATATGGTGAAGATGGAGAGGTACCAGTTGTGGATATTGTAGTTTCCAGTGTTGAGCCACTTTCACTTGAAGATGATTCTAATGTGGTTGTGCTCATAGGGGACATAGCTGTTGTAAATGTTGAGTAAGCTGTGGTCGTAGATTCAGTTTCTGTGCTAGAAGTATCTGGAGAGGTTTGTGTCTCCTGGCTTGTTGTTTGTTCTACACTAGCTGAAGATATTTCTGTTGTAGATGAAGTCAATTCTGAAATACTTTCTGTTGTGGAAGATGGTGAAGATGGAGAGGTACCTATTGTGGATATTGTAGTTTCCAGTGTTGAACCACTTTCACTTGTAGATGATTCTAATGTGGTTGTGCTCATAGGGGAAATAGCTGTTGTAAATGATGTTTGAGTTGACTGTTGGCTGCTTGTTTGTTCTACACTAGCTGAAGATATTTCTGTTGTAGATGAAGTCAATTCTGAAATACTTTCTGTTGTGGAAGATGGTGAAGATGGATAGGTACCTGTTGTGGATATTGTAGTTTCCAGTGTTGAGCCACTTTCACTTGTAGATGATTCTAATGTGGTTGTGCTCATAGGGGACATGGCTGTAGTAAATGTTGAGTAAGCTGTGGTTGTAGATTCAGTTTCTGTGCCAGAAGTATCTGGAGAGGTTTGTGTCTGCTGGCTTGTTGTTTGTTCTACACTAGCTGAAGATATTTCTGTTGCAGATGAAGTCAATTCTGAAATACTTTCTGATGTGGAAGATGGTGAAGATGGAGAGGTACCTGTTGTGGATATTGTAGTTTCCAGTGTTGAGCCACTTTCACTTGTAGATGATTCTAATGTGGTTGTGCTCATAGGGGACATAGCTGTTGTAAATGATGTTTGAGTTGACTGTTGGGTGCTTGTTTGTTCTAAACTAGCTGAAGATATTTCTGTTGTAGATGAAGTCAATTCTGAAATACTTTCTGTTGTGGAAGATGGAGAGGTACCTATTGTGGATATTGTAGTTTCCAGTGTTGAGCCACTTTCACTTGTAGATGATTCTAATGTGGTTGTGCTCATAGGGGACATAGCTGTAGTAAATGTTGAGTAAGCTGTGGTCGTAGATTCAGTTTCTGTGCTAGAAGTATCTGGAGAGGTTTGTGTCTGCTGGCTTGTTGTTTGTTCTACACTAGCTGAAGATATTTCTGTTGCAGATGAAGTCAATTCTGAAATACTTTCTGTTGTGGAATATGGTGAAGATGGAGAGGTACCAGTTGTGGATATTGTAGTTTCCAGTGTTGAGCCACTTTCACTTGAAGATGATTCTAATGTGGTTGTGCTCATAGGGGACATAGCTGTTGTAAATGTTGAGTAAGCTGTGGTCGTAGATTCAGTTTCTGTGCTAGAAGTATCTGGAGAGGTTTGTGTCTCCTGGCTTGTTGTTTGTTCTACACTAGCTGAAGATATTTCTGTTGTAGATGAAGTCAATTCTGAAATACTTTCTGTTGTGGAAGATGGTGAAGATGGAGAGGTACCTATTGTGGATATTGTAGTTTCCAGTGTTGAGCCACTTTCACTTGTAGATGATTCTAATGTGGTTGTGCTCATAGGGGACATAGCTGTAGTAAATGTTGAGTAAGCTGTGGTCGTAGATTCAGTTTCTGTGCTAGAAGTATCTGGAGAGGTTTGTGTCTGCTGGCTTGTTGTTTGTTCTACACTAGCTGAAGATATTTCTGTTGCAGATGAAGTCAATTCTGAAATACTTTCTGTTGTGGAAGATGGTGAAGATGGAGAGGTACCTGTTGTGGATATTGTAGTTTCCAGTGTTGAGCCACTTTCACTTGAAGATGATTCTAATGTGGTTGTGCTCATAGGGGACATAGCTGTAGTAAATGTTGAGTAAGCTGTGGTCGTAGATTCAGTTTCTGTGCTAGAAGTATCTGGAGAGGTTTGTGTCTGCTGGCTTGTTGTTTGTTCTACACTAGCTGAAGATATTTCTGTTGCAGATGAAGTCAATTCTGAAATACTTTCTGTTGTGGAATATGGTGAAGATGGAGAGGTACCAGTTGTGGATATTGTAGTTTCCAGTGTTGAGCCACTTTCACTTGAAGATGATTCTAATGTGGTTGTGCTCATAGGGGACATAGCTGTTGTAAATGTTGAGTAAGCTGTGGTCGTAGATTCAGTTTCTGTGCTAGAAGTATCTGGAGAGGTTTGTGTCTCCTGGCTTGTTGTTTGTTCTACACTAGCTGAAGATATTTCTGTTGTAGATGAAGTCAATTCTGAAATACTTTCTGTTGTGGAAGATGGTGAAGATGGAGAGGTACCTATTGTGGATATTGTAGTTTCCAGTGTTGAACCACTTTCACTTGTAGATGATTCTAATGTGGTTGTGCTCATAGGGGACATAGCTGTTGTAAATGATGTTTGAGTTGACTGTTGGCTGCTTGTTTGTTCTACACTAGCTGAAGATATTTCTGTTGTAGATGAAGTCAATTCTGAAATACTTTCTGTTGTGGAAGATGGTGAAGATGGAGAGGTACCTATTGTGGATATTGTAGTTTCCAGTGTTGAACCACTTTCACTTGTAGATGATTCTAATGTGGTTGTGCTCATAGGGGAAATAGCTGTTGTAAATGATGTTTGAGTTGACTGTTGGCTGCTTGTTTGTTCTACACTAGCTGAAGATATTTCTGTTGTAGATGAAGTCAATTCTGAAATACTTTCTGTTGTGGAAGATGGTGAAGATGGAGAGGTACCTGTTGTGGATATTGTAGTTTCCAGTGTTGAGCCACTTTCATTTGTAGATGATTCTAATGTGGTTGTGCTCATAGGGGACATGGCTGTAGTAAATGTTGAGTAAGCTGTGGTTGTAGATTCAGTTTCTGTGCCAGAAGTATCTGGAGAGGTTTGTGTCTGCTGGCTTGTTGTTTGTTCTACACTAGCTGAAGATATTTCTGTTGCAGATGAAGTCAATTCTGAAATACTTTCTGATGTGGAAGATGGTGAAGATGGAGAGGTACCTGTTGTGTATATTGTAGTTTCCAGTGTTGAGCCACTTTCACTTGAAGATGATTCTAATGTGGTTGTGCTCATAGGGGACATAGCTGTTGTAAATGTTGAGTAAGCTGTGGTCGTAGATTCAGTTTCTGTGCTAGAAGTATCTGGAGAGGTTTGTGTCTGCTGGCTTGTTGTTTGTTCTACACTAGCTGAAGATATTTCTGTTGTAGATGAAGTCAATTCTGAAATACTTTCTGTTGTGGAAGATGGTGAAGACGGAGAGGTACCTATTGTGGATATTGTAGTTTCCAGTGTTGAGCCACTTTCACTTGTAGATGATTCTAATGTGGTTGTGCTCATAGGGGACATAGCTGTTGTAAATGTTGAGTAAGCTGTGGTCGTAGATTCAGTTTCTGTGCTAGAAGTATCTGGAGAGGTTTGTGTCTGCTGGCTTGTTGTTTGTTCTACACTAGCTGAAGATATTTCAGTTGTAGATGAAGTCAATTCTGAAATACTTTCTGTTGTGGAAGATGGTGAAGATGGAGAGGTACCTGTTGTGGATATTGTAGTTTCCAGTGTTGAGCCACTTTCACTTGAAGATGATTCTAATGTGGTTGTGCTCATAGGGGACATAGCTGTTGTAAATGATGTTTGAGTTGACTGTTGGGTGCTTGTTTGTTCTAAACTAGCTGAAGATATTTCTGTTGTAGATGAAGTCAATTCTGAAATACTTTCTGTTGTGGAAGATGGTGAAGATGGAGAGGTACCAGTTGTGGATATTGTAGTTTCCAGTGTTGAGCCACTTTCACTTGAAGATGATTCTAATGTGGTTGTGCTCATAGGGGACATAGCTGTTGTAAATGTTGAGTAAGCTGTGGTCGTAGATTCAGTTTCTGTGCTAGAAGTATCTGGAGAGGTTTGTGTCTCCTGGCTTGTTGTTTGTTCTACACTAGCTGAAGATATTTCTGTTGTAGATGAAGTCAATTCTGAAATACTTTCTGTTGTGGAAGATGGTGAAGATGGAGAGGTACCTATTGTGGATATTGTAGTTTCCAGTGTTGAGCCACTTTCACTTGTAGATGATTCTAATGTGGTTGTGCTCATAGGGGACATAGCTATAGTAAATGTTGAGTAAGCTGTGGTCGTAGATTCAGTTTCTGTGCTAGAAGTATCTGGAGAGGTTTGTGTCTGCTGGCTTGTTGTTTGTTCTACACTAGCTGAAGATATTTCTGTTGCAGATGAAGTCAATTCTGAAATACTTTCTGTTGTGGAAGATGGTGAAGATGGAGAGGTACCTGTTGTGGATATTGTAGTTTCCAGTGTTGAGCCACTTTCACTTGAAGATGATTCTAATGTGGTTGTGCTCATAGGGGACATAGCTGTTGTAAATGTTGAGTAAGCTGTGGTCGTAGATTCAGTTTCTGTGCTAGACGTATCTGGAGAGGTTTGTGTCTCCTGGCTTGTTGTTTGTTCTACACTAGCTGAAGATATTTCTGTTGTAGATGAAGTCAATTCTGAAATACTTTCTGTTGTGGAAGATGGTGAAGATGGAGAGGTACTTGTTGTGGATATTGTAGTTTCCAGTGTTGAGCCACTTTCACTTGTAGATGATTCTAATGTGGTTGTGCTCATAGGGGACATAGCTGTTGCAAATGTTGAGTAAGCTGTGGTCGTAGATTCAGTTTCTGTGCTAGAAGTATCTGGAGAGGTTTGTGTCTGCTGGCTTGTTGTGTGTTCTACACTAGCTGAAGATATTTCTGTTGTAGATGAAGTCAATTCTGAAATACTTTCTGTTGTGGAAGATGGTGAAGATGGAGAGGTACCTGTTGTTGATATTGTAGTTTCCAGTGTTGAGCCACTTTCACTTGTAGATGATTCTAATGTGGTTGTGCTCATAGGGGACATAGCTGT
Organism: Phoxinus phoxinus; assembly: GCF_949152265.1. Classification (NCBI taxonomy): domain Eukaryota; kingdom Metazoa; phylum Chordata; class Actinopteri; order Cypriniformes; family Leuciscidae; genus Phoxinus; species Phoxinus phoxinus. The sequence continues at coordinate 26,527,947 of NC_136897.1, forward strand.
AGTAAATGTTGAGTAAGCTGTGGTCGTAGATTCAGTTTCTGTGCTAGAAGTATCTGGAGAGGTTTGTGTCTGCTGGCTTGTTGTTTGTTCTACACTAGCTGAAGATATTTCTGTTGCAGATGAAGTCAATTCTGAAATACTTTCTGTTGTGGAAGATGGTGAAGATGGAGAGGTACCTGTTGTGGATATTGTAGTTTCCAGTGTTGAACCACTTTCACTTGTAGATGATTCTATAGTGGTTGTGCTCATAGGGGACATAGCTGTTGTAAATGTTGAGTAAGCTGTGGTCGTAGATTCAGTTTCTGTGCTAGAAGTATCTGGAGAGGTTTGTGTCTGCTGGCTTGTTGTTTGTTCTACACTAGCTGAAGATATTTCTGTTGTAGATGAAGTCAATTCTGAAATACTTTCTGTTGTGGAAGATGGTGAAGATGGAGAGGTACCCGTTGTGGATAATGTAGTTTCCAGTGTTGAGCCACTTTCACTTGTAGATGATTCTAATGTGGTTGTGCTCATAGGGGACATAGCTGTAGTAAATGTTGAGTAAGCTGTGGTCGTAGATTCAGTTTCTGTGCTAGAAGTATCTGGAGAGGTTTGTGTCTGCTGGCTTGTTGTTTGTTCTACACTAGCTGAAGATATTTCTGTTGCAGATGAAGTCAATTCTGAAATACTTTCTGTTGTGGAAGATGGTGAAGATGGAGAGGTACCTGTTGTGGATATTGTAGTTTCCAGTGTTGAGCCACTTTCACTTGAAGATGATTCTAATGTGGTTGTGCTCATAGGGGACATAGCTGTTGTAAATGTTGAGTAAGCTGTGGTCGTAGATTCAGTTTCTGTGCTAGAAGTATCTGGAGAGGTTTGTGTCTCCTGGCTTGTTGTTTGTTCTACACTAGCTGAAGATATTTCTGTTGTAGATGAAGTCAATTCTGAAATACTTTCTGTTGTGGAAGATGGTGAAGATGGAGAGGTACCTATTGTGGATATTGTAGTTTCCAGTGTTGAACCACTTTCACTTGTAGATGATTCTAATTTGGTTGTGCTCATAGGGGAAATAGCTGTTGTAAATGATGTTTGAGTTGACTGTTGGCTGCTTGTTTGTTCTACACTAGCTGAAGATATTTCTGTTGTAGATGAAGTCAATTCTGAAATACTTTCTGTTGTGGAAGATGGTGAAGATGGAGAGGTACCTATTGTGGATATTGTAGTTTCCAGTGTTGAGCCACTTTCACTTGTAGATGATTCTAATGTGGTTGTGCTCATAGGGGAAATAGCTGTTGTAAATGTTGAGTAAGCTGTGGTCGTAGATTCAGTTTCTGTGCTAGAAGTATCTGGAGAGGTTTGTGTCTGCTGGCTTGTTGTTTGTTCTACACTAGCTGAAGATATTTCTGTTGCAGATGAAGTCAATTCTGAAATACTTTCTGTTGTGGAAGATGGTGAAGATGGAGAGGTACCTGTTGTGGATATTGTAGTTTCCAGTGTTGAGCCACTTTCACTTGAAGATGATTCTAATGTGGTTGTGCTCATAGGGGACATAGCTGTAGTAAATGTTGAGTAAGCTGTGGTCGTAGATTCAGTTTCTGTGCTAGAAGTATCTGGAGAGGTTTGTGTCTCCTGGCTTGTTGTTTGTTCTACACTAGCTGAAGATATTTCTGTTGTAGATGAAGTCAATTCTGAAATACTTTCTGTTGTGGAAGATGGTGAAGATGGAGAGGTACCTGTTGTGGATAATGTAGTTTCCAGTGTTGAGCCACTTTCACTTGTAGATGATTCTAATGTGGTTGTGCTCATAGGGGACATAGCTGTAGTAAATGTTGAGTAAGCTGTGGTCGTAGATTCAGTTTCTGTGCTAGAAGTATCTGGAGAGGTTTGTGTCTGCTGGCTTGTTGTTTGTTCTACACTAGCTGAAGATATTTCTGTTGCAGATGAAGTCAATTCTGAAATACTTTCTGATGTGGAAGATGGTGAAGATGGAGAGGTACCTATTGTGGATATTGTAGTTTCCAGTGTTGAGCCACTTTCACTTGTAGATGATTCTAATGTGGTTGTGCTCATAGGGGAAATAGCTGTTGTAAATGTTGAGTAAGCTGTGGTCGTAGATTCAGTTTCTGTGCTAGAAGTATCTGGAGAGGTTTGTGTCTGCTGGCTTGTTGTTTGTTCTACACTAGCTGAAGATATTTCTGTTGTAGATGAAGTCAATTCTGAAATACTTTCTGTTGTGGAAGATGGTGAAGATGGAGAGGTACCTATTGTGGATATTGTAGTTTCCAGTGTTGAGCCACTTTCACTTGTAGATGATTCTAATGTGGTTGTGCTCATAGGGGACATGGCTGTAGTAAATGTTGAGTAAGCTGTGGTCGTAGATTCAGTTTCTGTGCTAGACGTATCTGGAGAGGTTTGTGTCTCCTGGCTTGTTGTTTGTTCTACACTAGCTGAAGATATTTCTGTTGTAGATGAAGTCAATTCTGAAATACTTTCTGTTGTGGAAGATGCTGAAGATGGAGAGGTACCAGTTGTGGATATTGTAGTTTCCAGAGTTGAACCACTTTCACTTGTAGATGATTCTAATGTGGTTGTGCTCATAGGGGACATGGCTGTTGTAAATGATGTTTGAGTTGACTGTTGGGTGCTTGTTTGTTCTACACTAGCTGAAGATATTTCTGTTGTAGATGAAGTCAATTCTGAAATACTTTCTGTTGTGGAAGATGGTGAAGATGGAGAGGTACCCGTTGTGGATAATGTAGTTTCCAGTGTTGAGCCACTTTCACTTGTAGATGATTCTAATGTGGTTGTGCTCATAGGGGACATAGCTGTTGTAAATGTTGAGTAAGCTGTGGTCGTAGATTCAGTTTCTGTGCTAGAAGTATCTGGAGAGGTTTGTGTCTGCTGGCTTGTTGTTTGTTCTACACTAGCTGAAGATATTTCTGTTGTAGATGAAGTCAATTCTGAAATACTTTCTGTTGTGGAAGATGGTGAAGATGGAGAGGTACCTGTTGTGGATATTGTAGTTTCCAGTGTTGAACCACTTTCACTTGTAGATGATTCTAATGTGGTTGTGCTCATAGGGGACATAGCTGTTGTAAATGTTGAGTAAGCTGTGGTCGTAGATTTAGTTTCTGTGCTAGAAGTATCTGGAGAGGTTTGTGTCTGCTGGCTTGTTGTTTGTTCTACACTAGCTGAATATATTTCTGTTGTAGATGAAGTCAATTCTGAAATACTTTCTGTTGTGGAAGATGGTGAAGATGGAGAGGTACCTGTTTTGGATATTGTAGTTTCCAGTGTTGAACCACTTTCACTTGTAGATAATTCTAATGTGGTTGTGCTCATAGGGGAAATAGCTGTTGTAAATGTTGAGTAAGCTGTGGTCGTAGATTCAGTTTCTGTGCTAGAAGTATCTGGAGAGGTTTGTGTCTGCTGGCTTGTTGTTTGTTCTACACTAGCTGAAGATATTTCTGTTGTAGATGAAGTCAATTCTGAAATACTTTCTGTTGTGGAAGATGGTGAAGATGGAGAGGTACCTATTGTGGATATTGTAGTTTCCAGTGTTGAGCCACTTTCACTTGTGGATGATTCTAATGTGGTTGTGCTCATAGGGGACATAGCTGTTGTAAATGTTGAGTAAGCTGTGGTCGTAGATTCAGTTTCTGTGCTAGAAGTATCTGGAGAGGTTTGTGTCTGCTGGCTTGTTGTTTGTTCTACACTAGCTGAAGATATTTCTGTTGTAGATGAAGTCAATTCTGAAATACTTTCTGTTGTGGAAGATGGTGAAGATGGAGAGGTACCTATTGTGGATATTGTAGTTTCCAGTGTTGAGCCACTTTCACTTGTGGATGATTCTAATGTGGTTGTGCTCATAGGGGACATAGCTGTTGTAAATGTTGAGTAAGCTGTGGTCGTAGATTCAGTTTCTGTGCTAGAAGTATCTGGAGAGGTTTGTGTCTGCTGGCTTGTTGTTTGTTCTACACTAGCTGAAGATATTTCTGTTGCAGATGAAGTCAATTCTGAAATACTTTCTGTTGTGGAAGATGCTGAAGATGGAGAGGTACCAGTTGTGGATATTGTAGTTTCCAGTGTTGAGCCACTTTCACTTGTAGATGATTCTAATGTGGTTGTGCTCATAGGGGACATGGCTGTTGTAAATGATGTTTGAGTTGACTGTTGGCTGCTTGTTTGCTCTACACTAGCTGAAGATATTTCTGTTGTTGATGAGGTCAATTCTGAAATACTTTCTGTTGTGGAAGATGGTGAAGATGGAGAGGTACCTGTTGTGGATAATGTAGTTTCCAGAGTTGAGCCACTTTCACTTGTAGATGATTCTAATGTGGTTGTGCTCATAGGGGACATAGCTGTTGTAAATGTTGAGTAAGCTGTGGTCGTAGATTCAGTTTCTGTGCTAGAAGTATCTGGAGAGGTTTGTGTCTGCTGGCTTGTTGTTTGTTCTACACTAGCTGAAGATATTTCTGTTGTAGATGAAGTAAATTCTGAAGTACTTTCTGTTGTGGAAGATGGAGAGGTACCTGTTGGATGAAGCAGTTGTAAATGTTGACTGTTTGTGTATGTTTGCTTGTGAAAAGAGTGGTTTGAATGTTTTGTAATTTATTTGAATTTTCTGTATTTATTTATTTATTCATTTTTAATTATAATTATTTAATATTATTTGCATAATTATTTGGCAAATTATATAGATTCTGACCTATTTTTTCTAGATGATTATTAAGATTAGGATGTTTTTTTTTTCTTCATTGAATTGATTACATTTTAAATTACTTTTAGTTGTGGTTGTATCAACATATATTATTGTATTTGTTGTTTGTTTTATTAATTATTAAGTGTAAATCAGATAAAAGGTGCATTTTAACATCAATACTTAAACAGGGCCTTTAATGTTTCAATTCAATATTTAAATATTATTTTCATAAAATGTTTGTCTTGCATGCAAATTTTTACATATCTTGTAACTATTGTCTTTCTTAAACAAAAAGAGCCAAGGTTAAATTTTTGGCAACAGTTACCCTTTATCTACCCGAGTTAAACTTTCGTGTAAAAGCATAATTAGAATGGAAATGGCACTTTTAAGTTTCACAGTATTTTCGTTTTAGGTCAAAATGCCTTTTGAATGGGCGTGCTAGGGGCACTTCTATGATAGGATCAAGATCGCTATTTTTAAAACACTAAGAAGACTGGACACAACATGAACCTGTGCTCGAAGTATCACCAGGGGCTCTACACATGAACTTGAGCATTGACTATATTGTTTGTGTACACAAAGTTTACTAAAAAGAAAGGTTTTGAACTGTAGCTGTTGTTATTCCCGGCCACCGACATTTTGTCAGTCAAAAATAGTCGATCTGTATCACTGAATCATTTCATTATTATATGAGGATCCTTTTTCAAGTACAAGGTCAATATTGATTTTCACTAATGACAAAACAACAAATTATTCGTGAATTTATATGGAACTAAGGTTTAGGAGCTTTCCATCTTTACTCTCCTCCCTATTATGGAGAGTAAAGTCAAATGGCTTACGCAAAACAATATTCAGACTTATAAAACCGTGCGTACGCCAGAACCTGCGCAGAATCCACTTTATAAATCCCACTCAGCAGAAGATTGTGTGCACATGCGTTTCCACCCCGAAATAACCATATATGGAGCTTACAACGCCTAGTTTTACTATGCATATCCTCATCTGCATATCATTTGCATATTATTATTCATCCACGTGATAACATGTTTAACGGTAAGACATTCGAAAAATATGAAATACGGATGTGCCGTCAAATTACATTAATGAAAATCATTTAGTAGCCTATCCTTGCCTTGTTTTTGAATAAATAAATCAAATAGTGTAAAATACATTTCAGAGAAAGTTTTTCTCAATCTATTCCACTGGCCAAATAGTATTTTTAATTGATTTATATTTTTAATGGAAACGGATATACCTTGTTGTGCATTATTTGCATGCAACTATTTTCTCGGACAATCTGCTATTATCATGTTAAGCAATTATCTCTAGTTAAAACATTAAAAACACAGCATGCCAGTTTTTAACAAGTTTTTAAAAGCATTGCATCCACAACATATATTTCAATTTATTGGGAAAAAAAATGTTGTAACTTCTCAGTAATGATTTCATGTAATTGAACTATCATTAATGAGAATGGCATATTTAATCAAAATGTTTATATCAGGAGTAAAACATTAGTTTAAATCCTTATTTTATCTATTTAAACTGTTATTTTGAGCATGCACTGTATTTATGATTAGGACTCAGAAGATTTTACGGTTTTACTTCATCTGTCGTTAGATAGGATATGCGCCAGTTTCATAAACTGACATTTAAGAAGGGATGGATATGTGCTTCAAGCGATAGGCTTGGTGAGTGAAATTATATTTGTATTAACTTTCTGTATATGTATAATTTTCTTTAGATTTTCTGTCTAAAAGTGACCAAAAAGACATTTAACTCCAGTTATCAGTGTTGCCAAACTGCTCCGTCTCCAAAACACTCGTATGCATTGGTCAGAGTTTTCCCGTCAAGTTTGTTTTTATAAATCACAACCTATGCGTCGGAAGTGGCGTACGACTCTTTCAGGGCCTGTTTTGTGCGTACGCAACGGTTATAGATGAGGCCCCAGGGGTGTCCAAACCTGCTCCTGGAGGGCCACTTTCCTTGTTTAGCTCCAACCCCAATTAAACACACCTGAACTAGCTAATCAAGATCTTCAGACTAACTAGAAACTTCCAAGCGCATGTGTTGGAGAGAAACTGGCCCTTCAAGAGTAGGATTGGACACCCATTTTAATTGAAAATGGCTTGATTTAATTAAAACAATTTTTTACTTATTTTGATGAGTTAAAGTGACGTAAAAACATACGTTGTCATGACTTATTGATCATATAATTTTTTACAGTGTTAATTGAGACATGGGAGAATTTGTTGTGAACCTCTACTCTCATACAACCGGTATTTGTGACAATTGTATTACCTACATAAACTCCTATGCTGTATAGTACAAATTCACAAGATAATTATATGTTCTTGTGTCAACTATGGAAGCTTGTTTCCACCACTGAATTACAAATAAAAAAGGATCTGACTTTTTTTCCTCACAATTGCAAGTTTACATCTCACAATAAACTCGCAATGCTCATTGCATGATATAAAGTTGCAATTGCGTGTTATAAAGTTCGAATTGCATGATATAAAGTTGCAATTGCAATGTAAGTCAGAATTGCGAGTTATAAAGTCAGAATAGTGAGATATAAACTCACAATTGCAATTTAAGTCAGAATTGTGAGTTATAAGGTTGGAATTGCTTAATATAAACTCGCAATTGCAAGTTATAAAGTCAGAATTGCATGGTATACAGGCGAAACTCGAAAAATTAGAATATCGTGCAAAAGTTCATTTATTTCAGTAACTCAACTTATATTTCAAGCCTTTATTTGTTATAATTTTGATGATTATGGCTTATAGCTATGAAAACCTTTTCACAATATTCAAATTTTGAATTTGGTGTTTTCATAAGCTGTACGCCATAATCATCAAAATAATAACAAATAAAGGCTTGAAATATCTCACTTTGCATGTAATGAGTCTATATAATATATTAGTTTCACCGCTTAAGTTGAATTACTGAAATAAATTAACTTCTGCAATTAAAATTGTTCGTGTTTCATCTGTAAAGTTGTTAAGTCAGAATTGCCAGATATAAACTTGTAATTGCAATATAAGTCAGAATTGTGAGTTATAAAGTCAGAATAGTGTGATATAAAGTCGCACATTTTTTTTTTTCAGAATTGCACTTTTTTGCAATTCCAAATTTAAAAACATGCAAAAACACAATTCTGAGACTATATAACACATCTTTTTTTTTTCAGAATTGGAATTTATAACTTGCAATTGCGTGTTTATATCTCACAATAATGTGAAAAGAAGTCAGAATTGTGAGATATAAATTCGTAATGGCAAGAAAAAATGTCAGAATTGCGAGGTATAAAGTCAGATTTGCGAGGTATAAAGTCAGATTTGCGAGGTATAAAGTCAGAATTGCGAGGTATAAAGTCAGATTAAAGCCCCCCATAAAGCCCCCCATCATGGTCCTGTACAGCTCCAGGTCCATTACCAGAGCTGTGAAGATTGCGGCCGACCCCTCTCATCCTGCAAACAGTCTGTTTAATTTACTCCCCTCTGGAAAACGGTACAGGGCCTTTCTGGCCAAAACATCACGCCACCGCAACAGTTTTTTTCCCAAAGCAATAGCCCTCCTGAATGACTCTTAAATCTGGAATTCATTGCACTTTATTTTTTATTTTTTATTTAACACTATTTAGATTCTACACTCATATTAACCTATTGCTCATAATGTCGCTGTCTGTCCTGTTTTGTGTTTTTGTTTTTCTTTGTCTTTCTGTTTTACTGTGTGTTGCCTGCATGGAGAAGACCAATCCAAATTCCTAGTATCTGTATACATGGCGAAAATAAAGTTGAATTGAATTGAATTTGCGAGGTATAAAGTCAGAATTGCGAGCTCTTAAGTCAGAAATCGCGATAAAAAGTTACAATTATCTTGCTCACCCTTCCATGTGTGAAGCGCTTTGAGTACCCAGAAAAGCGCTATATAAATGTAACGAATTATTAACAAATTATTATTATCTTTTAAATTGTTTTATTCCGTGGTAGAAACAAGTTTTCCATAGGTCCATAGTTTTTTCTAACAGCTTTTTTTTTAATTACAACATTTAAATTACAACATTTTGGTTTTAAATAATCCATTTAGTTAAATAAATAAAAACGAATATGAGAGGCTTTTGAAACTTACCTGATGTTGCTCGAAGGCTGAAATATACCAGCAGGATTGAGGCAGCAAAGAAAGATTTTTTCCAGAAATTCATGTTGAGATATTTGTTTGTTTAAAATTAATTTATAAAATATCTCTGCTTTGAGGTTTGCTTTATCCAGCAAAATTCATGTGAAAACCGTCAGCCAAATGCACCTGCCATCAGTCTCAGTTAAAATTTCAATATCAACCTGATGAATATGATGTGTCCGTGTTTCCTGCAAGCAATAAATGTCATCAGGTAATGAAAAAGATTGTTTTAAGAAAGTTAAGTTCACGCCTTATGTAAAGAGGACACACTGATTGGGAGTGCATGTGCTTTTGAAATGCCTGAACAGCCATGTGACCTTTACCTGCTAAGCCCTTCCCGGGAAATCTCACGAGGAGAAAAACGAAACTTTCTCCTTTTCATATGTGTATCTTTTTAAATATTGTATTTTGTTCTCAATTTTACTTGTTTCCTTCTTTTAAACACTTAAAGACAAGAGAAACTGTTAAAACACATGGTAATAATAATCATAATTATACGTTTTATTTGTACAGTGCCTTTACATTGCTTTATAAAGTACCGTAGATACAATAAAAAAAGATAACAGACAATAGATAATAATGGCAAGACAGTAGTATGCAGAGAAGAGAACAAAATAGAAGATTAAAGCAGAGATAATAATAGATAATAATAGAGATAGTAAAAGGGCATTACATAGACAGGGTCAGCATAGAATAATGTACAAAGAAATACAGAACACAGACTAAGAATGGTAACATTCAGAAAACAAATGGGTTTTGAATTCAGAAGTATTATTAATGCAGCAGAGTGACCGGGAAAGGTTAATTCCATAAGATGGTAAGATGAAGTGTAGATATAGTTTCAGTTCATTGGCTATTCCAGTTCACGCATTTCAATTCAATTTAAAACAACCGTAGTTATTTAACATTTTGTCTGTCTTTAAGGTGAATAATAAATAATAAGTGAATATAATAGGCAGTTTATCACTCTAAAAAGAGCCAAAGATTACCTGAAAGTTTGGCATTCAAAGATCCAAATGAATTGTTTCCCAAAACTACACAGACTGGAGATATAGAGGACTGGACGCTTGTCTTTTGAGTTGATGCTTTGTTTTACATTCAACAGTTTTTGTTATAGCCTAATAGGCAACCGAGGGTTAAATGACTGTGTCACATTATCATGTTACACTCTTCACAAACTAATCAGTTTAACAGTTAACCTGAGAAGTTGATATGCGGTTGCTAGGATGTGCATAAATATTGCGCACGTCAATCCTGCAGTGATTTTTCCACCCGTTTTATCGTCTGCCAGAAAAAAAGTCATAAATCAGCAACACCTCTCCTCAACCAGCCACATAATTTGAAATATAATTTATGTTTATCGCATAAAAAATGCAGGACGAGTTAAGCTTGAAATGTAATACTTGATGTGTGTTCCTTCCTCCTTGTGAAATTCTATAAATAGCAACATTCAACTTTGTTAATCCATTTCTTAGGGCAACCACAGGGAAACAATGAATGACTTTACAGTACAGTATGTCGGTCCTTGACCTATGGTCATGTCTTCCACACCTTTTTGCTATCTAACACGTTTTTGAGTCATTAAGAATATCCTTAGTCATATATATTGCATTGAACCAAAGGCCATTTCCACGGAAATGACAAACAGATACCGTGGAGGAAACACCTTTAAATCTGTGCTGAGAGCTAATTGATGGTTTAGAGACATTGCATTGTTTATCCCTCACACGGGAGGTGAGCTCAAACAATGGATCGAAGCGTTCTGTATTCTCAGTCGATTTTAACATTAAACATTTTCAAGAAATACAAAAACATACCTAACAAACACACTCACCCTGTTTAAACCAGCCTCAGCTGGATTGCTAGTCTTAGCTGGTTTAAGATGTTCTCCTAGCCTGGACAAACTGGTGTGTTTAGCTGAGCAGTGTGATAGATTTTTTTAACATTTATTTTTCTTGCAGGAACAACAATCATATGTTTTTGAATGTTGTAGGTTTACAAACTCTTTGGTGAAAACTCGTGACTTTGGTGAGTGTAAAAATAACAAATATGGGAAATGAAACTAGACGCATGTCTAGGTTTGAAACCGTAAAAGGGGTGGATGATTATGATTTCACTTTTTTAACTTTAGTTAGTGTGTAATGTTGCTGTTTGAACATCTGCTAAGTTACGAAGCTCAAAGTTCAAAGCAAAGGGAGATATTTGCTCCTTTGCAAATATCAGTCCTTAAAAAGCAATTTTTAAGGTCTACAACAAACGGCTGGTAGGAACTACACGACATTCCTCCCGGATTAGTGACATCACCAACCCTAGAATTTACATAAACCCCGCCCCCAGAACACGATTTATAGATGATCAAGACAGAATATGCTAATCAATGACTAGAAGATAACTACACATCAGCTGCATAAATTCATCAACTAACCATTCAGAAATGTCCTGTTGCTTCTACATGTTGTCACTTCTTCTTGAGTCTCTCCATCATTGTCTGACTCCGGTTTGATCATAAAAGGCTAAAAGGTTTTGAAAATTTCAGTGCATGTGTGTGTGAGTTCAAGCTGTTGAAGCTCCGCCCCCTGTGCCGGGAGCAGCGGCTCATTTGCATTTAAAGGGACAGACACAAAACGGTGCGTTTTTGCTCACCCTTAAAAAGTGACAATTTTAACATGTTATATAAAAATTAGGGCTGTGCGATATTGAAGAAAAATGCGATAACTCCTTAAATAATGCGATATTCGATATGCGATACGATAATGCTTAAAGTGTGTAAACTAAACTTAAATTATCTTTAAAATATATTTAAAATGATATAACCTACATGTGTTTCACATTCTTTTTATGACAAGAAAACATCCTTATAACTTCTGAAAGTGAACATCAGTGTTTTACTGTAGCATAAGAAGTGTTATTTTAACATCAGTGTAAACCACAGGGTTTCAGGTTATCCTACATTAGGTTTATTTAATAAAAGATACTGAATCATAAAATATAAAAATAAAACATTGCTTAGTTTTCACTGTATGAATTAAATATATCCTGATACTTATTAATGCTAAAAAAAACTTTGTCTTTTGTTCATGACCCCATTTATTGCAAGCTGTTGCGATATGCATATTGCGATATATACATTTGCGATATTTCGATAAATTCAATATATTGCGCAGCCCTAATAAAAATATCTGTGGGATGTTTTGAGCTAAAACTTCACACACACACTCTGGGGACATCAGAGACTTATTTTACATCTTGTGAAAAGGGCATTACACCACCCCTTTAAAACAAAGTTTACTTTACCTAGTAACAGAAGGGTTTGCATATGAAGAACCAATCAAATTGTGGGGAAATTATGTAATGTTTCATGTCATTTTGCCATACCTCCTTATTCTATAAAAAACTGTTGTATTATTTTAGCTGGTGGGATTCTCAATGGAATTAGTCTGAGATCTCGGCCCGTGATTAAAGCGTTTAGAGGACATTTGCTGAAGTCTGTCTGTCATTATTGCTGCAGCAAGATAGTTAGGGGAGTAAGTTAGAGTTAGGGAACTCGGATGAAGTCGACTGTAGACTCACTGGAGTATAGACTATACGTCGACGGAAGACGTTACGGGACGTCGATTGGAGACGAGACCCAGATACGTAGATAGTTGTAGGGAAAAAATCTACGACAGCAGTCAACTGGTTCCCAGTCTGAGTCTGCTTTTGGGAAATGAAACCAAGATTGTTTCAAAGCAAGCTTTACAGTGATAAAGAGAAAAATAATGATTAAATGATGCAAACAGGATGAAGTTCTGCTGTGCGCAGCTCTGAGAAAGACAATAGTAAACAGTCATCATTCAGTCATTAATCAGTTCAGTGTTGATCCAGTTTGGTTCAATAACTGTGTAAAGTTAATCAATAAATGGAATAAGTTCAATTCATAAAACAGCTCTTAAGAAACAGTGATGGTCATATTTTAGGATTATATCTGAATATTAGACCGTAATTCAATTAGGATATTTTAAGTACCTTTTATAAATGTGCTAAGAAAAACAATTGCACTGGCATGTTTTAAGATATGTCAGTGTGTACTTTCAGTTGAAACGGCTCAAACGTCTAGGATTGGAACTGAAAAAAAAAAGTGAAAAAAAAAGTTAATTTCACACGCATATTTTTAAGTAAATTTCACATATAAAATTAAGTAAACTCTACTTAACTAAGTGAAAGTAACAAACAAAATAAGTTATTTTAACTTCGCTAGTAAAAGGTTGAGTAATATCTATGTAGTTGAAGTTTCCTTTGCTACATTTCACTCAAAAAATACAACATTGAACTAAACCACACTTTTAAAGTAAATGCTTTACTTAGAAACATCTCAGTAATTAATACAATAGAAACGAGTCACATATCATCTGAAACCAGAGACCTGGTAGACAATACACAATGACGGTAACATTTGATGGATCGTTTTGTGTTTAAATGTGTCATGTTGAGTGGAAAATGAACTCCATATGTCATAAAATGGCAAGTTACTAATCCTAACAACAAAAGCGATGTTAGAACACTGTAAATACAGCTGGAAAACAGTGAAAAATCAACCTCATTAATTATTCAAGGCCCAGTGCATGATGGGAACAACAGTATCAGAAAAGTTGAGTCATTTTACTTAATTTTATAATGTTGATATTTACGCTTTCATTTCTACACGCTTGAATTGAATACAAATATGGAATTTATTTAGTTTTTTAAATGCTTGCCTGAACTAACTTTTTCATGTAAATTACATAGTTTTTTTTTGGGTACACTCTAAAAAATGCTGGGTTGTTTCAACCCAATTTTCGGTCAAATATGGACAAACCCAGCCGTTGGGTTACATTTTTAAATTACATTTTTAACCCAACGTTTGGGTTTGTCCATATTTGACCCAAAATTGGGTTGAAACAATCCAGCATTTTTTAGAGTGAATTACTTCACCACAAAATCATTTTTTTGAGAAACCGGGGGAAAGTGTCCCCATAAGCAAGACAAAAGCGACAGTGGCTAATAGTTTGAAGAGCTAGACGGGCCTGAACACTTTAGGGACGGTGAACAGTGACTCTGACTGATGTTCTTGTGTAAGTTTCACACTCTAAAAAATGCTTTGGGTCAAATATGGACAAACCCAAACGTTGGGTTAAAAATGTAACCCAATGGCTGGGTTTGTCCATATTTGACCCAAAATTGGGTTGAAACAACCCAGCATTTTTTAGAGTGCTGTGCTTATTTTTGTTGCTTATTTCAAATTAAAAGAGTTTGTAGAAAGTGTATTGTCTTCCACAAAGCATCCTTTTTTGTCACAGGCTTTCTAGGTTTTCTTTTTTTTTACCTCCAGTGTATGATTATACATACAAATAGTTTGATACACTTGTATTTATTGCTTTAAATTTTACATTTCATTTGAAGTCAAGCCTTGCTTAAATCTTCCATTAATTCTCGGAAATTATTTTGAATAATTTAAATAATCTTTTTTGAATAAATAATAATTTGTTACATTTATATGAATGCATTTTTTGAAGTAGTGTGATTAATTTAATTTGTAGTTTGCATCGTGTGGCTGAAGAATTGAGAACTGTTATGACTTTTAATTGTCGTTTTTACAAGATATTTCAATTTAAGATAGCAGCAATAAGTAACACAACTGTATAAATATTGAGTAAAACAAGCTGATATCAAGCTGTAAAAAGCGGCGAGTTGACATAGGTAAATCTGATTCGTTTCCTCGTTCCACGTGGACATGTGGTCTATTTCAGGGTGAGGACTCTTTGAACTTTTAGAAGACAAACTCTGAGTGTTTTGTATTGACTGATCCCTATCAGGTTCTCATCACGTTGCCTAGCCAACACAAATGTTATGTTAGAATGATTTATAGACTAGTATTTATGAATTATTTATATACTATTATAGTATTTATGAATTTATTTGAATTAGCTTTTATTTTTATATATTATATTTCATTTTAGTTTGATTTAGTGGTGCTTTTGTCATTTTTTTTAAATGTTACAAATATATTTCTATTTAGCAATTTTATCCCAGTTTTAGTTCATTTTAGTACTTCAACCTCAACTTATCAAATTTTTTAATCAAATGTTTTTTTTTAGTTTATGATTTTCATCTAATATTTATATTTTTTTATACTTATAAATAAGTAATTTTTATATATTATATATAAAATATATATTATTTATATTTTCATGCTGACGGACATGTGTACTTGTTTTAATTAATTAATGATATAGATCTCGATTTTTAGTCCTTATTGGGTTTGTTTATATATTTTAAACTCATTGCATTTTTTCTATGTAAATATTTTGCAAACTTTGTGTAAATCTGTATTGTATTTTAATTTACTTAATATATAATATTTTATTATATATATATATAGATTTTTATTTTATTTTACTTGAACTTATTTCAATAAATATTTTGTTGTTGTTGTTTTAGTCAAAAACAACACTGAGTGTCCAAGAGTGAAGTTTGAGAAATCTTTTTCTTGATAGATTTCATATTTTAACCTTCTGTCTTATACTTTTATATATAGGCAACACAAAATAAAAACAATTGTGCATTTCTAACGTACTTCATAACGTATTATGCATGTATTCTGGCTTGCCAGCAGAGTTGAGCTGCAATAGTTTTATATAATACTATTACATTCAGATTCAATAAAACAAAAGCACAATTCTATTTCAGCTGCTTTACTCGTGCAAGTCAAAACACACAGCCATCCATAAAGCCTTTTGACACGCCATTGGTAAATTGAATTACACTATTCATGTGTTTTACAACCACCATAAAAGATAAGAAACCAGTATTCAAACAGTATTGCATCTTATCTTTCCAACAGCAATCAGATTCACTACATTTGCACTGTAACTTCATGGTCTCAACAGTACGTTCTTCTAAACAATTTACATATTTCAAGTCATTTAAAGTAAAGAGCCAAGCAAAATGTAATATTTTCACTAGTATATGACAAAAGAATGAGACTACTTCAGATGACTCACTAAAAAACATGTACAGTGTAAGAGCCGGGCGTGTGTCCATTAACAAGCACTGTCCAGCATCCCTCAGTTGATTTAAGTACGTAATAGACTTACACAATGCATTTGCTGGGTTTATAGCTTATATTTATTACTCTTGTATTTAATAAGCTCACCTCAGAAAGAATTTGTGCCCTCTGACAAATAATTTAATACCAGTACATGGGTGTATACAGCTATATACATCAGTACAAGGCTATAAAGGAGTTACACAATTGTGTGTAGACATTTATAGGATCAGATCCGGTGACCTGAAATTAAACAAAGAACAGTGTTCATTTCCACTTTAAGTTTAGTTTCCCCGGGCCAGATCATTTATTAATTTCTTTTGTTAGCTGATCATTGGTTCTCAGTGACGTGAGAACGTGTTTACAACAGTTTAATGATTACAGAATTCACTTTCAGGCTCTTATCTTCCAAACTGTTTTATATTTTATTGGGTAACATGGAAATCTGAATCACGCGTATTGTTTAAACCTATGCTGAAGCTTGTTGTCAAAACCATTCAAATATTAACAACAACAAAAAACACTACAGCGATGCAAAGCACACATAAACACTTTATTTTGGTTTTACAGCTCCACTTGGTCTTGACTGTCTGTTTTAACTTCTTCTGTCGAACTGGCTTTCTGTCTCCGGTCTGCTTCCGTTATTGTCATTGGATGCAGTGGGAAAAATCCAGCCAATCCTACAAGGAGAAAAAAAGGATCAGTGTCACAGAATGTGTGATTTGTGTTATCAGGTGACTTGACTTTTGCTGTAATCACTAAGCATTGTTTTCAAATGAAATAAGTGTAACTCCTCCACCCGGGTCCTTCTCACCCCGCTCCGTGCGGGTCTCGAACCCGGGTCCTTCTCACCCCGCTCCGTGCGGGTCTCGAACCCGGGTCTCCGGCATGAGAGTAAAGGTGCGTGCACACTACAAGTGACTTTGTCGCTGCAGGTCGCCAGTGGCTGGCGGTGAGGTCGCTAGTGGGCGTTCCCGCTACTGGTTGCCTAGTAATGTTTGTGAGTGACATTCACGGATGTTTCTCCATGTTGTAGACAACAAATCCGTTTTCTTGCCACTACAAACAAACATTTTGGAAGGAAAATTCTAAATATAAATGGAATCAGTATAACATGCATAATATTAAAGATGAACGAGAAACTGTGAGTGCTTTTTGCCATCGCGGCTATTTAATTGCAACAAACGGGCAAATACCGGTCTATATGGGTCCACGAAACCAGTCAGGCTCTGAGTCAGTACTGTGAACACCACTGTATGCACACGGAGATACATCACAACTTATAGCACAGTTTCTGACTGCTAAAATTAGCTTCTCGTTCAACTTGCCTCTGTCAGAGAGTGACGGATGATCACGTGCGCTCCACTGACTTCACTCCTATTGGTTGTCGCTCCCGAAAGTAGCTCTTCATTTGCATAAAGTTAAACACATTTCAACTTTGTCGCTACCAGATACGCGCCATCAGGTCGCCAACGGCCGCGATCGCGCGTGTCGCCGGAAAACGCCCGCTCCCCATTGAAATGAATGGTAACGTGTCGCTTTGTTGCTTGTAGTGTGCATGCACCTTCAGGCGTTCTAACAAGGAGGCTAAAGACTGCAGCCTCTAGCGTCTGTCGCTAGAGCGCCTATTGAGATCAGAGGAGTGAGGTTTACTCGCACAGGAACTACTAGCTGGCCTCCGTTACACTCACCCCCCTAAACCTCACTCCCATCCGGGTCACGGCACCAATGTAACCCCTCCACCCGGGTCTCCGGCATGAGAGTCAGGCGTTCTAACAAGGAGGCTAAATAAGTAAGAATTCTCCTTACCTAGAAGTTTGGCCACTGGTGTCGTCGTATGGGCGCCGCATCCAATCCAGTACTTGATCCTTTCGTAATTGAAGGCGACGAGTTTTTCATTATGATTGTTCGGGAGAGGGTCATATGAGCCCAGCTGCTCGATATATTTACCGTCTCTCGCCCGTTTGTTATAAGCAGCCACAATGCGGTAGAAAGGTCTGTTAGTGACGCCTCCTAATGCCAGCCTGATGACCACATGCCCACCGTGATATTTCTTGAGCAGGAAAGATGCTAAGACAAAGACAATAAATACACTTTATTTTAAATATTACTTCATACTAAGTATACTACAAATTCATTAAAGGTCCCGTTCTTCGTGATCCCATTTTTTTAACTTTAGCTAGTGTGTAATGTTGAACTCGTTACGTATTTCTGAAGGAGGGACTTCATAGAACAAGGAAGTAATCAGCCCGTTTTTAGGACAGTGAAAACAGCCGTATACAGATAAGTACATTTTGTGAAAAATACTATGTTTTTTTACATGCGAAACATGAACACATGTTATATTGCACACTGTAAACACAATCAAATGGGACCTTTAACATATTGCTTGAGACTAACTGGTATAAATATAGTAAAACTTTATTTGGAGTACTTTATTGCACAATGCATATTTCTTAATATTAAGCTTATTTAAAATGTTTTAATACCACTATTAGTACAAGGATAGTATGATCACTGTATAATATCAGTCTTTAAATGCAAGATATTTAAAGTGTACCTAAAGCGTACTTGCAATAGTTCCACCTTACCACAATCAAATATACTTAAGTATATCTTTAGTTGGACCTCAGTACTATTTTTGCATTAAAGGGATAGTTACATAGGGATAGATTGGAACTAATTTTGTACTTAAAGGGATATTTCACCTAAAAATTAAAATAATCCCATCATTTACTTAAGCCATCCTAGGTGAATATGTCTTTCTTCTTTCAGCCGAAAGTTATATTTAAAAAAAAAATCCTGGCTCTTTTTGGTACAATATCTCTTTAAGTACAAAATGATTTGTTCCCATTTAGAAGACTTTAAGTATATTAATTTAGTATACCAAAAGTACGATTGCAGGGTATTTATATTAAGTAGCCTACATGAATATGAAAATGTATTTGTTTGTGGTGGTATATACCTGAATTAATTTGAAATACATTTATTTTATGCTATTTATTTTTCACTAGAGCAGCATTTTGAGAAGTGTTTTGTATCATAAACATGAGGCTTTAATTCTGAAGTAAAGCAGTAATACTGCACTGTAAAAATTTTACATTTTCTAATGACTGGTGGTCACATCTAAATTTTTCAATTGGCCCAAGTGAGATTCTGCATATTTAATTTTATCCATTTTTTTACAGTGTGAGGTCCTGGATGATACATTTTAGGTGCCTTTTTTATTTGACACACATTTCAGAATATGGAGTCTCCACTTCAGATGTTCAGTTGAATCTTGTGTGTTATGCTGCCTTCACGTGCTACTGGAATTATCGTAAATACTAGTTCCCTAGTTAATAAATAGGACACGAACGCCCTCTCAAGTCAAACTTTGAATGCGATAAGATCACGACTTCAGATGTGCGAAGTAAGTTAGGATTTATCCGACAGCATTAGATTAGTAACGTTAAACATCCCAAATGTGAGTCTCCAGGACCAAAATAGAGAGCCATAGCATTAACAGTACTTACACAAATGGACCATGATTGACAGATTCCCTGTTGACAACAAAATATAGTGAGTAAACAGAACATATAAAATACCATATGACAAACTAAAATAATTGAGAGCATGCGTAATATGAACCGGTTTTCGCGTAAAACCCCCACATACCTTATAAATCCGGTAACTGCATGCAGAAACGTCTGTACTATTATGAAATATAAGCTTAACGTGTTAGTGGTAGCGCTTGAACACATACAATATGAAGACAGTCGATCAACAACATGACATTCGCAAGGGCGCCGACATGTTTTTCTTGCGGACCGGAAGTGTTTCTTGATGCTACAATGGCAAAGGCTTTGCTTATGAATATTAAGTACGTTACGTGTCGTCAGTACGTTCTAGGAATGTAACGCTACCGCAGCGTAGCGTCATTAATATTCATGTTTCTACGCTGCGTAGGTGTAATGTGATAAGTATAGACACTAGGTGGCGGTATTGTTCTACGAAGACCTGTTTTGCTTTTTGAAAACACGAATTAGCAAATAGTTTATTTATTCCATGATTTATTCAGACCTATGATTCAGACGTACAGTTCCGGTCAAAGGTTTGGAAACATTACTATTTTTTATATTTTAAAATAAATCTTTATTGCTTATAAATATTTATTTATTGAATAAAGATTTAATACATATTAAATTAAATATCATTAAATATAATTTTCTAAATACAAGCGACTTTAAAATGTAATTTATTTCTGTGATCAAAACTGAGTTTTCAGCATCATTACTCCAGTCTTCAGTGTCACATGATCCTTCAGAAATCACTCTAATATGATTTATTATCAATGTTGGAAACATTAAGTGCTGCTTATGTTTTTTTGTTTTTTTTTTGTTTGTTTTTGTTTGGATAAATACAAAGTTTAAAAGAACAGCATTTATTCAAAATAGAAATATTTTCTAACTTAAATCTTTACTATAATTTAACACATCCGTGCTGAATAAAAATAAAATCTTCTTTGAAAAAAGAAAGAAAAAAATGACTGAACCCAAACTTTAACGGTAGTGTATATTGTTACAAAGATTTATATTTTGAATAAATGCTGTTCTTTTTTACTTTTATTTATCAACGAATCCAGAAAAAAATATCACAGGTTATAAAAAAATATTAGGCAGCACAACTGTTTCTAACATTGATAATAAATCTGCATTATACTGATTTCTGAAGGATCATGTGACACTGAAGACTGGATTAATGATGCTGATAATTCATCTTTGATCACAGGAATAAATTATATTTTAAAATATATTAAAACCGAAGACCATTATTTTAAATTGTAATAATATTTCACAATAGTACTATTTTATCTGTATTTTTGATCAAATAAATGCAGGCTGAATGAGCATAAGAGACTTTAAAAATAGTAATATTTCCAAAATTTTGACCGGTTTTGATATTATTTTCACCGTCAGACAACTAAAGTATCACACCAGCATGGAAAAGCCCAGCTCTAAGTTGTACTGCCACATCACTGTTTTATAAAGTGCATCGTCATTAAACTTGCCCTGGAAAGTTGAAGTAAGTATTTAAATGAATAAAGAGTGAATGAACAGATATGCGGGGCAAACCAAATGCATCTTTTATGGTGGATCAGCAGAGAAAGTTGAGCTGAAAACTCCCATTCTTTTCATGTGTGTGTGATGCTCTTGTGAAGATCTCATGCTCCTGTGGACCATAAGACAAGCTTTTAAGGCCGTAATCATCCGTGACTGTCCTTCCCAGCTTCTTCGGGTGACCAGATAACGCACCAGAAAAAAGAGAATTCCTCACTTAAGGACAAGGTCTGTTTAAAACAACAAGCAGGGAACACGATTTTGATATTCCCTCTTCTATATGTTTATATGATAAGTGGTTGAGCCAGTGTCAAATCATCTAGAAGTTTAGTAATTGGGTAAATGATTTGTTTAAGTTGATCATCTTCATCTTCATCTTTGCAATGAGACCACAGCAGAGATGGAAACTGTGCATGCATCATAAATCTGTATAAAGAAATGCTTCAGTTTTGCAACTTGAATCCACTGTTTCTGTACCAAATATCAAATTAATATTGATTTAAGTCAATAAATAAACCCCAGAATGAATAGAAAATAATCAAATCAAATGTATTATGCTCATCATCACTAATACAATCCAAGATGATTGACTTATTATATGCCACCATTTCATCGTAATGATTTTAATCTGCTTTTATCATTATGGTGTGGTGGAGACAGAAGCTGGTTATGGACTATATTTTGGTAACTATAAGATTTTGACTCAAGCGTCTCTAAATGCTCATATGTGTTTGTTGTTTAGTAGTTGTTTTAAAAGTTGGATTCAAACACCATCATGTTCGTGCTAATAGTTAGTAACCACATTGACATACATTAAATCAATGTACTGTATGCACTGGAGTATGATAGATATTAAACAAATGATTGAACTGACTTGGGGCAAGTTGTCCTGTTTTCTTGCACTTTTATACAATATATTACAATATCTGTTGTCCAAAACAATGCATTATTTTTTTTTATGCAACCTTTTTTATTTTTGCTTTTTAGATAGATAGATAGATAGAAAAACTTTATTGTCTGTCTTTTCACGAATTGCTGTGTTTCATAATTGTGTTTACACAAGATCCTATTGTGACAAGATACCAGCTACATGGGGCAAGTTGTCACAAATGGACCAACATGTTCAGTGTCTTCATAGTTATTTTAAAGGCCTTTATTTGCTTTGATTAAAACTGGGAGTAAGAATATCCAGTTAAGGGATCTCCTCATTAATATAACTGATATTATATACCTGCATGTTTTACAGATCTGACTGTTTTAAGTGTGAGCATGTGATCTGTTATCTTCTAGGGTGAAGAGAGTTTGGCTTCACGAGTCATGGATCAAATGATCTGTTTTATCTGTCATGGGCTTGTGGACGGATTCACTGAAACTAATTCGGACTGCATGCAAAATGGATCCTGCCACTTTCATCATGGGCAAACAGAGAGTTTCCTTCATTCTGGTGAAAAGAGGGATGTCACTGATTAAGACATCTCGGCATGTTTATCACATGTTATTAAGGTTTGTGAGAGTCTCATGACTCTTTTATTTAAGAGCAAAACATAAGCTTATACATTAATGTTTGTAACTTTTAATTAATGTTTGATTTGCAGATCTATACACTTCTGTATCAGAGGGTGTAAACAGAAACGGTTATACCGCATTTTTCACTGTATTGATTGGGTAAGTAAATATTAAATATACAATAACGGCATGTAAACCAAACATCGCATTGACCAAACCGAAGTACTCATGATATTACATTTATGCATAGCAAGTTTGTTTGGCAAACCGTTTAAATGTATTGCAATTATAAGTCAAATAGGTTCTATATTATTATTCATACAAATGGCAACAATCCAAGAGTTGTAACATTGCAACGTCAAACCATTTTACTTTGTTTCTTGATGTAATCTTACGTTTATCTTAATATAAACTTTAGTAAACGGCCTTAATCAAGCAATTTGCATGTGAATGTGGCATCTGTAAATGAAAGAGATGAGAGAACGATTCCAGTGATGCCACGATCAGATCAGTTTGAGTGGCCTTCTGCACGTAGATTTGTCCTGGAGGATGATGGAAACAAATCATTCCCGTTGAAGGGCTTTATGGATGTAAAAGCCTTCTCTTTTTCTTGAGTTGGGCAGATTAGATGAGATCTCGTCTCCTCTTCATAGCGTGCCTTTAGCCGAGAGGGCGGTCAGGCCAGACAGTGGCAGCGCAGGATAGTCACACTTCATTAAAGATAAGAGCTCTCACCCCTGCGTTTAAGAAAGATACTTAACTCGCTGTGACCTCCCCGCTGGGTCGCGACCTGATCACACTTTGAGCGCGCAAGTTCAAGAGGTCAGACTTCAGTTTGCAGGACGCAAGAGGATATGGCCCTGTTCGTCTGAAGTTTCCCTGAGATCACAAAGACAGTTTTGTAGAAAACCAAGGTCGTTTTCTTCAAAAACATACATAAATCTAGCGAATGGAGTGCAATACATCTGAGGCATTCTTCACATCTGAATGACAAATAAACTAGCATGATAAAAAGCATCTACATTCTTAAAAATAAAGGTTCTTTGTCGGCATTGATGAACATTTCATGGAACCTTTCCATTCCACAAAAGGTTCTTTAGATTGTTCAAATTATATTCACACTAAGAAAAAAAGGTTCTTTTAAGAACTGTTGAAAGGTTCTTTGGGGAACCAACAATGGTTCTTCTATGGCATCGCTGTGAAAACACCTTTGGGAACCTTTAGGACTGTATATGTACATGGGTTTTTCTTTGTAATGTCACAAATGTGCTTTTTTTAGTAGTAACCTAAAAATACAGCAGGATGTTGAAGATTTTTTTTCCTTTTTTTAACTGAATTAAATCTAATCATTTAATAACATTTCGTATTATAAATCATAAAACCTGATTTAGATTTTTTTATTTGGATTTTGAATCTTAGATTTTTATATATGTGACACAACAGTGTTCTTGTCTGATTTTGTTTCGTTTTTTTTTTTTTTTTGTTAAAAAGAAAGAAACTGAACAGAATGGGCTCATTTTTAAGAAAATTGCAATTTTATCCCACCACAAGGATGTCAAAAGGGGTAATCAGGAACACAGCAGGATCTTAATTTGGGTCAATAGATCTTGATATCAGTTAATGTCCATGGTGTTCTGGGCAGAGCAATGACTCCTTTACAGAGGATTTGCTGCAATATGTTTTTCTAACCCTAAAGACCAACTTTAGATAGATTTAGATTGCTGTATTCAATTACAATTTTTCCTTTCTGTGAGGAGTTAGCATGTTCTCCCGGTGTCTGCATGTTTCTCCCGGTGCTCCGGTTTCCCACACAAAAAACACGCAGTATAGGTGAATTGGAGACGCTAAATTGTCTGTAAGTGTGCATTTGTGTGTGTGTGAGTCCCAAGCCATGTAATGGGAAGAGTCAGGGAAAGACCTAGCGACCTATCCCGTAAAAATCATCGCCAAGAAAATTCATGGACAATCTCTCATGTATGGCAAGAGATGGCTTATAGAAACACCAAGAGTCGGATGCGACTGAAATGCTTATGAATGAGTGAAACTGGACCAAATGTTTCATGCTTTTCATATTGTTAGTTTCTTTCTGGCTCTGAAATATGTGTTTGACAGAATTCATAATTGGCACTTCATTTGCGAGATAAAATGTAATTAAAATATTCATGAGCATGTTGTAATTGAAACATGCACTTGGGTTGATCTCAGGTCATTTTAGTCAGTGTAAATATTATTTAAAAAATATCCTGATGAATGATATTACAGAAAAGAAGAAGAAAAGAAGCTACCAGACAAATCTAAATTGTTCTTCTGTTGGGCACTTCTGGTAATGGAAGTTGCTTTTGATAGAGTTGAATGTTGCTATGGGCCAATAGGTCAATATCTGCGCTTCATGTCTTTGCACATTTTGAGGATTATTAGTGCAGGGCATTGGCTTCTTGACTTTATTGGATTCTGCGGGTGAATTTCTACAATCACTTATAGCAAAATTATGCTACTTTTTCATTGCTCACTCTAATCATGGGCTAAAGAAGCGCTCTGACATCCCATTCATATTTATACATATTAAAGCAAGATTCGTTTGAAATATTGTATTTAAATGACAAAGACAGGTGACACGTCTGCTTTTAGGTGATAAGGCATTTTGGCAATGCAGAGGACTATCTTTTCAACTGCTGTTTACCAATAAGTGTCTAAGACGTCTGCAGCTCGCCTTGATCGGCCCCCACATTCCTGCGTTCCTTAAGGAGTCCCCTCAAACACGAGGGGTTCTTCTCCTCCACTCCAATCCATCTCTGCGATCCAGCAGGCCTCCTACTGCGCTCCTCTAAAGCCTGTCAGAGGGGGGAGTCTCCAGATGCATGTGCTTCCAGGCATGGGAGTGTATACTAGTGCCTTCCACATACAGGAATTGCAACATCTACTTTTCAAAACTGCACTTGGGAAAAGTGAAACTTCAAAACGACGTGAACATGAGATGCGATGCTTAATGCATGTTGCAACTCAAAAGGCTTCACATTTTTTGGTTTTGATTTCACCTTTCACCAAGAAGTGAGCAAACTCATGATGGATGAAAACATGCATGGGTAAAAAAAAACGTACATTGAAGGAGGGACTTATCAAGAGACCATGGCTGCATCCGAAATACCACATACTTATACTATATAGTTGG
This sequence comes from Phoxinus phoxinus, assembly GCF_949152265.1. Lineage (NCBI taxonomy): Eukaryota > Metazoa > Chordata > Actinopteri > Cypriniformes > Leuciscidae > Phoxinus > Phoxinus phoxinus. Next base: position 26,553,650 of record NC_136897.1, read on the forward strand.
CAAAAATCAATATGACAAGAGTATGTGTGAATTCACAGTGCTCATTAAAGAGTAGGCAAAAAGTACCCAGATGGCCTATACTTCTGGAAAGAGTCTGAGTGTGTGTACGATGGACACTTTAGTATCCCATGAGGCCACGGGAGAGGATTTGTGAAAGACAGTGACAGTGCCAACATGGTGAGTGTCTGGATTAAATTTATACTAGAACATACTTTTTTGAGCGGCCATGAAGTAATAGTGGGAACTATTACTCAAGAGAGTATGTGATTTCAGACCCAGCCCATATCAGCCTTAAATTAGCATGGTTTTTGCATGGACAAGCACACCTTTTTTTTTTTCTTTTTTTTTTTTTTTTTTTACAGAAAATGAAAATTGTATTTTGAAAAATCTACTCTATTCTTTTTATTTGTAAAAATTCTAAATCTATTTTTTTTTAATAGGTTATGCATTTTCAACTAAAGCAGTTTAGTGTTTAAATGGCAGTTTAACATACCCTTTTGGTCCACTCTCTCTCTCTACTTTGCTTTTTAGTAAAAGTGCATTTTTTGGTAACACTTTACAATAAGGTTTGTTAGTTAACATTAGTTAATTACATTAGTTAACATTAACTAATAATGAACTGCACATATACAGCATTATTAATCTTTGTTCATGTTAATTTCAACATTTACTAATAGGCTACTTTATTAAAATCTTGTTAACATGAGTTAATGCACTGCAAACTAACATGAACAAACAATGAAGAGCTGTATTTCTATTAACTAATGTTAACAAAGATTAACAAATACAGTAACAAATGTAGCCTATTGCTCATGGTTAGTTAATGTTAGTTAATACATTAACTAATGAACCTTATTGTAAAGTGTTAGCCTACCAATGTTTTTTTAGTCAGCATTGGTAGCGATCAAATTGACAGCATTAAACCCAAGGTGTAACCAGTAAATATCTGTTTTTGAAAACATTGGAGTGGGGTGGGGGTAGCACAAGTTGAGATCGAGTGTAGTTTTTTTTATATAGTTATCTCTGTACAGTTTTAATATTTCCACGTGCATGTCACGTGTCATTTCTCACAGCGAGAGAAACTGTGAAGTTAAACAAGCAGCGACTCTGTTCACACACGCAACTCAACACACTTTCACTCTCTCCGTCTGATAAAATAATTCTGCTTGGTAAGCAATAACACATTGTGATAATTCTCAGCAGATGTGAACATGCCTTAGCAAGTTAACAAGAGTCCGTGGGGAGTGTGGACAGCGTGAAGGAGAGAGGAAGAGGCCTATACCAGGCTGTGGTTTGTGTACGGCGTTCCCCAGCGCTTCTCAAACCTGCCAGCAAGGTCTGGAGCTCGTCCAGTGTCTATACACACACACACACATCCAGCAGGTTGCCCAATTTTAACAAAGACCAAATATTCCTGGGATTGAGAAAACGACTACAAAACAGTGTAAAGTAAACTAGAGCCATAATAATGTTTATTTCCAGGACTCGAAGATGCAAGTGGAAGAAAAAAATAAATGTCAGGAAGGGGGAAGCATTTCTTTCCCTCATTGCTTTTGCCTTTAAAGGGACAGTTCACCCAAAAATGACATTTTTGTCATCACTCACTCACCCTCAATTTGTTTGATTCACAAATTATACTATTTTGTAGAATATTGGTAATCAAACAGTTGACTGCAGCCATTGACTTAGTATTTGGAAGTCAATGGTGTCCATCAACTGTCTGATTACCAACATTCTTCAAAATATATTATTTTGTGTTCAGCAGAAGACAGAAATTATTACAGGTTTGGAACTACATGACGGTTATGAAAATAATTTTTGGGTAAACTGTCCCTTTAAGAAAGGGCTTTTACGTTCAATGAACGTCCAATGCACTAGTAACCAGGTGCACAAATAGTAACCAGGTGCACAAATAGAAGGCTATCATCCTTCATGTGTTGTTCTTATAAAATGTTTCCATTGCAAGAAGGATGTAAACCCAGATTTGCAACATCTTATGTGATATAGTTAACCTATATCGCCTGCTAGTGGACACACATTCATTTACACATGGAGTGAATTCCTCTTCAGTCCAATATTGTAAGAATATTGTGCAGGTGTTTTTGCTTTATTTCAGGTTTTGAATAATTAAATAATGAATGCACAATTAATCCATATATTATTTAGGCTTTAGTAGGCAATACTCTCCATGCGATTGCAAAGAGATGTGTTGGATATTCTTTAATTTTTCATATTTGTAGGCTACATTGTTTCATACATTGTACATTGTCATAACATTTTTCTTCTTTGGACTTATTTGCAATGACTCTTCTACTTAAATTGATATTAAGTTTTTGATACTAATTTTGAATCCAGTTTATACACTCTTTAGATAACGCTGGTTGTTAAACTTAAATGTTCAGATGGAGAAAACCCGTTTTTTTTTTTTTTTTTTTTTTTTTTACACTTTTAAACGAGCAATTTTAGACGATATGGCAGGATGATAGTTAGACAAATATGTTTAAATAGAAAACAGACATTTAAAGCTGAAATATATGCTCTATATAAATAATCGACTCAAAGGTAACCTATAAATTATCCACGCTCAAGTCAACCGGATATTAACTTTAAAGTTTCATGTTTTCATAACATTATCCATGACATCACTTTTGAGTGTCTCTGGAAAGAAATCTGAGCATTTTTTTTTTTTTTACCGGCATGTCCTTTTACTTATTCTAACTTGTTTGCAGAACTATCTTAAGATCTACATAGACTACAGTGTAAAGTTGCTGAAATAAAAGATATGATTTAGCCTATAACAAATTTGAGTGCACACACACACACACACACACACACACACACACACACACACACACACACACACACACACACACACACAAAACCCCCCTCAATAATCAATTTATGAACACCATTAATTATATGCACTTTGGAAAGTCCATGTTGCAACAAAATTATGTATGGGGAGAGAAAGGTTATGTGCAGTTGTGTAATTATGAAAAGATTATTTATTTATTTATTTTCTGACTAAATCCTGAAGTTCTGTTTTCAGTTCTGTTTTGATAGTTACCTATGATCACCTGTGCGTCTCTGACCCGCGTGCTGCTCACCAGAGCCGGACACTGAGGGCTAGAGCTCCGCTGCCGGGCACCAGGTCCTTCCCTACCGGAACATCTGCATGTGAAATCGCCATTTCACCCCGCCACACTCCCTAATTGTTGTAAAAATTATTTGTGAAATTGCTTTCCACCAGGAGTGTTCGCCACGGCAATTTCCACACAATCTCAGCGCGCGGCGGTCCCACAGAGCCGGACACGCGCACAGCCATTCAACCTAAAGATTCTGGAGGATTTTTTTATCATGTGTGCTGTTATACGACTCCCAGGTCTCGCGGAAAAACAGGTGAAGTGACTTACACTCTTAAAATGAAGTTTCGGCTGGAGTCACGAGCGTTTTTCGATCATAATGAACATTTTCTAGTTGTTCAGTAAAGGCATCTGTAACCTTTGAAATATTGGCTTTTTGGTAACACTTTGTTTTACAGTGTCCTTGTTACACAAGTTACATTTAGTTTCTGTAGTAATTACTATAAACTGCATATTACACACAACTAACCCTAAAACCAAACCCTATTCCTAACCCTAGTTAATTACTTAGTACTTAGTATTACACTGTAACACATGCAGACACCGTAAATAAAGTGTAACCAACTTTTTCAATCTCTAAAGAACCATAGTCAACTCAACAACTCTATCCAGGTAAAAGGTAGGCTATTCTTGTCATACCTTTTATTTTCCTAATATAGCATGTGTATTATTATTACCGTAACTATTCAGTAGGATATTCTATCTATTGAATATTTTGAATGTTTCCGGCCAAGTCTCTTCATCTTCATCAGGTCTTGTGCATCATCATGACCCTCTCTGACCTCAGGTAAGTGTGCTGAAGTTTCCAAAAGCTCTTGTTTCTTCTGTTCTTTATTTACACAAACAAAACAATTCGAATCAGATTCTTCATGATACAACACTGCAAATTGATGGATATCTGCCGTGTTTCTCTCTCCCCCCCCCCCCTATTACTCACAATCACTTTATCTTATTTAATAATGATGATAAACATAATTCTACGCTATGAATCTATTAATAAAAATAGCAAGTTATGATATATTCACAAATGTCAAGTTAAAATACACAGGTTCAATTACAATCGTTTTCCTGTACACAATGCACACATTTAGGATCACACAGATTTCCCCATGATGGCATACATATGTTAGTTTTATTGTTTCAATAGTAGTTTTTGTATATAACAATATTATAGCTATTGTATTGTATTATATTATATTATTTTATTGTGTGTGTGTGTGTGTGTGTGTGTGTGTGTGTCTAGTACAGAGAGAGAGTCCAACGCATTAAACTGACGTTTCATTTCAAATGAGAAATGAATGAAAACTCATTGTAACATTTCCTGTGTTGATTTAGAGTGGGAGGGCAGTGTGCTTGTGTGTTTTCTGCAAAGTTCCTCCCGATTGGACGGCAGATCTCGGGCATTACCCTTCCTCTCCATGCTGTAAAAGAGTGCCGAAGAGCCTATGGCAGCGCGCGCTTCCTCCTCCCACTATGTGCGCCAAAGTTGGCCACTTAAACTCCTCTCAGGCAGCAAACAGCAGCTGTAATCAAAACTAGCAGATCCTCTCACTAATATTTACTCACAGTTGCTTCAGAGCACATTGCATGCTTTACTCTGCTCTTGTTTTGGGGTATTCACTGTAAGAACAAATCTGACTTTTTCTTCTGCACACTGGGCATTGTCCACTGGTGCGCGCGCGCGTGAGTGTGTGTGTTTGGATTTCTTTTTTAAATTCTTTGGATCCGTTACAGTTTCCACGGCGCAAACAACACTGGAGCTTTTATGTGATTGATTTCTTTCATTTATTAGTGAGAGTTTCAATAGTTTTGGGAGTAGCTGGAATGGCTACTTTACCAGGAACAGTTCCTCGAATGATGCGGCCAGCTCCAGGCCAGAACTACCCCAGAACCGGATTCCCATTAGAAGGTACGAAAACTACTTATTTTTCTTATTATACGGCTATTATTATTATATATAAAAAACTAAACAAAAAAAAAACATTTAAATCACATATTTGTAATTTTAAAATACTGAGATTTTTTAGAATAAAAAAAAGATATTAAAAAATAAGTATATGTCAAGCACTCTTTTAAGCGATAGTGATACGATTAAAGAAACGAAATAGTCAGAAATATGAACAAGAGTTAAAAAATAGTTCATAGTTATGAAATCAGTGATTTAATAATTGACAACAAAGAGATTTTTTTTCTGGCAGCGTTATGAGTAAAATGCTCCAGTCTGGACGTATGATTTCCATACGCAGCTCGCGCATTAAATGGGAACGTCTTTCCTATCGAGTGAATTCGTGCTTAAGAGCAGTTTGACGAAAGCCTTCCAACCCACGAATCCTGCAATCTGTGGGATTTGCAGAAGTATCTCGCAGCAGTGAAGGGAAATAAAACTGGCTCAAAGCATCACACTAATATTTGTGTTGCATGACTGGGAATAATCGAGGTTTAAAGTGGCACATCTTTAGTGCCTCTTGAATGGCAATTAGTGTCCTCAAGTGTTACATCCTCTCCTAACGCATCAGATAGGCTGATAGTATAGAAGGATTCTTTCAGGAAAGAAAATGTGTGAGAATGAGATTTTTTTGGATTGATTCTGCAGGCTTTGAATAATCATTCGCATCTTCCAATAAACACAAGGCGTTACGCACGATTACGTGATAAATGACATTAGCTGATATGATATGATTAATCAGAATGACAGCATGTAGATGTTTTTGCGATAAATTCGGCGCAAAGCCTGGATGACTCACAGCATTTGTGAGTTTATCCTCAAAACTCTGAGATAAAATGATCCACAAGTAGCCTACTATTGTATTTTGACAACATGTGTAATTTTACGTTGCACAAAACTAATGCGTAATTGCAAGATGCTCTACAAAATGTAGATTTAGCTAATCAATATCACAAAGTTAATTGCACAGTTAACATGGGTGTTGTAAAGTGTTACTTTCTTTATCTTACAGAGAATGCTATTGTTTCCTTCTTTCAATCGCCCTTTTTGGGCCTGAATGTTTTCCCGCAGTCTCAACGCCTCTGGGTCAAGGTCGAGTGAACCAGCTCGGGGGAGTTTTCATCAACGGAAGGCCACTGCCGAATCATATCCGACACAAAATAGTGGAAATGGCCCATCACGGCATCCGACCCTGTGTGATCTCCAGACAACTGCGCGTCTCGCACGGCTGCGTGTCCAAAATCCTCTGTCGGTACCAGGAGACCGGCTCCATTCGCCCGGGAGCAATAGGTGGAAGCAAACCCAGGGTGAGTGAACGATTTCACCAAAACAAATGCTTCCCTCAAACATTTCGCAATGGAGAGCTTATTTTAAAAAAAAGTTCTTAATGGAAACGAATGATTTATAGTAAACAGAATGCGCATTTATTTTGTTCTACACTAAAGCAAGTTGCAACACCCGACGTTGAAAAGAGAATCGAGGAATACAAACGCGAGAATCCAGGGATGTTCAGCTGGGAAATCCGGGATAAGTTGCTGAAGGACGGGGTGTGTGACAGAGGCACGGTTCCTTCAGGTGAGGCCTCTTCCGGTAAGCACCATTTCTTTCTTACTGACATTTAGAGGACGTTACGCACTTCACTGCATCTGTTTAAATAATGGAACATTCTGTATTCGGTTCTGATTAAATTTGGAATTTCGGATTTTAGTGTGCTTTGATATATAAATGGGAAAAAAATATGATCACATGATTAGTGTTATGATTGTTACACTGGGCGTTACAGTGATTATTATCTCTCTTTATAGTTAGCTCCATTAGTCGGGTTTTGAGAGCTCGTTTTGGCAAGAAAGATGACGATGACGACTGTGATAAAAAAGATGAAGACGGAGAAAAGAAAACCAAACACAGCATCGATGGGATTCTCGGGGACAAAGGTCAGAGGCCTTTACATTTCTCATTGTGTGCGAACAGATGCGAGGAAACGTGGTGCGTAAAAGTTGTGTATTAAAACTCGAACTCTGCTTTTTGAGGTGTGGATCAGTTGTACTGACAGATCATGATGGACTGGTGCTATAATTGGTGCTGCTGTTGCAATTGATATTTCATTAAGTAGTTATTTGAAAGGGACAGATGCTGCAGTCCTTCATTCTCGCCAGGGGGAATCTGTGCGCCCCCTTGGAAAAAAAATGGCACAAATAGCTCTCATTATTCATGCTGCTAGCTGTTCGGTACTTACTCAATTATTTATGTGAGCCCTGACGTCAGGTATTTAGCCTGGTAAATTAATTTGTGTGGCACATTCCATTTCCCTTGCGTTTTAACGACCCCCTAAACGACAACTGACAGTTTGACCCATTTGAGAATCGATGTCAGTTTAAGCAACTACATTACGCGGGACATGTGGACCCGGTGCAGGGACTTGTTTTGGCAACATTTTGCATTTATACGTATTATATTATATTATATTATATTATATTATATTATATTATATTATATTATATTATTATATCATGACCTTCATATTGTGAATTGAAAATATTTATTTGAAAACATTTTAATTGAATTGCTCAACTTAAGCAAACTGAAAATTTCTGAAAAATATTTTGGGACATATTAATATATTATTATATTTATATATTTTTTTTACCATATATGTCATATATGTAGCTTTAATTAAACATACTATTTTAATTCGAAATATAATATTATAATTCTAAAAGGTCATATTATTACAATAATGCACGAATGTATTTAATATTATATTTATAAAAGGTAACAATACGCTTTTGCCTTTTTCCCCCCTAAATGCGGTTATGAACAATCTCGTTTTAAGCCTTTGTAACCTTTAGACTGAGATACAAAAAGAGAAAAAGCACTGGAGCCGGGCAGCAAAAAGAGTAACTGGACCGGTGACCCCCCATTCAAAGATCCCAGAAAAGAGGGGAAAACTTTGTACAAAGGGTATAAGGAAAGAAAGGCAGATAAATTATTCAGTGCTCCCTGCTGCTAGATAGTTTTGTAATATGAAGGAGCGTTTAGAATTGTAAGCTCAACATTTCATGGTGCAAAACGACGTCTTTTGTGCGGGTTTAGTTGCGCGTAACTGCGCAGTTGGTTTAAGACAAAGTAAAGCTTCGTCTGCACATATCTGAGTTTCTTTAATTGCTATAGAATGATTAATTAATTAATTTGTTAAATAAAAATATATATAGGATTATTTGTGTTTTCTCCTAATTGCATGATCTAAATTACGCCAAAGTTATACTTCATTCATAAATATTTGAATACTGATACTGCGATACTGATATTCGTTTTTAAACAAATGCGCGAAAAGCACCTCCGATGTTTCTGTTGCTGTCCACATGGTTGTAGTTGTTCATTTGTTGGGAATGCTGTGAGTGCGTCATCTCTGGGTTAATGATTCCATAAATCTGTCATTTCCAGTGTCTCATCTTCGGCACAAACACTGAATTCGCTGTTAAATTCTTTGAAGGGATTCTTTAAGTTTACCATCCGGATAACATTTAATAATGTTAAGACTTATTAGAGCTGCGGTGTGTTGAATGGGCGTGTGTGTCGCTGAGGAGTGTAAGAGCTCGCAGGCACCGGTGAGAAACACACTGATCCTCCAGCAGCTCTTCGCGCACAAACCTTAATGTAGAAGAGCTTTTAAGCCCTGATTAAACTGAGCCCCTTTATTTCTTTTCACTTTCATCTCTAAACGGCTCACAGTGACTCGCCCAGGGCGTAAATTCATGAGATTTTCTGTTTATTTTATATGATCTGGTATTTATTTATTTACATTGATGGATTCTTGCAATCTTTTTTTATATACAAAATACATGATTTATTTACTTATGTATGTGTTTATAAGGTGTTAAATTGATTAAAGAAAATCTCACGTTTTTTATTTTTGTTGACATTTGTGGCGGCTACCTAATAGATGCAAACACTTACATTTGTTTATTTATTTATTTATTTGTGTTTACATTAATAGGTTCTTGTAAACGTTTTTGGGTGAACAAAATACATGATTTATTTATTCATTCATTTATAAGGTGTTAAATTGATTACAAAGACTAAATAAAAAAAGTCAGACCTCAAATTAGTTATTTTTGCTGACATTTTTGGCAAATAAAATGCATGCAAACATTATTACATTATGGAATCTCGTAAACATGTTGGTGTATACAATAAACATTATTTATTTATTTATTTATTTCATGCATTTAGGGTCTTACATTAATTACGCATTGGACAATCTAGTTAATCAAAAAAGTCAGAACTCACATTTTTTAAAAATGTGTTTGATTTTGGTGCATTTAAAATACATGAAACTTTGTATTTACTTATTTAGTGGCTTGTGTTTATAAGGCGTTAGTCTGATTACGCAGTAGTTAGTTAAAAAAATTTGTAGGCTTTTTTTTTTTTTTTTTGCCATAACATAAACTTTTTAAAAACATATTTTGTCTAATAATTTTATTTGGTCTAAATTGCCTCCACCCTGAGCAGATCTCCAAGTGCCTAACCTTAATAGCCTTAACCATGACTTCCACATTTGGTTTAGTGGCCATTACAATAATAATAATCTTGTGCACCTGCCATCCTCGTTACGGAAATAAAAATATATGATGAGCGACAGCAGAGTTAGCACAAACCTGCCAAACTTAATTAGTGTTTAATGGGTTACAGCCCCGCGTCTGACAGCTCACCTGGTGCTCTTTTTGTCTGGAGGAGCATCAGTTAAACGCGAGCGCGCGTCCATTTGTGAGAGTGGCACTGGACACTTCAGCAAATCTGTGGATTACCTGAGGTTTTCCGACTAATCAAACAGACTTCAGTCAGGGGTTTAGGAGTGTTGTTATGGGATAATGGTGATCAAAAACCTGTAGGCGAGATGGCTGTGAGCGTTGCGCAGTCTGATGCCGGGGACTCACTCGGTCTGATGCCTATTGTTCACAGTGTGCACGAACTCAGCGATATTTAGAAGAAAACTGAAAAAATGCATCATTTTCCTATGATAAAGCACGACGAGAATATTCTGGAAAAGAGCGGTTTCACGTCTAGTTTCGGTTTATGCGCCCTGGCCGCGCACCAGCAGGGCATTTTCTCTCTTGCTTCACATTTATATGAAAATAAAGCAGATTCTTTCGAGCCTAAAGCCGCGCTGAAAGAGAAGCATAGGGAGACATTTTAAACAAATCCATCTGGAATAGAATATGTTACAGGGACACACAGAGAGAGAGAGAGAGAGAGAGGAAGATTAAGTGAAAGTAAGCGGAAGTTATTTAGCTATTAATATTTTTTCTCCTCAGGCGTCGAGAGTGACTCCATCTGCACTTTCTTGCAGCTATTTTGGCTGGGCTGAAATTGTAGGAGACCCAAATGTTGGGCAGAGATAACATAACCATCAGAGTGTGGACCATCACTGCATTAAACACGGATTAACCTCTTCTCTCCCGTCACCCTGTCTCAACACAGCTCGAGAATTTGACTGGCGAGGGATTTTCTTTAGTGTATAGACTCCAGGGTTTCATAATATATATATATATATATGTGTGTGTGTGTGTGTGTGTGTGTGTGTGTAGGCCTATATATATATATATATATATATATATATATATATATATATATATATATATATATATATATATATATATATATATATATATATATATATATATAGCTTATGTGTGTGTGTGTGTGTGTGTGTGTGTGTGTGTGTGTGTGTGTGTGTGTGTGTGTGTGTGTGTGTGTGTGTGCGCGCGCGCGTGTGTGTTTTATACTCTGGTATTAACCATTTTTTGTTGACAGGCGTATTAATAAGAACAGATATAAGCTCATAATAATATTACATTGCAGCTACTGATTTCGCCATTGCAGTGCTGCTACTTAAAATTCAGGCAGTTCTAATTGCGAAACATTTACCGAACCAGATGCAATTGACTATGATTTAGATTCAAGCATTTGTGATGGTGACATAGAAAAAAAAAAAAAAAAAGCCAGAGCAACATACTATAAGTTTTTTTACCCTGGGCATTAGATGTTTGAATTGTATTATTATTTAGTTATTAATTTGACATAGGCTACTACTACTTTTAATATCACTAATAATAATTACAACAATCATTTATATCCTGTTAAATGATAACATGATTATCGTATATAGCATTGTTACTCTTAAAATCACACTTTATTTTAACGTGTCCTTGTTACGTTACATGTATTTATAAATTAGCATAATGACATGCACATAACCCTAAACCAAACCAATCCTACCCTAACCATGTAGTAAGTATGTTAATTATTATTACTCAGTACTTACATGTATAATTACAGCAACACATTAAAATAATGTGTAACCATTTCTTAATATATTATCTGGTAACACTTTGTTTTACAGTGTCCTTGTTACACATGTTATATGTACTTACTAAAGTAATAACAGAAAATTATGCATAATTTTGTCTAAATTATGCATAATGTTTCTGTTTGTGTGAAATCCTTGTCTCGAGGCTTTGGATTGATAGCAGTGTTTAGGAAGGTAATAGTTTACAAACCCCTTCACTGACCTTATCACTCCATGGCACGACTATACATTTAATGAGATGCGAGGAAATGAACAATATAATAATTCTAGCTAGTGATCCAGCTACTGTTGATTGGAAAAATGCAAACATGGCTGGTATTGTAATGTGTGTTTTATGGACTCCGCTGTAATTGGTCTCTATACAGGGATTATACAGCAGTTAACAATGTCGTTTTAAGATTGCGGGTGACCTGTGAACTCCAGACAGGGCGTGAGGTTTGATGTGTTGGAGAGATGTTTAAAAATAACCAAAAGTGGGTAAAGATGATGTGAATGAGGGCTCAGGCAGTTCAAGGGAAATTGAGAAGCTTATGATCTTTGATCCGTGGATGTCTTTTGCTTATCAGAAACACTTGAGACTACTGCAGTACAAAGCGACTTCACATTACCGCTTGACAAGTCTGCCTGACTGTTCATTAAGCGCGGTTTGCCATCTGGGACAGTGCACATCTCTGCGCAGATGTTATGGAGAATATCATTCTCTTGTATCTGAGAGAAGTCTTGTAATGGTGCGGTTTTGGTGCGCAGAAGACTTTACGCGCATAAACGCTATTATCTGCTCGTGCTAATAACCAGAGAGGATTTCATTTTTCAACTTTTTAAGTGCTTTGAACCCCAAATGTAATATGAATCGCACATAATACTGTATATCTGCTTGGATCTTTGTGCGTAATTCCCTCTTCGTTCGAGCAATTCTAATGGATATTGTATTTGGTGCGTTCGTATCTGGTTAATGTTTGTAATGGGGGCTTAAATACACAATTGATTCTGACATGTAAATTGTCATTTCCGTTTTAGCCATTTGATTTGCGAGGGCGGGTCACACTTGACACACACAAGCTGCGATACAGATGAGAGCATGCCTCATTAAAGTGTGTGTGTGTGTGTGTGTGTGTGTGAGAGAGAGAGAGAGAGGAGGGGGCCTGAAGATGAATCCAAAACTTATAGTGCGCAATCGTGTTAATTTTGCTGTCGTTTTGAACAAATTAATCATTAAGATTCGTGCGTTTCTAAAATATTTCCCAGAGATATTTTATTTCGTTGCAGTTGTATTGTTGTCAATAGCACATGGAAATTATATGGATTGTGCTTCAGAACACACAATAGTTTTGTGTTCCGGAATCAGAGCGCAACACTCTTATGCGCAGTGTAAAAATTCTTATTTATGTGATAAAAATAAGGTCTTTATGCCAAATGATGTGTCAGAGGACATGCTGATGAGGATATAATTGAATACCCACATCGATGAAAGGCATGTTAGTTTTAGAATTATCATTAAAACATTTATTATATTTTTGTTTATGCATTCGAGAATATAAAATAGTGCAATAATTGTTTAATAGTCTGGATCGTTAATATGGCAGGAATGTATTTGGGATCTGTTCCGTTGTATTTTACGCATTTGTCTTAGCAATCATTTACGCACTCTTTTCCAGCGCGCGCGTGTGGATTTAACTAATGGAGCGTTTCAGTCCCGTTGGTCGGTGTTTTAGAGATCCGTTCAAATGGCTTTTAGGAACAATGGAGGATCCCGGGATGCGGTAAATGGCAGTGACCGGTGACCTCTCTCACACTCGGGCAGGTCATCGCGCTTCAGTACGCGCAGCTGATGGAGTCAGAATCACCGCTGAGAAAGTCATTCAGCAACAAGTGATGCGCTGAACTCATACAATTCTACATCCGAAAGTCAAATCGCACTGATTGATGAATAGAGTTATTTGCAGAACTATTATTGAATAATCGTTTGGTTTAAATTTAGCCGTTGCAACAACTATATGTATCCAAATAAGAAATAATAATACAACGAAAACAAAGAAAGGAAACCAAAATAACTAAATCATTATGTAGATTTCTATATATAATTTAATATATTTTAGGTTACTTTATTGTTATGTCTCCATGTTACAGGGTATATTACTTAAATTATACATTTAAGTAATAATTATTTATTTAATTATAGAGCTAGGGCTTGGTTGATGTAATTATGCATAATTTATAGGTATTATATAGTAAATACATGTAACACGTGTAACAAGGGCACATTAAAATAATGTGTTACCATATTGTGTAATACATTGCTTTATAATAATAATAATAATTATTATTATTATCATTATTATTATTTGATAACTTGAAGTCGGCACACTGTTAAACTTGACCAGGCTTTCAGAGACCGAAGCAAACGCGTTGAACTTGTCAAATCTAATTTAACGCTTCCTTCGCAAACAGACACGAACGATTATGCATTTGAGTATTTTCTTTTCTCTCCTGTATTATTATTATTATTATCAGGCTATTATAATGTATATATGTTTATATTAATGTATTTATTGTTATACTATAATTTAACATTTTTATTATGAATTATTATTCATAAATCGAATTATTAATTTTACTAGTGAAGCACGAAAGGCGGGGTATACTTTGCGCCTTATATTTTATGGTTGTTCATTTAGCAAGTTTGTGCGTTTTTTGGAGTCGTTCCGGTCTTCCGGACCCCACAGGCGAAAGGCGAGGCGCAACTTGGACTCTGGCGATCCGTTTTAATTGGGGATGAAATTCATTAGAGAAGACACCCATTTAAGACCTTTAAGTTTTCCACACATTTTAAAGGTATGAGAATGGATTAATGGCTTATAGCCAATGCTGAAATTTATTGCCTCTTTGAAATTTGTCCTGCCTGTCTAACGCGTGTCACAGGAAGCACTTAGAAAAATGAACAAATAAAAACAGATTCTTCAAGCTTAGAATGAAACGAAGCACGATTTGTTTTATAGCCTAATGAAATTTGAAATGATCTCTGTTCAAATATCTAGGTTGATTTGAAATGATCTCTCTTTTGCAAAAGTCTGCTCTTTGTGCATTGTGAACATATTTACTCTCTGTTTGCATTCTCACACTTTGTGTGCATTTGAATGTGTGTTTTTCTCTTTTGGAATAAGATATGAAGTGATGCTCGGATCATCCTCTCACTTTTGAATGGAGGAAAAAAATCAATTGTCTCCTTCCCCTTTATGGAAAGCATTTTGTTCTTTTAATTGAATGCTGCCTTCTTCTTTTTGTGTGTGTGTGTGTGTTGGGCCTAAGACTCCTCTGAAGTCTAACAGCCTTCTCTCTCCATTGTCAGAGAAACTGCTCCTAAAAAGGAAAGAAAGAAAGAAAAGAGCAGAAGAAAAAAGATCTCTGTTATTTTCTGTCTTGAGATTCAGTGCACAGGCTATTCAGGCCAGTTGATGAACTCCTTCAAAAAGTTTATTAAGGGTATGAAAACAATGTGGACTAAAGCTTTTGGGCTCGCAGGCAGACAGTTTATAAACTAGCGGCCATTGTGCCTCGAAGGCAGATGCATGAATACTTTTGAATGGGGGCTTCAAACTGACACGATGGGGCTGGACAGCAGCCTGTTTGGTGAAGAGGGCTTGTGGAAGAGACGGGCTCAGTGTGTTGTCTGCATTAATGTACATCTGTAGGGACTGGGGGTGAATCCCCACTCCAACACCAAGAGCTGTTCTTCCTCCAGGCCTTGCAGGGAATATTTGGCTGCGCTGTTACCTTTTATTTCTGTGTGAGTGAAGTCATCTGTCTTAAATGTCATAGATGTTTTCTGATGGTTACATTTGTTGTACTGATCAATTTTGGTTCATGTTCATTTAAAAAAAAAAAAAAAAAAGTAAGTAAGTGTAAGCAGAACTTGCAGATTTTTATTTTGTACGTGTAACTTGAAATATTTGAGTAAGTCATGCATTTAACTTAAAATGATCATGTAATCTCAACTTAAATATGTGTAGTACTTTGCTAAATTTAAGAAGCTAATTCAATAAATGCTACCTTGCTCATTTGTAACGCAATGTTTTGATATCATTAGCAGAGCTGAGCACTTGCTAAATGAGCAAAGCAATATTAAACTTTAATATTCACTTTAAACAGCAATATTAACTTTATCCACTCGTCACCGTTGATGGTCAACCCGAACCAACACAACAGAAACTCTTCTTAACTAGCATAACAAAACATTAAACACTACTAAATCTCCCATTTAACATTAATCTTGCACCAAAAACATTATATAACACTTCATTTGTGCATTTACTCTCCCTTTTGAGTGTCATGGCAAAGCATGCTGGGAAATAGAAATCCCAGCCCAGTTTCAGTTAAATTTAAGTTCATAAAACTCAAAACAAGGAAACATTTCAGATTACTAAAAATGTGTCAGTTTTGTGAACTGAAAAGAAACAGAAAGTTCAAAATACTCATAAAAGTAATTTGTTTAATTTGAGTTGGCTCTACTCAAACCAATGAATTATTTTGAGCGTTAGGGTTTACAGTCTTATGATGCATAAATGTTTATGTCATGATGACAAAGAAAGCTATTCATGAGGTGGGCTCCATAAAGTCTGAGACTAGTGAAAATGCGCACTATTTTTACAAGTTATACTTATTTTCTGTGGCAGCATTCACAGCATTAGAAAACCTGATGATCTTGTTCCACTATTTGAGAGCATCTTATGCTTTATTAGAAGCAAGAGAATCTATATACAGAGTCACATGTTACTCATTTGCTCATTTGATTAAAGACATATAAATGGCGCACAATGTTAAATGTTCTTTATTTTACGTCATCCGCCCCATTAAAATCCCAAAAGACCCTGTGTATTTCCAGGTTTAAATAATCTCAGTCTGTATATTGATGTCAAATAACTTTTCTGTCACATTTAGTGATCTTGCACCCGCAATCTGCCCAATCACACCCACAAAGACCATCCGAACTCTTCTGTATCTCTCTTTCAACTTTCCTTCTGCTGTCTTCTTTCTCTATCCGACTGTAGAGCGTGTGGTTGGCACTGGTGATCTTCCTGAAGAGATCCCAGTGCATCAGACTGCAGTGAAGCACACACAGCCCTCGCTCTGGCAGGTGTCAACATTAGCAACACAATCACCGCAGCGAGGCGGCTAACTTTAACTGTGTGAAAAGAGGAGCGTGAAGAGGTTAGGGAGGGGAGGAGGGAGATTATGCGCGGAGACAGCTATTAGTGGGGATGAGGCTCTTCTAAACAAACAGCGGAGAGAAAGAAACCCAAGAAAAGATCAATAATGTGTTCGTTTTCTAGGCTTTAAGCTATGATGGATCTCAAGTACCCATTTTTTCTTTTTTATTATTATTATTTTCTTTTCTTTTTTCATTCTCCTTAGAGATTTAGTTCTTGATATTATTGTTATTGACAATCCAATTTGGGCGCAAATCATATTTGATATATTCAGCTGATTATTTGAATGCACATTTATAACACTTGAATACATTAAAACTGTTTTTTCTCAGAGTTTATAGCTCAGAAACATTCTCAGTTAACTTTGTTTCTCTATAATATACACAAAGAAGTACTTTTTTTAGCTATAAAATAAATGTGAATTGAAGCTCATGTCATTTATTTCTGAGAAAAAATGTGATGAATATTTATTTCAGGCAAAGTACAAATCCATTAACATATGCTGACATATCGCTTGAGACTAACTGATATAAGTATTATAATTAAACTTTATTTGGAGTACTCATTTATTGCACAGTGCACATTTCTTAATATTAAGCCTAAAATGTGTTTTAATATCACTATTAGTATAAGGATAGTATGATCTCTGTATAATATCAGTCTTTAAATGCATAATATTTAAAGTGTACTTGCAATAGTTCCACTTTAGCACAAATATACTTAAGTATACCTTTAGTTGAACATCAGCACTATTTCAGGATAACTGAGGTATTAAGTAAAAAATTACTTAATTTCCAATTTAGCAGACTTAAAGTATACCAATCTAGTATACCAACAGTAGAATTGCAGGGTATTTAAGTATGTAAATGTATTTGTAAATGTATTTCAAATACATTTTAGTATATTTATTTTTCACTAGGGTTTCTATTAGCTTTCCATGTAATCTAATTGCTGTCTAGGAAAAACAATCGACATATTAAAGAGATCTCATATTTTTCCCATTGCAATGGCAATTTTTGTAGAGCACAGGACTTTTTGAAAACTTTATTGGACAAATTCTGTAATCATAGATCATTCCTAATCGGTCTCGGTCGGTGTCAAGAAAGTGTTGTTTCATTTTTTGCAAAGGTTTTACTCAAAGGCGGAGGGAGATATTGGTTAAGGAATGAGTTGACATCAGGGTTGCATCTCATGCAAGTGGAAAAACAATGTTTCCAAAAGTCTTCCTATCTATATCTATCTATCTATCTGTGCTCGTCTGGCGGATCTTGACCGTGCCATTGGAGAGGACAAGAGTGCTCAGCGCTCTGTAGTAGTTCCCATGGGGCTTTGACTCGATGTTTTTCCTAGAGTGAAGGCAATTTTGCTTTAATTGGTTGTTTTAGACTCCTTTCTTGTCACACACTCAGGATAGCTCTCCGAAAACAAATAGAAAGGAAAAGTGTCTCTTGTTTTCTCCAGGGTTTTATGTGAAGCACATTGTGAGGATTGTGATTTGAATTGTCTGGCTCAAAAAAAATGCTTCTTATCGGATGTAATGATACTGAACGCAGAGCTTTACATTCATCACAGATAATACGATGATACATGCACGATGGGCTTTGTTTTCACATGATTAGAAAAAGAGACATTTTCTTATTGTTTAGTAATTATGCGTCTGCAAGCATAATGTTTAATTTTCAAAACTTGGTCATTTATTGGCATAGTCTGGTGTGATTTGAACTTATAATTAAACTCAATGAATCAAGTTTCAATGCTCTAAAAGTCTTGAAATTTGCTGTATTATTAAAACAAGGAAGCATCTACTCATACCAAATAGTGTAAGTCTGTAAAAAATGCTGTATAAATGTATCAGTGTCCAGTATTTTTATAAAACTAGACAAAGAACATCTAAGATCTTTTCACCCATCCTCCATCGGTCAACATCAGATCGTTTTTACCCTTATAAACAAAGCAGCATATTTAAATAGTTGGCTTTGTTTTGATTGGATCTGGTGTCTCTTAAGATCTGTGTGGTCTTATATTTGTGGTATATTTATATTCAACCACTGCTTATGAAAACATTCGGCACGTTGTGATTTCTTGACTGATACATCAGAGGGGATTCGCTTGAAATGCATGCCATGTTCAGTGACAGACATAACATTGCTTATTCTGTGTTAAAGAGTTTCTGTTTTCTTCACTACTACCCATGTTAGAAGAAAACACAGGATCATAATAGAGCTAAATGCCTAAAAAATGTCTGAATCCCCCCCTGTGTTTCTCCCCGTCTGCCATAGATGTCAAAGTTTTTGACAGTTGGCACGGACACCGGCGGATTATTGTCATCCCCCGTTACAGCAAGGCGTGTTAGAAAGTACAGCAAGCATTCTCTCTAATTTTATTACAATGGAGAAAATGCCCCACATAATGTGCAACACTAATTAAGTTTCGAGCCGTGTGCCCAGTCGCAGAGCTGATGAATTAGAGCCATTCACACCATGCTCGACTGCTTTAAAATCACCATTAGCTCATGCTACTTACGGCCATAACATCGCCCATTTTATGCTTTTGACCTGCTTCGCAAATGGATTCTTCATTATTTTCATGTAACGTGTGGCCGCTCGTTTTTTAAGGCCGTGCAGAAAGACAATAAACACGTTCCTAGAGTGTTGCAAATCAGAAATGTGTTTCTTCTTTCCACCAAGTTAAAAAATACGCAAGAGTGGACCGGTGAGCTTAGAGACAGCGAGCGGTGAGGAGCGAGCAATCCCTGTAACTTCAAAGGGAAAAAGCCAAGCCTTCCATTTTTAACTAATGGGTTTATTTAAGGCGTCCCCTGTCGGACCCTCCCTAGGGGAATGTACACTCTCATTTTGAAATGCCCTTACGGTCCAAAGACACAATATAGAGCGCTGATCTCTGACTTTACCATCAGCTTCTGTGACTGTTCGCGGATGTAAACTCAAAAAACAGGAAATATTAAACACCTCCTTATGTCCTGAAGAATGTCTTGGGAATTTCATGTAGGCTAGTATGCATAGAATCAAAAGCGGAAAAAGGAAAAGGCTCTGGGTTGATGTTTGAGAGCAGATCCCCCCCAAGGTTTTTCATCATTAAATTACATATCTCAATAGTATTAGACAGGAGTGATCAAAAATTGAGACCTTTGCTGTAGTCTGCTGCTTCTCAGATGTTTTGTGTGAGAAAAAGTCTGACATCAAATGTGAAAATCTCGATATGAACATTTCTCTTTAAATTCTCCTGCTATGCACAAGACACCACAGGTAAAAACACTTTTGGGCTTCAACAACATGTCTTCAGGCTACTGGAAAGAAAACATCTGAAATAAAGGGATAGTTCACCCAAAAATGAAAACTGGGGTCCATTAACTGTTGGTTACCCATATTCTTCTTTTTTTTGTGTTAAGCAGATGAAAGAATCCATACAGGTTCGAGGGTGAGTAAATGATGACAGAAATCTCATTTTTGGGTGAACTATCCCTTTAAGTGTTTATTTGATTACACATACATTATATATTTGCGCCAGTAGATTTCAATTTACAATTCATATCTTTAAAAGCTGTCAGAAATCTTCACTTTACGTTACATGCACCAAACCTTAGTTTTATTCCGATTTATATTCTGAAGGTTTTTCCAGAGGAGTTTGTTCACATAGCCTAACATTCCCCTGATTTTATTTCTGGAAAATATGGTTAAAATTTATTTTATTTTTTTAAGAGAAATTTTAGCATACATAGATGAAACCTAACATTTCCAATGCATCTCTTGAGCTTTTAAAGAGCAACCTATGGATCATCCATGCAAGTTTCGTACCTTCCAGGAGTAGCATCTTTCGATAAGGAGAGATTAACAATTGGTATGGAAATTCGTTTTTTTTCCCCCATAATATCTTTTGGGGGGATTTTTTTTGACGATATTCTCCTCCAGAGTGAACTCACACTGAGTTTTGACTGTACTATATAACCACTTTATGATGAAAGAATTATATGCCTTGACTCCGAAGCCGTCCTTCAGGCACATATCTCAATCCTTGAGTGCATTCTGTCTCCTACCTAAACTCCATCCTTTTACATTCTGGGTAAAATAAACAGGCGCTTCTCAGAGCTCAGAGTTAGTATTTGATTTCCTGCATTGCTTTTCCCCTTCACAGCCCTCTGAAGGGGCTTCTGCACTGTTGGCACGGACCCCTTGGGTTCCCTTTTTCGCTTTGTGGTCCTTCTTAATTTCATTACTTTAGCTGTGACCTTAATTAGCAGGGACCCAACCCCAAGAAACACAATCCCATTTTGGCAAAAAGGAAGAATGTAGAGAAAACTAAGCCTCGCTCCCTCGGAACAGAGGTATAGGGTGACCCTCAAGAAAACGGCTCGGGGAAGCATCCTCCATTTCTCATTTCTCTCGCTCCATGTGGTGACAGGAATTCAAAAGGACTTTGTTCGAAATATTCCTGCTCGGACTGTGCGTGTGCACTGTCAAAATAAAATTTTCGAGAAATTATATGCAACTTCAGATTTTTAGGTTCTCTCAACTATTGTCTTTTCTGGAGTAACACTACTTTGTTTTGTCCATTTGAATTTGTCCATTCACTAAATACAAAATGCCTCATTCAGCCAATAAATCCAACAAGGCAACTACAGATTTCCTGTTCACCAAATTTTAATTTAATAAAACAATACATTTTTGAAAAGTCAGCAAACAGCAAAACAATAATCTTATATTCATAATTTGTATGTTTATTCATGCTGCAATGCATCCATGGAACTCGCAAACTCTTAACATTTGAGCAATTTTGTTCAGTTTAAACTTATGTTTGCCCAGGCCCTGTTTACACGAGAACGCTCACGGGTGAAAACGTAAAGATATTTGATCAGATGTGCCTTTCGTTTAGACGGCGACTGCGTTTTTGGGGCTTAAAAACGCAAAAAAGTGAAACCACCCTCCAGAGTGGAAATCTTAAAACGCTCCACCGTCGCGTTCCCGTCTAAACGGTAAAAACGCAAAAGTCTGCTAGACAGTGAAGGCACCCATCTGCTCTCGTCGTCCCGTACGCGTTTACGTCACAGGCATGCGCCAGTACTGGAAAATAACAAAACATTATCAAACTAAAATATAGTATTAATTTCATTGACAAAAATAAATAAATAAAAATTTAATTTTTGAGCGACACGCGAAGAGCCGAGGGTTAAAGCAGCAGCTTTACCGTATTAAACATGAAAAACTGTGTCAGCGTCTCTTTCACTTTCAGTGCTCCACATCGCCACCTAGCCGCCTGGAGTGCACACTACATCCAATCTCACACACTTTTGCGTCACCATATGCATGCTGATTTCCCCCCCATAACGCTCGTTTAAACGCAGAATAAAAAGTGATAACGCAACGCCACTTTTGCGTTTTCTCTTCAGATCGTTTCTGTGTAAACATAGCCTCAGACAACTGTGTTTGACTAGTTGGGACAACATTTAGGGGAATTCTGTGTTTTTATCTCAGTATTTGTGACTCAAAAGGTTGCACAAACTGGAAAACATGTAGTTCCTTTCCTTAGATTGTGAATATAATGAAAAATGGCTTCTTCTGTGAATGTTTCTCCCCACAGGTGAAGTGAATCAAAATGTAATTAGGACGTCAACCGCTAAGACGATGTTTGCAAGAATACATTTTTTTAAAGGGGCACTGAAAACATTTTTAGGGCAGATTTTAGTTTTAGGAAAGTTTTTAAAACAAAGAAAAGTTGTTTTAAATAAGACATTTTGCACTACACTGAAAAAAATTTGTAGGATGAACGTTGAAACTTCATAAATTGCTAGTAAATTTCACAGATAATTACAAAGGAACTGCAGTTGAATTAAATGTGAAATTTTAAGCTAGTATTTTAAATACTCTACTAATCATTGCTTTATTTACAACTTTGGGGGGAAAAAACAAATCAAATTTGTAAAACAGATGATGTGACTTCTCACTGAAATTTTTATCCTGATAATATGATTTTGCAGGGAAAAAACGAAATGCAAAAGAGTACAGGTTTCTTTATCGGTCTCAGACGGTCTTTTTGGACTCCACTGTATATTTGTATCGATGTTTTATGTATAAAATCCTGCCGTTCAAGTCCTTCACGCTCATATTTCGGCACGCCTGTCCCCTGGCACTGGGGCATAGGGAGTCAATATGTCAGCATTTATCGATACCCCACTGAGCTACGCGGGGTTGTCAGGGCCCTATTCAGGCTCTAATGGCCCCCTGAGGTGCAGCGTCTATGCAGGCTGAAAGCACGAAGGGGCCCGGGGCCCAGCCTGTTGTTGGACGTTAGGCGTGTGTTCCTATGGCCGCCCTGCGCCTTCACCCACATGACAAGAGCTATAAAAGACCAACGCCTTAGCTGCTTCTTCTGCGCCTCTCTTAAACCTCTTTTTTCAACCTCTCTGAAAGAAAAAAAGCTCTAATTGTTTGTTGTGGGAGCCAAAGATTATAGACCCTCCCCTCCTTTTGCTCCTTTTCCCTTTCGTCTATTTTCTTTGGGCTCGTCTTTCTCTCCGCCGCTCTCGTCATTTCTAAAGGATGTGATTTTTATCCCGAATGTTGTGAAAAGGGAAGCAAAAGAGGAACGTTCCTGTGAGACTGCTTTTGACAATGGCAATGAGACACAAGAGACTGTTCAACTATAAAGCTCGCAGTGGAATCGTTGACTTTCATAGGCTACCTTGTATAAATATGAACTTTTAACTCCGATAGCAGAAGTTTTGAAGCAACTTTCGACTGCCTGATAAAGTATAAATTCTCTTTAGCATTGGGAACAGGGCGGCATGTAACTGAAAACTGGATTGTTAACAAGATGTTTGGTTCGGAGGCTTATATTTATTTGACCTAATAATGCATTAGAGCAACTCAACATTGTTTACACATTTTTGAGTGGTCAGATGCTTTAATTTGTATTTTAAAAGCAAGTGCATCATCTAAGTCTGCCTATCCTGCACTTTACAGTAATACTTTGGTTTTATGTTTTATTCTAACTAAAAATGCATGTCAACGCCTTGATGACGTGGGCATTGTTTCTTTCCAGTATTGTCTGTAGGAAAGCAAACTCGCATATATGTCTTTAGTACCTGAATTGTTGAAAAGATGAGATCGATTGGAGGGCAAATGTAGACATCTCCTGCTTCTCCAACAGTTCTCCTGAAGAAAAAGCTCTTGTAGTTGCCGTTTCAGAAGAAATCTCAACAACGCTGTTTAAAAGCCTTTAACCAAGGCCAGAGATCTCCATATGAGCATTTCTCGTTAATTTTTCCAAGGCCAAATGATCTGAGCTGCTTTTACTTGATGTATCTCAACAATTCTCTCATTTGCATTGATTTTTTAAAGACATGCATTTTGGGAGAAACTTGAAGTGAAGTTATTGATAACTGAGCAACCTTCCTTTAGGGATTCTTTTTTCATTGTGAGAATGCAATATTTCATCATAGTGTATATATGTATATGTATTTGTTAATCCAAGTCTTTTCATGGACTTTTTTTGTGTGTAAATGTTGCTGTTTGAACATTTCGTCAGATTGCCTTAACCCTGTGGGGGCAGGACCGGAAAAGTACGTTCAAGCTCCTTCTTCAACAATGCAAATTTTTCTGTCAGTTATTTGATCTCGCTGCTTCTCCACCTCCCTCTCCCACCGTAGGCACACCAGTATCAAAGGTTCAATCCCTAAACAGACCTGAGGAAACACGCAGAGTTTTATATTCAGGCCGCGAGCCAGAGAGATTGCGAAGAGAGGCAGATGGATGTCAGAGATATCAAATCAGATCGCGCGGCGAAAACTCGGCTCATTACGGGCTGTTCGGCATTATGATTCCCCTCTCCTCCTCCTGGAGTGACAAAAAGTATAATTGCTCCAGTGACTCTCACAAAGGCATGTACAAAATAAACATGTAAACAAAAATTAAGCAGGGACGCTGTTATTTTTGTCCTGTGGGAATGTGGGGGGTTTAGGAAGATGCCGAAGGAAGAAAAGGGGGAAGATGTGTTGTCAGTTGCACTCAACTGGTGTCATTTGCAGCTCCGAGGCTGGTCCTATTGAATGCCTGTAAAATAGCAAGCGTAAGACTTGATTGTAATTATGCTGGAACTAATATGCTTTTCAAAATGAGCCATTATGAGCTAATGCCGCACTGCAAAAAGCCCTGTCTGTTTTTGTCACTCTGTCTTGGGTAGTTTGCAAGGTACAGCTGATATTGAGGACATTGGTTACGGTATTAAAAAAAAAGGCTGCATAGAATTTCCCCGTAATGTTGAGCTAATACTGATTCAAAGGCAATCTTAGCAGATGAGGTTGGAGACGCCTCTACCTCCTTCTCACTGTGTCATGGAGGCTTTTTATTATCCGCCATCCCTGACTAATTCCTGGGATTCTGATGATGTCAAAAGCTGCACTTTGAATTCTGGCTCAATCGTGCTTTTCAATTGTCTTTTTTTTTTTCTATAAGGATCTTTGACATCCTTTTAGGATCTTAGGTTTGGTAATGATATATCGTACTCTATTTTCAGATGAGCTGCGCAAATCACTTTTGATGCTGTTGGGTGATATAATTAAAACGATATAGATAGATCATGAAGACAAAGACTGTTTTTAGCTGGGATTTAGTTATCCATGAATGTGTTTCGCTTACAAAAAGGTACTATGGCAACATGGTGCAGTGGTGTATCAGACCATGCTACTAAATGAGTAAAGTAACATGGTACTTTTTTTTAGTAGGCCAAATCATTTTGTTTGTATTTTGATTTAGCCATTCGGTCAGGCCTCTTTGCAGAGTTTATCATTTTACATTGACATTCATGCATTTGGCTGACACTTTTATCCAAAGCGACTTACATTGCATTTCAAGGTACACATTTACATTCTTATCAGTTCTTGCTTTCCCTGGGAATCGAACCCATAACCTTGGCGTTGCAAGCTTAAAATTCTGTTATCATTTACTCACTCTCATGTCGTTCCAAACCAGAATAAGTTTCTCTATTTTGTTGATTGAACACAAAAGAAGATATTTTGAAGAATGCTGGTAACCAGACAGTTGACGGTAGCCATTAACTTCCATAGTATTTTTTTCCCTACTATGGAAGTCAATGGCTAATGTAATTTTTTTTGGGTGAACTATCCCTTTAACTCACTGATTACTTTTTTAAAAGCTCTTAGAGAAGAGAAGGAATGTATTTTTAACACTAAGGTTCTTCTTCTATTGGCATCGATTGTTCCATGATGGACCTTTAACATTAATGGAAGCGTCCATTGGACAAAAGGTTCTTTATAGTGGAAAATGACTCTTTAGATGATCAAAATGGTAATTTTAAGTTCATTGAAAGATTCTTTGAGAACCCAAAATGGCTGCAAAAACCTCCATTTAACACTTTTTAAAAGTGTATGTAAGCTATTTAAAATGGGAAATATAAGCACAAAAAATCAGTACACAAGATAATTTCATACAGTAGTCTTTTATTCAACAGTTAAATATAGGACTTTTGTGATATGGTCACATTACTGTTAAAGAGATCGTTTGCAATGCAAACTCTCTGCATTTCTTTTTTCAATCAAACACAAAAGACTTTAATGTTGTTTAAAACCAAATGTTCTTTAAAATAAATGTTGCGTGCCTCAGAAGAAAGGTGAGCAAATGATGACCGTATTTTAAGTTTTGGGTGAACTACTACCCCTTTAATCCAAGGTTGCGCTAAATATGTATGTTGGCTTAACTGTTGCAGATAATGGGCCCTAAATGGATAAGATTTGGCTTTAGTAATTCATGCATCCAAGAAGCAGAGAAGCTTCTCGTGACGGTTTATCTTCTTCTAGCCCTCTGCTCCAAAAGGGTTTGGTTTTTAAATGAAATACAATCTAAAATTCGTCAGAGCAATCTGTACGCACCTGATTTTGTTGCAAATTAAATACTCGGCACAAAGTCAACATTTCGTTAAAGATCACGTTGGGCCCTGGAGGAAAAACATTCAGGCTGTAGCACAGAATGAATGGAACATAATTAGGCTTTAATTGGCTGATAAATGAGCAGAGGACTTTATCAATATCCCCAGAACCCTCAAATAGAATTACAGCTCGGTTATTGTGTGGAGGATTAGTCAGGATGTACCTTATTGTTTTAAAACAGGGAAGAGTTCTTGTGAATTGACCTCACATCTTCTTGGGCTTAAAGTGCAAATTAACTGCTGCTTTTTTTTGGTCCCCTGATTACGGTGGTAATAGTGCATTTTAAACAAGGAAAGAAAGCCATATATTTTATGAAGTAATGGTGATAATTTAGTTCAAACTTGCATATATTTAGCCATCTAATTTTGCACTTAAACAGTCAGCCTCCACGCTTCCATTAGCAGCTTGCAGGGACCATATGCTTGTAGTACATTACATGACTGCCATAACCTATCTGAACCCATTTGGGGCTTCTGTTCCCTTGATAAAAGCTAGCATCCCAATCAGTGGATCACTTCGGGACAGAGATGAGGCCTGTATCGTGCCCCTCTCACTGCTCTATCTCTGCCAGCATCTGTTTCATTACCATAATCCTTTGCTGTTGTCAGGGGGCCTGTTGACCTTCAGTCTTGGGCTCGCAAGACGGCTGAGCTAGAGCTAGAGCTTGTGAGACGGCAACAACAACAACCTGAGTTTTGTTTCTGAGTTTTGCCTCTTGATTACATGTTTTTTGAAAAAACATTTCAGTACAAAAGACGTGCGGTGGGATTTGATACGGTTACAGTATGTTTGTAAGTTAAAGCAAAAAGTCTTTGATGTGTCCAACGTGTGGACAGAAAGAAAACAAAGAGGCATGAGGACAGGGTACGCTGACAGAATCTTGCCTCATGAATCATGTGGCGAAACTGTGCAATGAAACAAAAATCACAGCGGCACGTCTCTCCCTCCCCCTCAGGATGCCGAGGTGACTTTGGAAAGTGATCCGTAGACCACTGCGCCAGTCTCAAGTGTTGTCATGGTGTGTTAGCAACAAATCGCTCTGGCGCATCCTCATGAAAACCAACAAAGGGATATCCAGGATATGTACATATTCAACTTTGTATATTCAAGATTTTTTTTTCGTGTGCTGGAGTGCCAGGCAGTGTTGTAAAAAATCAATCTTTATTAAATGGGGGAAGATGGAGGAATTGATTTAATGAATGCGGACTCATGTCCTGCGGTCGCATGTAATCCATTGAGAATCATTGAGCCAGAGCTTGGGGAGACAAAAAGACATTCTGTGAAGACTGCTCGAGTGGTCTGTAATGATAGTCTCCATATAATCCGCTAATTCCTTGTTTAATTAAACTCCAGAGCCGGTCTGGAGAATGCAGCAGTTTGGTTCGTCTTGAAGCGGTTGCATTGCGGAAGGTTTTTTTCCTTCTGTTGTTGATGTCGTTGCACCATATACTTGCACATGCACCGAGAAGAATGCATGAGTAAATACACAAACCTCTAGATTGTTTTGTGTTTAATATTTATTATTTCCATGTGCATCCACGTGTACCAGAAATAATGCATTTCTTGATACACAAGTATGCACTAACATACTTGTAAGTGCAGAGTTTTATTGATAATTATACATTTTGCTTCTTCTATTGTGCAAGCACCAAGAATAATGCATGCATGGATACGCAAGCATGCACCAAATCACTTGTACGCCTGCAGTTTGGTACTTTTTATTGTTATGGTTGCATTGCGTTAGGTGGTTGTTTTTCCTCTATTGTCAGTTTCAAGTGCACCCAATACTTGCACATGCACCGAGAAGAATGCATTCGCCGATACGCACGGACACACTCGCACGCCCATGCACATACTAATATACACACACTTTCGCACTCCCACAGGCCTTTTTGTAACCTCTTTTCCTGGCAGCCTATCAGCCATAGAAGAGGCCTGGCAGATGGGGGTTTGGGAGAGATGATCAGGCTCTGGTCTGGCAGAAGGAAACAGAGATGCAGGAAAACTCGTGTGAAGTGGTCCAGGGTGCAGGAACCTGCTGATCAGCAGTGGGCAGAGAGCGCGCACGATGGCTCAAAGGAGATTTGTCTCCGTCGTGGCAGCTGTGGCGTTGCGGGGGAAGGAGCTCGAAGCCCTTCTTTTCTGTCTTTCCCCCGTGGATGATGCAAGACCAAAGGGCCTGGAGCAAGACTCAAGCTACGCTGCTTGTTAGCACTCATGCGTTTTAAGAAAGCAAATGTAGAAGTGTGATTTTTGTGACAGGACCTTTCACAAGCTTTCTGCTGCCGTGAATAGATATACAGAGGTGGCTCACAAATAAAGTATGATGCAATTTTAGAATCAATTATCATGGTAATGTATTTCAGTAATATATCTTAACACACTCCATATCTCTCCTTACAAACGCTTCTCTTGGCTCGGTCGTAGTAGTGTTCGTCTTTGTGCCGGGGAAATACTCCTCTGGCTAAAATGCAAACTGCCAACTGCGATCTGCACTTGTCTTTGACTGCATGCCTGAAAAAAAAAAGTAATGTAAAATATGTTGTAATATATTTTGAACACTAGCTTGAAACACAAAGGGAGGGATTCAATGGCCCAGAAGTCTCATACATTCTTATTTCAAACACTTGCTCTTAGGAGTTAGCCCCAGGCCGCTGAAGAGAGAATAAGGCGGACGTGCTAGAGCAAGGTGTCTGGTGTAGATTACCCTAACCCTCACAGTTACGTCCCCCAGGCCTCTCCAGGGCTCAGTGGCAGGATTATGTGTCTGAAGACTTCTCACATATGAATAAGACCCAATAAAACGGTATCTAGCGCTCCATTGACATGTCGAGATAACGGAAGCATTAATATCGTCGTGATAGCCGGTCGTTTTCCGTTGACAAATGTGCTGCTACACTGTCGCTTAAAGATGACAGCTGAGGTTTTTAATTGCTGTATGCATCAAATTTTGTAAAATAACGTGTTATTTTTTTTAAAGCTCGTGCTGATATTCAAAGCCACTCAAAGACTTATTTCCAAACTGTGCACACAGGTAATCGTACGGACGAAGGTTCAGATATAGAGTCGGAGCCAGACCTGCCCCTGAAGCGGAAACAAAGACGCAGCCGTACCACCTTCACGGCGGAGCAGCTGGAGGAGCTCGAGAAGGCCTTCGAGAGGACACACTACCCCGACATCTACACCAGAGAGGAGCTCGCACAGAGGACCAAACTGACCGAGGCTCGTGTACAGGTGAGATACGCCCACTTGCACAGATATTTGTATTTCTCCTGGACAGTTTTGCAGTTGACCTTGAATGTATTACGTTTGAGTACTATCACGTTTGTTTTACCTCCTGTTGGAGTCGTTTCTTCTCTTGTCATCCACATGCCTCTGTTTATTGGCGGTGTTTGTTATATTTATTTAGTCTGCAGAGACTAATTGTTTGACCTCCGGGAGTACATCACTCTTGGTCAGATGTCAGTTGGAGCCCTATTACTTTCACCCCGAGTCTTTGGGACGCTTCCTGACAGTTTGTGAACCCTATAGTTTTATGTAACATCGCAAAGCAAATACAGTAGAATTATAGCAGCAGCTGCACTCCGAACTAGTGGGAGACAAAAAGAGGGATGGGGGAAAAAGAGAAGGGAAGAAAGAGGAACAGACAAAATGCATTCCTGATGGATTTCTCATCTCTTCCCTTGGCCGGCGATCGCTTCCCAGCACTTGAAAGCTGGCCGCTACTTGTAAATCCCTCTACATATCAGAAAGGATCCCTCTGGTTTACTCTGGGGACTCTGTTCCCTGACAACAACATTAATCAATCAAGCGCTTGTAAAAGACTCGGCAAGGTGGGGGTCGGGGGTCTAGGTTTCTCCAAACTCTCACCCTCATGTCGTCCTCCGTAGATCTCGACAATCTATCCTTAGGTTCCTCACCAGAACGTACACATAGGCAGGGTAACTGATTCAACATATGTCTTTGTCTGTCTCTTAGCATTCAAGAAAGAAGACATATGTGTCTAAATGGTTGCTTCCACACTCTTGGGAGAATGTTGAGAGATTTATGCTATGCCTGTTTTCTTGCAATATTTCACACATGATGTGTTTAGGGGACCGATTTGCATTGATTGTAGGTTTATGTCTGCTAAGCTCTGGTGTATGTAAAAGCATTCATTATTACTTAAACAGCATTGCAAAAGATAGTGGCGTCTTGGGGATTTCTAAAGGGTGAAATGGGAAAGTCCCGAGTTAAAATACTAGAACTCCTATGTTCATTATCATCACTGCTAACATGGATGGTAGATCCATATTAGCAGTGATGATAATGAGCGTAAGACCAAGAGTGTGAAAAAACACCTCTAATTGGTCAATGAAAAGCCACATGGTTGTCAAAGACAGGCGTCTTCTGTTCCAGCATGTTATGGCAAAGAATGAGCCATATTTGTAGGTCAATTGTGCATTTCTTGGCCCGCAAGAATCCCCGGGGGTACTTGGTGTATTTATGGTAACTGATGTAAATGACAAGAGATAGAACCAGAAGAAAACCTTGAACAAGGCAGAATAACGAAAAGGACACATCTCCCCCTCTCACATAATAGGGCTAAAGGGATATCATGTGAAAAGCTGAGGTATTCAACTCATGGATATAATTTGTTAATGCAATTTTTCTCATAATCTAATTCTGGAACACTTTGAAAATCTCCAAAGGTCAACTCAAACTGAATCTTCCAAAAAGGTCACCCTAAGAAAGTGACTCTGGTTAAGCTCAGTAAACAACAGCCATAGGTCTTCAATGTTGTTCGGCGCTTGGTCCAGTTTTTAGGGGGGATTGTGCCATTTCTCTGTGGAGTCTATTGTGAAAGTTCTTCCCCTCCCCAAATCTGCCCCCCTCCAAATGCAGATTTCATGTGGTTTTGCCATTGACGTTTAACTGTTTAAAGAGTTAGTCTGGTGGAGTACTCATGTAGATTTACTCATAAAAGTGCAGTTCATCATAGCTCACACTTTGACCTCCCATTGGACTGACAATAAAGGGGCGCTTGATGCGTTTAACCCACCCAAAACACTAATTCAGTGAGGTGTGCGAGTTTGGCACGAGACCGAACAAGACATTCCACCACTAGAACATGCCAACTTATGCCAGCTGCATTGGCAGAGACTTTTTCAAGTGTTCTAATAAAATATGGCATGCTGTTTCATGGCAAGAATGCAGTCTTCTTCATGCAGTTACCATTAGGGGGGTCTCGCAGAAGTTCCCACTGGTTTGGCTTCGGGTATGTCTGCAGGTTTCTGTATAGAGATTCCTTCCAGGCCAGAGCGAGATCAGACCTTTGGCCCGGCTGGTGACCTGCTCCGCCACAGCTGTGCAGACCCATCTGGCAGATGTCAGTGTAGTGGGGAGTGGAGAAGAGGGCATTGGGGTGAGACAGGGGCCAAAAGAGGGGCCTCTCCACCCCTGGATCATCAACTCCAGAGCGTGTTAGAAAGCCCTCATTCTGCAGTCTTGCGGCAACGATATGCATGGCAAGTAAAATGAAGATGGTTGTGCACCATTCAGAATTAAACTGAGGTAGCAAACAGGATGCAGAATTTAAATGTAAATGTAAGGAATAGGTTTAACTAGTACTAGTTTTTTTTAAACTAGACTTTAAACATATGCTCTTCAAAGCCATGATTGAAAGTTTTGAAAATGGTTAAAATTGAAGTTTGAAGGTTGGAATGTTAGATCTATAGATCTAAATTGTATTTAGTTTATATATTTATTAATATTTAAACAAATAAATTTGACCAGTGTGTCCTGTTTAGAATTTCTTTGAATTGCAATTGAATACATTTCTCTTCCCGTCATTCCAACTTCTTGTGGGATGTGCCCAATTCAATTCAAATGCACACTCATGAATTTAAAGGAAGCCAATTCTACAATTCTACAATTTTGCTCAACTCTGTTAAAGAGTATATAGAATTAAATATAAATTGATCTTTTTTTTTATCCTCAGTTTAGTTTTAGCTAACATTTTTGTTGTATTGGTGAATGTTGTGAAGTTATTCCTAAATTGTTTTAAGCTAACAGCAGATAATCAGATAGTTATGATAAATAACTGCACCAATTGAGATTTTCCTGTTATTTTTCCTGCCCGTCTTCATCGACACCTTAGCACATCCAGCCACCCCAACCTTCCTCAGATCCTCTGTGGTTTTATCTGACAAATCAGGTAATCCAGACCATATCTCACCCGGTTGGGTTTCAGTTTGGTTTGATAGAAGCGGGTTGTTAAAGGGTTGTGACAGGGTTATGTACCCTAGCAGAATCTCTCTCCCTGTGGCTTCACAGTCCTGCTGCTTTACTTCCATGAGGTGAATGAGCACCACGTAAATGCCATGTGACATCTGAGGAAGCCAAGCCACTGCTCAGACCATTAGCAGAAGGAGACGATTTTGCAGGCCATTCTCGGTGTAAACTAAGTGAAACCAAGGGAGAATTTTCAACCGGCTATATGGAGAGGCAGAAAGACTGGTGATTGTTAGAAATCATCTACGATTAAGTGAATTCTGTTCTAATTCAGTCTGAAGTTAGCAAGTTAGCAGTCATAAGAGAGCCACGCTGCTAGCTCCTGCGTTCTGACATAGATCCCCTTTCACAAGCTGTGCGCATTTTCCATGCAGCTATTATAGTTAGTAGAATCTAATAAGGTCTAAGCATTTCCTTTTATGAAGCGTAGAAATCAATTTGGCAGGAAGTTAGCCGAATCTATACCTGGGACTTTTCGGTTTAAATGCTAGCATTTTAATGCTAACTGCTAGGAGGCTGTGAAGGGGAGGCTGTGTAGTTTGAGGTGTTGGCCGGGATATACTGTAGCTGAAGATATTTAGCATTTAAAGTCCGTAGAATGTATTAATCAAAATTAAAAAGATGGGGAAGATAGGAAAAATGTATTATTAGTGTAAAGGCATTATGTTTTGATGTTGTCTCTTTATGCTTTCACTACAGTTTTTATAATACATACTGCATGCAAACTTGTTGCAATATTCCATATTATCATTCCAGCAATTCCTTGCACCCTGAGATCAGGAAAATGTGAGCAAGAAAATCCCATCCAGCCCAACAGGCAACTCTGTTCCTGAGAGTCTTAGCTTGTGCACCATAAAAGAATAAATAGGATTTATGAAGACTGTAAAGAGCAAAATTGTTGCAATGCATCAGTGAGAATGTTCTAACAGTTTCGCATTATTAGAATTTAAATTACTTTCTTTTAGCCGCTTTGTGTTCGTTGATTCTTATCTAAGTAATCCCAGTCTCCTTTTTGCAATTCGCGTTCCCAGTAATGTTAATTAGCATAGCGCCAGACAGAGAGAAAGAGAGCGAGAGAATTCAAGCAGGCCACAGAAGAAAGAGAAAAAAACGATTGTTTGATGTAGTCAACACATTGCTTGTTAGACTGAATCGCATTTGTTGGTATAAAAACAGATGTCGCCCTTGTTTAATGTTTATTCCTTTGAAACACGAGGTGAACGGCCTGAAACCTTTTAAAAGCTTCCCTTAACAACATTTTCCTAAAGAAGAAACAGATTTCAGAGGAGACTGTTGTCGTGTCCAAGTCTATCCTGGATTTACGGGCGACTGTTTGCGGTGACTTATGGAGTGCACAGGTGTTTGTGTGTGTTTTGGTGTACACAGTGGACAAACAAGGGAAACATCCTATAAAAGACAGGAATAAGAAACATTGTGCGTGTGCACACAGGTTTATCCCGTTTATCCGTGACAGGTGTGTGCAGTAAACACAAATCTCCACAGACACCCGCATTGGACACAGGGACAGCGTCGAGCCCAGACGCTGCTCTGTCTTTGTGTTTATGATCAAAACAAATGTACACACGATCAGCCAGACACACATGGCTTCTCACACACTTCACGATTTGAGCTGTGCCTAAATTGATTGATTAAGGAGTAGTGCACTCAAAAATGTAAATTCTGTCATCATTTACTCGTTATCATTTCAAACCTCTATTAGGCTTACTTTCTTCTGCACGACCAAAGGAAGACTTTTTTAGAGAATGCTGGCATTGACTTTCATTGATATTGGAGTTTAAAAGACAATTGATATTCAGTAATATTATCAGTTTAACTGCACTAATGCTATCAGATGAGAACAAAACTGGATTGCTATAATGACACTAACTTTGCAACACTGACATTCAGTTATTGAACTGAAGTGAATCAACATTGAACTGAATACTGACGCCATTGCCTTCTGCAGAGCTGCTTAATGGCTGAAATTTAATTTGTTTCATACATTTTGGTCAATTCTACTGAATATACTGAATTGAACTTATTTCATAATTGATGAACTTCGCAACACTGACACTATTATTGAATTGAACTTAACACTGAACTTACACTGTTTTCTGTAGAGCTGCTTTACAGCAGAAATCATATTTGATGAATTTTACAACATTAACACTATTATTTTCCTGTTTATTAATGTGAAGCTGCTTTGAAATGATCTATATTTTTAAAAAGCGCTATATAAATTTAAGACATTTTTTTCAAAATATCTTCTTTTGAGTTCACAGAATGAAAATAAGTGTGAATAAAAGACATTATTTTTGGGTGGACTATCCTTTTTAAATCAATGCTTGTGCAAATATATTCAAGTATAACCCAGCATAAACCAAACCTAGTATCGTTATTTCAAACTGTTTATCCTGTATCAGCCCCATTGTTTCAGCATTCCCTCTCGCCCGTCATCACACGCTAAGATTCGCTGTCAGCGGACGCCGCTGAAACTCTTCCTCATGTGGTTTTGGTGTGGGTTGGATGGAGACCGTCTCAGTGGAGGAATTAGGCTGGATTGCAGACAGCGAGAAGGGGAATCTGGGACTGTTCAAGGTGACTTTGTGATGGGCTCCAAATCCAGCTCAGAGGGTACGACTGGAGCGACCCAGAAAACACACTCGCATAATCCCGGGTCAGGCACTATGGTGACGCATCTCTCCCTGCTATAAAACAGAACCGTATTTATTTAGGCATATTGGGCTCAATGTTTAACTTGATAAGAGTTAACTTGTGTACCTCTGTGACGCCACGTTGTTTTCAAAAGCAGCAAATTCACTTAGACAGAAATGCTTCTCAGGCTGCCGGTGTGATTAAGGCAGACGGGAGTCTTTGCCGAGCACATGGTAAAGCCACAAGATCTGCTGGCGGCGTCCTAACCGCTCTGACACAGGGATGCAGGCGGCTCACGTACAACGATGGATCAGAAATCTCTTTATGAATTGTCAAAGCATTATGCATCTTACAGATTGTGTGGTCTTGCATGTGCAGAGATTAGTTTATGTGCGAGGATGAATGTGGAGGAAAGAGATCGAACATAGAGCCGAGAAGAAACTAACCGCTATTTAAAGCGATAAAAGTTTGCTTTGACATATTCCTGCAGAAAACAAAACCTCGTAGACTTTGATGAGATTAAATGACCTTAAAGTCAACATGATGGAATTGACTTTCTCAGTGTTCCTGGGTTTTTACAGAGAGGCTTTTGGATTTCTCTTTTTACCACTCCATAAATAAGAAAATATTGTCAACAGCCAGAAGAAAAATTATATAAATTATATAAATCAGTCTGTAAAATAGATGAGATTTCTGACTCATTTTGAGAGAACAGCCTTGAAAGACATATAATGTAATTGAAATCTACCGACGCAAATAGATAATGTAATAAAATAAATGCATAAAATGTACATTTGGATGTTTTCGTTCCACTAGTCTAAAAGAGAACGTGTTAAAGACCCCCTGTTGTGAAAATCAAGCTTTTCATTTTGTTTATGTCTATCTTTAAATATGCTTTAAGACAAACCACGTGCAAATTCATAAGTCAACACCATTGCTGAGTATTTTCTGCTTAAAACTGCAGTGAACCAAAGACAGTCTCAAAAACACGGTTCGAAATCGCTGGTGTTTCTGACAACAACTACCTTGTAACCAATCAGGTCAACGTGTGATCGTCAACCAGTGGATCTCTGAGCTGAGTGAGTGAGTGGAGGCGGGGCTCATTTGCATATTCATAGAACCGCGTATACTAAATGAGGCAAGAGTGTAGAGTTACATTCAAAGCATTAAGGCATGAAGACTTTTTTTTCAAGGAAAAAATATGAAATTTGGTGATCAAAGATGATCAATAAAATGATCGACTACAGAGGGACTTTAAGAAAGCAAAACAGCCCAAAATCTCAAAATGGACCAGTGCATGAAAAACCAATGCAATGAACGATTAAATGTTGCTCGCTGATGTCACAGAAGAGAGTGTCTGCACTTTGCGGCAGAAGAAAGAAGGAAGAGATCATCAAAAGATGAAGGGTTGGAGCGTGGGGTTCAGAGGTCATGGGTCAGGAGGCACAGAAGAACGGGACACTTTTGCATTTGTGGGGGAAGGCCACAGCGTTCCTCCATTCTTCGTAAACCGTTCCTCCGATTCCCACTAGGAGATCCGAGCACATGCATTTCCCGAGTTTCTTCGGGACGCGAGGCCATCTTTTATCTGTCTGGAACACCAGGTTTAGGCTCAAGGCAGACAGAGGGGGAGAAGCGTCTCCTCCTAAACCCTCCGAAAAGAGGATGACGGTCGGGTGGGGGTTTCACGTAAAAAAGAAAGATTCGAACCCGACGCATGACAGATGGGTAAGAGTCATCTTTAGTGGCATCAAACGTTGGCGAGCCATTGAAGTCATCTGAATGAGATGCTAGCTGTTAGTGGCCTGACAGTTTTGCACATGGACAATGTAAGCAACGCTTTGTAAGAAAGGGCCAGTGTGTTTTGTAGAGTGTGTCTACGGTGTCGTTGCATCAGAATAGAGTGTGTCCTTGTGTGCGTACCATGAAAGTGGAGCTCTTAAAGGCACGTTTAAAAAGGGACGCCCACTCTTTGTGGACACTTTTCAGCCTGGTGTATTGAGAGGCCTTTGTCCCCACCTTTCATCTGGACGCACAATGGACCGGCCCGTTTTAAACACAACGGTAGATGAACTGCCCTGACAGTGTATTAAACGCGGATGAATTGCCAGTGCATGGCATAGATCAATGTCCTCCAACCTTTCACATACGCAGGGCCGCGGTCTTGTCCCTGTGAAATAGAGCGGGCTGCTTTCAGAGACGCTAATTATATTCATGTTTTGATGGAGGAGAAGCTGTTTAAAATGTGCAAATTGTCTTCGTTTCAAGACAATTGTCTGAAGTCAGTCTGGTTTAAATGGAAGGTTAGTTTGGTCTGAGTTAAAGTGTGTCATTTTTTTCAATGTTAAAATAATTTCTTGTTTAATGTGCACAACTATGAGTAAACCATTTGAAGACTTACTTCCTGAATAATGTAAACACTGTGACTCTCTGGTGCTTTATACACATTTGTCTGGATCTGTTTTATCGACTTGGATTGGCAAATAACACCCTATAGCAATGCATGAGCAAGCACCACTCAAATTTTCTTCTGAATTTTTTGGATAAAATCTTCTTCTTTTTTTGTCCATTTAAGTGCCTCTGGTGATTAAAATAGATCCTCCGTTTGGGTTCAAATGATAAAATATAGATTTCATATTTGACAAACTACAATAAAGTCCCATCAATCAAGTAATATGTATTAATATAGCACTTTTCGCAATACACATTGTTTCAAAGCTTTGCAGAAAATCAGTTAATGTTTCTAAAATCTGATTTATAGTCACATTTAGCAAAGCTGGACGATAATATAGTTCACATTTTGCAACGATACAAGCAATCAAGCAGTTGAGATGCAATATTGTATATATATCATGAATACACTGTATATGCATATCCAACGTAATCTCATGAGAATACGTGTGTATTTTTTTACGTAAAGTGTAGTTCTACCACACGTACATTTATTTACGTTTTATACACACAGAAACGTATAATACTGACGTATTTACAGCACTAAAACGTAATTTATTTATGTATAAACAACTCTACCGACGTACAAATTTGTACGTATTCCTATTTACGTACGCAACAGACATTTTGTAGCTGTAAAATCGTAATAATGTTACGTTTAAATGTTGCAGATACGACAGCTTATACGTTTCAGCATCTATCCAAACGTACAAAAAAGTATGTTTTCTATCTTTAAAAATTTCGTATTAATACCTAGCTTACGTATTAACAATGAAACCAGGCTGGCATATCCATAAAGAGCTGGATGATACTAGATATTTACTAGTGTAGAATAGTACATTTTACGAAGCTTTTTTATTTTTATCAAGTGGTCATATTTGGCAAGTTTTCAATTTGACGTCATCATAGAGAGAACATTTTTACAGCCTTACCAAAACACACTGATGTGTCAAAACTTTGTGTTCACATTCATGACACTCAATGAGAAAAAGTCTCAAACTCAAAGTTTTGTTCACAGAGTGTTTTTTAGGGAAGCTCAAAACCATCATTGTTAATTTACTTCGTCTGCATTAATTTAGTGAAGCGAAACAGTTCATCCACACTAGTGGCTTGATTCTGAATGTGAAATTTGAAAGATGTATGTGTGTGTACTTGTCCATGTGTGTGTCAGACAACACTGCTGCAGGAAAAGTCTTTAAAGTGTCCGACAGGTAGATAAACACACTCAAGATGTCTGTGCAGGAGATGTGTGGGCTACCTCTGACCTGTTTACGACCTCTCGAGCTCAAAGCGGCCTGTTTATACAGATCACAGCTTTAGCCACTTAACTAGAACAACAGGGACCTCGCCATGAGCTAAGAGACGGTTTCCCATGAGGACGCGCTCTCTGCCACACACATGCACATGAACCTGTCTGGAAGACTACAGGTTATGTGGATGAAATCTTGTTTCATTTAGTATTCGTCTGTCTTGTGTATTTTTCTAAATTGTACTTCCATCTTCTTTTATTAGGTCTGGTTTAGCAACCGAAGAGCAAGGTGGCGCAAACAAGCAGGAGCAAATCAGCTGGCAGCATTTAACCATTTGTTGCCCGGAGGGTTTCCGCCCACCGGCATGCCAACCTTATCCACCTATCAGCTTCAAGAGTCAGCGTATCCGGGCACCACTCTCTCGCAAGGTAATGCACAGAGATCCGTAACCCCTGTAGATACACACTACCGTTTAAAAGTTTGTGGACAGAAAGAGTTTTATTTATAGGCTATTTTTTGCAAGGATGCATTCAATTGATTAAAAGTGACAGCAAAGAAACTGTTACAAAAGATGCTGAAAATTCAGCTTTGATCACAGGAATAAATTACATATTGATATAATATAATAAATTGTGATAATATTTCACAATATACAATTTTTGATCAAATAAATGCAGCCTTGGTGAGTCTAAGAGACTTCTTTCAAAATCATAAAAAAACTCTTTTGAAAGGTGGTGTATAACCCTGCAAAAACAACCTGCTTACACACATTTTGTTACTATGGTTTCATATTATACAACAACAGTGCCTGGTGTATAGAGAACGCACTCCCTAAAATAGTTTCGAAAGGTGCAAACAATTATCTGTTATCTCTGCGCAAACCCGTGAAAATACAGACGGCGCGCACATGTGCATCACATGTTCAGTCCAACGCTATCTCACGACCAATTCGTACGAGTGATTAAAAGGTGTCTAATTGGTGTCTGGGGTCTGGGGTAGATCTAGGGGCGGGGTCTGGGATCGGTTTGGGGGCGGGGTCTGGGGT
The DNA here is from genome assembly GCF_949152265.1 of Phoxinus phoxinus. Taxonomy (NCBI): domain Eukaryota; kingdom Metazoa; phylum Chordata; class Actinopteri; order Cypriniformes; family Leuciscidae; genus Phoxinus; species Phoxinus phoxinus. Next base: position 26,593,944 of record NC_136897.1, read on the forward strand.
AGATCTAGGGGCGGGGTCTGGGATCGGTTTAGTGGCGGGGTCTGGGGTAGGTTTAGTGGCGGGGTCTAGGGTAGGTTTAGTGGCGGGGTCTGGGGTAGGTCTAGGGGCGGGGTCTGGGATCGGTATAGGAGCGGGGTCTGGGGTAGGTCTAGGGGCGGGGTCTGGGGTATGTAATTCGTACCAATTCATACGAATCGTATGAATTGGTGCGAATTAGCCACCTCGTAAAACTCATACGAATTGCCGTGAGATCGGGTTGCTCAGTCCATAGGTATGCGCGTTTGAGTATATGTGCGCAGGCGTGTAGTTCTTCTTCACAAATAAACCCTCAACAAACTTCTTTTCTGGCCTTAGAAATGTATAATAATGATCCATTGTCTGTGTGTGTGTGTCTCAGATGGCAGCAGTACTTTACACCGGCCACAGCCTCTGCCTCCGTCCTCCATGCATCAGGGTGGGCTTTCGGCGGACACCAGCTCTGCCTACGGGCTCTCCTCCAACCGACACTCCTTCTCCAGCTATTCAGACACGTTCATGAGCCCGTCAGCTTCAGGCAACCACATGAATCCCGTGAGCAACGGCCTTTCGCCACAGGTTAGTGCAGACTGAGGCCTCTTTCCAGTGTGAGAGCGATGAATGAACGCCAGCATGCTTCAGAGATCAAGAACGCTGTGGATTTAAGCTAGCATCAGCTTCTTGTGTGGAAACAGATCATTTTTGCTCTGATATGGAGAAATGAAAGCACAAACCCTGTGAAGTTGCTCAGCTGCTTTTTTCAGGCACTTAAACTTAATCAAGTTTAAAGTCAGCTTTTAAATATAGAGCACCTGCGTCATGCATACACTTTATTATAATCATTCCCAAATCTTTGCCATTTTTTTATATCAGGGCAGAGTCTTCAAAGTCAGCATGACATTTCTTTCATTTTACTTTGGTTATGTGAAGTACAGGGGACTTGATGGGAATCATCAGGTGTGCTAAAACAATGTCTAAATAGCAATTTCGCTATTGGACAACATTTAACCCTGTGCGGCTTATGTGACAATAAGAAGGTAATATGGTCATGTCCATGTTGACTTTAGATTTAAATGTTTAAACAGTCAATTTTCTCTTAAAGACATTGTTTGGGTGAAATATATATGTTGCTATACACTCAGCTGTTATTCCTCTAAAGCATTGGAGAATATGTGTTTTTGTTCATGATTTGACACGAATTGCTTTGTTTTGTGGATCTCTTGTTGTGTCGTGTCTGGATTGTTGCTGTTCTGTTTCTGCAAGAATTCCCCATTATCCTCTTTGGTCCCCATTAATGAGTATTTAGGCTGACTTTCTCCAGAAATGGGTCTGTCTTAAATACCCCAGCATTAAAAAAAATAATGTGTATTGATGCAAATCGCATGTAAGGAGTGAATTATACACAATTATCCATCAATACTGGGCAGTCTTGCCGACCCTCACCAACAAGATGTGGCTAACAAGCATAAAATAAGATTGAAATGGTGTGTAAAGAGTTGAAAATGAATTTCAATGCTGCATTTGTCCACAATTACCCTTTCGTTCACACATGTTTTATTGGGGGTTTCCTTTTCTCTTCGCTGCTCTCTCAAAGCAGATTGAGAAACATTCTCTGTATTACCCTCTTTTTTTCCAGAGAAGAAAGAATTAAGGATTTGGTGACAAAAAAGAGCTTTTCCCCTCGTAACTACAACGTCGGAAGGATAACATGGGCGTCTTACAGTGAGAGAGATTGTTAATCGTGGCACAGGGGCTTTGAGCACTAATGCCTTCGCTCCAAACCTCCGTAAATACCAGCAGACATGGAGGTCTTTTTTCTATTAATGGGAGCATTTAACACAGGCGATGGAGACGCTTGCTTCTCAGCTGCTCTTAAACACTTTCTCTTACTAAGAGTACATGTTTCTTGCCTAATGCTGTGGATGCACGATTTCAATGGAGGAAATAATAGATTTAAGTTTTTCGACAATGGCCATGTTTTGAAAATTTTAACACTATATTTCTGTATACTAACACTCTTGTTTTGATCGCTTGATATATTTTGGTAATGCTTTACAATACGTTTTCAATTGTTAACATTAGTTAACTACATTAGTTAACATGAACTAATAATGAACTATACTTTACAGAATTTACTAATCTTAGCTGATGTTAATCTCAACATTTACTAATACATTTTTAAGATGAAAAGTGGCATCTGTTAACAATAGTTAATGCACTGCGAACTAATAAAGAACAATATTTTTTTATAACCTAACATTAATAAATGATGTAAACATATATTGCTAATTAGTTAATGCATTAATTAATGTTAACTAATTAGACCTTATTGCAAAGTGTTACTGATAGTTTATAGATTCATATACATTGCACTTATATATTGATTTTTGTTTTATTTAAAAAAATTATGAATTTCAATAAAGGGGACACAGCAAAATTAGCTTTCTTAGTTTTAATAGCTATTATTTTATATAATAATAATAATATTTATTGTAAATATATTATATATTGTTTTTAAAAAATGAACAGCAATAATGTTGTTTTTAATATAATTTCAATTATTTTAACGGAAAATAATTAAGAATGAGTTGTTCAAACTTCAAACGTTTGAATAGTAGTGTATATTAATATTTTTAAGGATGCCCACTTTTGTATATGTCAATGTTTCATCAAAACAAAGAGCTTTTTAATCATTTTTAGTTTAATTATTCACTTTAAATGTCTTCATTTTCTGATCTGGGACCGCTCTTTCTCTCTCTATGCATCTCTCGTCCATATGGGAGAGTCATCAAGCGCTCGTTGTACGGAGATAAATGCAGTTTCTGACAGGAGAGGCAGAGTTCACATGGAAAATCCTCATCTCTGTTTCACAAGGTGCACGAGCATCTGCTGAGGTCATATCAGGCATCACTTAACCTGACCCTAACCTTCATTCATTCTCAGTTCACAGCTCCAGTAATGTGTTATATAGGTAACACTGTAAGGTCCCATTAGAAATGCATTCGCTGTAAAAAGTGATTAGTTGACTTAACTTAAGAAAAGTGAGGAAACCCGTTGCCTTAAAATTATTAAGTAAAAAAAAAAAAGTTATGTGGAATTGTCAAGTTCACATAACTTAATTTTTTCAATTACATGAAGATTATTTGATTAATAATATTAAGTCAATGGGTTTCCTCGTTTTTTTAAGTTGAGTCAACTAATCACTTTTTACTGTACATTGTTACAGTATTCATTAATCTTCAACATTTATACAACTGTTCATTATTAGTTCACAATCCCGTTAGTTCAATTAATAGTTGGAAGAATTGTTTATTCTCAATATTATTAATAATGTTTAATTTAATTGAACATTGGTGTATTTTATTATCTTGCCGCATGTTTTTAAAGCACTAAGGCGCTTGAGGTCGTATGTCAGTTGTTTAGTAAAATAAAGCTGGTTGTTCAATAAAAAGAAAGTGGATCTGTTACTGCCGGTAACCTTTTCTCTTTCCAAAACATCAGATGTCACCTTGCCTCCTGTGACAATGTCAAAAAAGCGTATTTTTTAAATAAAATGCGTTTATTTTTTAGATGAAAGATAACTCCGTGATATTGGAAGTTTGCAGACAACACCTGTCTGGCGGAGATAGGCGCGTGTGCTCAGACCAAAGACCTATTTCTCCTCACGTCTGCTTTTGATGGGCTACTGGTTGCTGGTAGATTGACCAAAATGTGGCGATTGGCTGTAAATGGGTTGTGGTGGCCGAGTGGCGGGCGGTAATGGACCCCTGCTGATCTCAGCACAGGTCTTGTTGTAACCCATCCAGACAGCGCACATTTTCCCATTACAGGCCAGTAGAAAAGCCATCCACCAGCGGTTGTTGTTGTCGTAGTCCTTGATTAGAAGTTTAGGCTCTGGGAGTGATGCAGTGTCAGATGGGGTCTATTAGGCATTAGTTGGCTGGTCCACAGGTCTGCTTTCGGGTTGAGGTGAGCCATATCGCACCATTTCATTTTGTCGCACAGCAGGCGATGGATAAGAACATGTGCTCTGGGAGATGTCAGGGCAAACACGCTTTTTTCCCCCCTTCCTTTGGGTAGACGACATGCAAAAGTATGTGAAGATGCTGGAAAACAAGTTTCCAATAGACAAAAAAAAACGTGTTGTGTTTATTTGACAAACATTTTGTCCCGTTGACCCTTCAAACATCCATACTGATATGGCTAATATGCCTAAATGTCCCGTAACCAAGCAGAAAATCTCTAATTGATGTTATCTAGAGAAAATAAGGCAGAAGCTTCCGGTTTCTAAACCGAGAACAGTAGCGCCAGAGAAGACCACGCTGAACATCGTGATGTCAGGTGCTCATGCTGGCTATTATGCCTCTCTAAATGGGATTTTAAGAGTGGTCCTGGGAAATGTGTTGCTTGGCAGAGACGTGTGCGGTGGATTCCACTGGTCTGGCTGACAGGGACACCTGCTGGGAGACGGAGGAAAACTGCATCTGCACACTCAGCTGGGAGTCATTGTTTCCCTATGAACATTACATTGAATTTCAACATTTATTTTATTGGGGTTAAAGGGATAGTTCGGCCAAAAATGATATTAAACCCATGATTTACTCGCCCTCAAGCCGTTCGAGATGCATAAGTCAATCATTTTTCAGATGAACACATTTTCAGTTATTTTAGAAAATGTCTTCGATCTTTCAGTGGTTATAATGTCAAGTTATGGGGTCCACCTCCTTCAAGTCCCAAAAATGTGCATGCATCCTTCACAAAAGTAATCCATCCGGCTCCAGGGGGATAAACAAAGGCCTTCTGAGGGTAACCCGTGCGGTTTTGTCTTAAAAATATACATATTTAAAACTTCATAAATTAAAATAACTGGCTTCCGGCAACGGTTGACGCAATTCACGGGAGATGGATGCCGGCGTGTGACCTAGGACGTAGCGTAGGAAGCGTCGTTACGTCCTACGTCATAATAATACCAGTTAATTTTGACCTCATGGGGACTTTTTTTTTTAAGGAAAACATAAACCATACTAAATGTAGTGTTTTGAAAATTTTAAAATGCACAAAGTTGTGCATGTTTTCTGTGATGGCTAGGTTTAGGGATAGGGTTAATGTAAGATAATATATACAGTAAAAAAAAATCATATGTGATGTTCATATTAAACATGCAAACCAATTTATTTGTTTAAACCAATGGGTTGGTTTGTCTATATTTGACCCAAACATGGGTTGAAACAACCCAGCATTTTTTAGAGTGTAGCAAATCTAAAGAAATGTTAAATAAAATGTTATGGGGACAAAATCCTCCAAAATCCTTGTCCTTGTGTGGATACTTTTTTAGTCCCCATGAGGAAACCAGCTTATAAATCATATAGAATTAGTTTTTTTGAAAATCTAAAATGCAGAAAGTTTTCTGTGATGGATAGGTTTAGGGGTAGGTGTGTGCGCGTGCGCGCGCGTGTGTGTAAATGAGAGCCGTGGGAGTGTGTTTGTGCTGTGGAATGAGGTTCTGTTCACGGACGGACGGGTGAGTGAGTGCGTACGGCAGCGCACGAGCGGGGTTGAGTCTCGGCACCGGAGGGATCAGAGAGAGAAACTGCGCTCACCCGAGCCTCTCTTTGATCCCTGTCCCCGGGCCTGCTCGCCCGCACCGCACCGCACAGCATCGCGCTAACACCAGCCCTCGCCAACCGCTGCTCGCGACTGTCAGACAGAGATAAGCGCGCAGAAGCTTCAACCCTCTTCCTCTTCCATTAGTCCTTCTTGGAAAAAAGGGGATGAATTACGTTTAAGAACCCTGTGCTGGCGTTGACTAAAAAGGAAAGAAACCTACCTCAGAAATTTAAAGTGCTCGCTTCTCTTGCGGCTCCCTCGCCTCGCAGTTTTGACAAGACATTAGGCACGTGAATATCAATGAGCCGCGGAGACGCATGTAGTCCCACACATTATTAAAAACTTGTGCATTAAGCCGCAGACTGGGCACCGTGTCAGCTGGCACGCTCTCCCGACGAACGAATCAAAGCGGATGAGCGCGCGGCATTCATCCGCACCCCGCGCGCGCTCGCTGCGAGAGGGGGAATTGATACTTAATAATTAGAAGCCAGATACTGTTTATATTTGGCAGTAATGGAAAAGACCTATAAGAGGCTTTCCAAAAAAATAAACAAGACCTGCTTGGCAGCTGCCAAGAACATCAGACAGCCAAAATCATCGCCACAGGCAAAAAAAAAACTAAAACTGTGGTTTTGGTGTAAGGCTTACGGCCGGGTTCGAGCGGCTCTGAAGAAGACATTAAGTGTAAGTGTAGTCTTAGGCCTGATGACAATGGAAAGTGATTGTGCCAATGTCAAACCATACCTGATTATTGGCTAATATCTTTTCTTGGACACTGGTTTGAGGGCCCTTGAGCCTTTCTTTAGTAATTACAAACGTTGTCAATGATTCATTTATACTGTAAAGGTTCTTCAGTGTGGTTTCTGGGTTCTTTTAACCATCAGTACATTAGAAAGGTGTGGAAGCTAAAACGGTTCTACAGTGCAGTAAAACTCTTTTAGGTTCTGAACGGAACTTTTAGTGTTCTCAGATTAGTGTCACTTATTCTGTTTCTCAAACTTACCAGTGATTTTTGCAGATCATACATTTTAAGTACCGGTAATACACTTTGGCACATAAAAGTTTGGGGTCCGGTTATGTATTTATTTAAAGAAATGAATACTTTGATTCATTAGGGATGCATTGAATTGATTAAAAGTGACAGTAAAGACATTTATAATGTTACAAAAGTTTTATATTTCAAATATATGTTTTTCTTTTGATCTTTCTATTCGTCGATGAATCCTGAAAGCAAGGTGGGCCTATCACAGTTTCCACAAAAATATTAAGCAGCACAACATTTTTCATCATTGATAATAATCAGAAATTTTTCTTGAGCAGCAAATCATCATAGAATGATTTCTGAAGGATCATGTGACACTGAAGACTGGAGTAATGATGCTGAAAATTCAGCTTTTTTCAGGATTGTCTTTTGAGTTTTGACCAGAAGGAAACCACTCAGAGCATCTTCTAAACTGGGAGCCGCTCACAAAACTCTAGCATCGTGGCGGTGGGTTTAGACAAAACCACTCATTTACTACAGTAGGCTATATATAAAATGCAAAAAATGAGGTGTCTAATTGAAGATTAGTTCAGAAGAATATAACGGTCAGGTGTTTTCGAGGTGGTCATTCATGAGTTCAGGTCATGCCTGTCTGTTCTTTAACCTCCATCTTTGGCTTCCCAGCAGTCACCCGTCGAGTCCAGTACTGACACACTCTCACATCTCAAAGAGAAAGAGTTTGCTCTTTATTTATTTATTTAGTGCACTTTTTCCTCCCCGTGCGCTTCCTTCAAGGCTGCTCAAGACAACTCTGTGTTGGTCTCTCTTCCCTCCCTCTCCTTCCCCTGGAGAGGAAGACGCTTTTCCCGCCGTTCAGATGAAAGGCTACGGCGGACAATAAAAATGCTATTTAAATGCAAGGCTGTTTGTATGCGGGTGAGAGATATTTTCCCCTGCCGAAAGTGAGCTGCCGCATCCTGATAAATAGCAAATATAAGGGAATGCGATTTACATTTATCTTGCAGAGGCAGCCAATATAAATTTCAGCAAATCCTAGGAGATAGGGATTTAAAGGAGGGAACGACTGAGACCAATTCATATGCCGTGTGTCCCACGCAACTGGAAATGCCCATAATATGGAGAATGGAGAGCGTATAGCCACATATGCACACACACACACACACACACACACACACACACACACACACACACACACACACACACACACACACACACACACACACACACACACACACACACACACACACACACACACACACACACACACACACACACACACACAGACACACACACACACACACACACACACACACATATGCACCGATTGTATCTTCTATGTCAATTACTTAGAGACCACAACATGCTGAACGACTTATATTTATTGTTTTAGCAGAGGCCAAATCTATTATATTTCATATAGTGTAATTGGAGTTTTTTTAGATTTGTTACACTCTAAACGATGCTGGGTCAAATATGGACAAACCAACCCATTGGTTTAAAAAAAAAAAAAAAAATTTTTTAACCCAACGGCTGGGTTTGTCCATATTTGACCCAAACATGGGTTCAAACAACCCAGCATTTTTTAGTTGTGTTTTTTTAAAATATATATATAGTGACCCCAACAAAGTATTTGAACACTAAAGTCACTCTTTCAATGTCTGAATGTCATTGCATTAGATACATCGATCTGAAATGGTGTAGTGTTTAAATGAAGACAGTCAGTATTGTGTGACTGTGCTTGTTTGGTTCGTGCACTCTAAAAAATGCTGGGTTGTTTCAACCCAATTTTGGGTCAAATATGGACAAACCCAAACATTGGGTTAAAAATGTAAAATTTAACCCAACGGCTGGGTTTGTCCATATTTGACCAGCATTTTTTAGAGTGTGGATTATGTTGATAGCTAATGTAATGAACTGTGTGAACTTGAGGAGAACTGACTTCATACATCCACTAAAAATCACCAAAATAAGCTGATTAAAAGACGTATGAAGAAATATAATGCTATTGAAGAGAAATTATCCTTGATATTCAATGCAATGACGTTCAGACATTTTTAAGGGTGGCTCAAGTGTCCAAAAACGTTTCAAGTAAAACGCTATTTACGATGCTTAGGCGTATCAAGTTCGGTATCTTTTTGGTTGCTGCCGCTACAATTTATTGTCACTGTTGTAAAAGTGGATTTTAACACCTATTAGCAGGTGAAGCCGTTTTTTGCCAGGTAACCTTTGCCCGGTGAGGTTTTGCAGGGTCACCGTGGGGTCAAACAGACATAGATAAGCCTCTCTCGGTATCCCTTGGCTTTCTGGATGTCGTCTCAGTGAAATGTGCGTCGTGTTAGTTCCACATGCCACTCTGACAGGTGCGCCGGTGTGATTAATACTGCAATGAGCAGTGTACCGAACTCAAACCGCCATGCCAACCACACACATCTACACCCGAATCTCGGGTTGCCTTCGGACCGACCCTCGCGGGCGGAGCCGGGACACTGGCATCATCACGGGACAGCTGTCGTCTTGGTCTCACTCACTCAGTGCTAGCGGTCTTTCACCCGTTTTATCATCTGCCAGATGAAAGGTGTGCGTGTGATCGTGAAAAAGTGATTTGGGGAAATGATCAGAACTGTAATGATGATGTATGTAAAACAAACAGTTACGCACATAACTTTAACTATGTAAACCCTGACATGTGAAATAACAGTGAAATTAGATTTTTGTTTTTACTGGGACAGTTTATTGAAGAAGTTTGCACATGTGTTATGTTGCCCATCGTGTTTGATGCATCAGGCTTTTATGACTCATATATGATATAGTGAGAATATTGGGTCCCACTATATATTAAGTGGCTTTAAGTACAATGTACTTATTGTGTTCATGTAGTAGATCGTGTGCAACAGGTTTTAAAGCAAAGTTTTGATCATGATGATACATTAGAGGTCGTAGAAATGCACATATACAGTAGGCTTTATAGGGTTAATATTCAGTATAGGGCTTGTTCAGATCACTAACTCTAAGTATGAGCAATAATAAAAGTGATGCTTGTCTTGGCAAACCCCAAGTTCAGTCGAGTTTGTCTATTTTCCCTCACTGTCTGTAAAATGATCCTGTAAGCGGTTGAGTCTCAGCTGGCTATCTCACACGAGCAGTGCTTTCCTCTTAGACTCCAGCTGAGCACTATTGCGCTATTTATTTACATGTAATTATTGCTGTGAGGTGCAGATATTAACACTGTCAAGAACAATTTGACCTGACATTTTTCACTGTGCCGATCCCCTGCTGATTTTAGCAAACAAACTCTCTCTCTCTCTCTCTCTCTCTCTCTCTCTCTCTCTCTCTCTCTCTCTCTCTCTCTCTCTCTCTCTCTCTCTCTCTCTCTCTCTCTCTCTCTCTCTCTCTCTCTCTCTCTCTCTCTCTCTCTCTCTCTCTCTCTCTCTCTCTCTCTCTCTCTCTCTCTCTCTCTCTCTCTCTCTCTCTCTCTCTCTCTCTCTTTGGTGAGCTTTGGTGTGTGTGTGTGTGTGTGTGGTTTGGCTTGTTCCTGGTGGCTGAATCCATCCCATGCTCACTGAAGCATATCAGTGGAGAAGAATAGACTATTGTGACTCCACACGTTGCAGAAGGCGTATTAACCTTCAGTTATCTGATAGACTGCGGCCATGATCTGTGGGGATATTTAAAATAGGGTATAAGGTCAGTATAAAAAAGTATAAGGTCAGTATAAAAAAACACTGACTTTGTTTTTTTTTTATTATAGATGCACTCAAATAGGACTTTTGGGTGATTAAAATGTGCACAAATAATAATAATTATTATTATTATTGGTGATAAATATATATTTTTATATTATAAATAAAAGCTGCTTATTCTGACATTCTATCAGTTATTGAATTGATCTGCTTATGCTTATAGAGATAGAACAGAGATGTAGGAATATCTATATTGTAGACTATACAATATGCTGAATTGTTTTATATTTTTTGTAATAGTTTTGGCCAATATTATGCAAGTTTATATCTTCAGTTACTAAATGATCAGTTATTGGTCAGTTTTTTTAAACATTATTTTATTTATATGCGACAGATTATAGATGCACCATTGTAGAAATATATAAATTCTGGGCAATACAATGTGCAAAAAATTTATTTGATTTTGAAGTTTGAAGTTAATTTTATTAGTTATTGACCCGTTTTTTAATTTATCTGACCAGAGATAGATGGACCCTTGTAGAAATATAGAAATTTGGTGCAATATTGATAACAGATTATGTTACGATAACCAATAATGATTTTTTTTTCCCAATAATTATTTTTAATTTGTGTCTTTAAGTGGACACTAAGGATCCAATCTAGAATTTTACTGCTACACACTAAGTATCAAAATATTATAATGTACAGTAGAAAAAATAAATATTCATGTTTATATTTATATATAAAAAATATAGTGTGCTGACTGAATTGAAATAAGTCCTGTTTGTGTCGGCCTAATCCAGTGATCATTTGAAAAGCCTAGTCGTGGCCGATATGATGTGATCGCCAGTATATCATGCATGCCTACATTAGACATGTCAGTGTGTTTGCTGACGTGAGGTGTGACTGACCAGAGGAGAGAGGTAGAGTACAGTAAACATCCTCTGAGGACTGACAGCTTGTTTCGGCGGCCGATAATGGCTTTCATCTGTGTCCTGTATGTCAGTGCCCAGATTCTGTCAGTGTCGATCAGAGTGTAATGGAGCAGGATTATCACACGCTCGCTTCTCCTCCAGAGGACCTGCCGCCCTGCTTCAAACTCGCTCCTACCTAGACAGCATTTGAAGGAATCATGAGCATGAAGACAGCAATCCCAGAATGCACTGTGGAAACAAACATCCAAGGGGGAATCTGTAAAATCATCATCGTTCATTAACACTTTCAGTCGCATGCGATCCGACTCCTGGTGGTTCTCTGGGCCATCCAACCCGATCTCTCGGCAATTTGTATGGATTTTACGAGGTGGCTAATTCGTACGAATGACCTACCCCTGACCCCGCCCCTAAACCTGCCCATCACTTGGGTTTAGACAAATCGTATGAGTGAGGTCGTACGAATTCTTACGAATTAGCCACCTTTTAATCACTCGTACGAATTCGTGCAAATTGGTCGTGAGATAGCGTTGGGCCATCCTTGAATTTCTTGGCGATGATTTTTCCAGGGTGGATGGATGGATGGATGGATGGATGGATAGATAGATTTTATTTGTCCTCGAGAGGAAATTTGTTTCCACCATTGTTGCATACATAATACAAACACGCATAACATATTAAGGACATGAACATATACCAAAAAACAAAACAAAAAAACAAGAGAGCATACATGATGTATCAGTTGCCGATTTCCTAGGTATTTAGATAGATATATAGCCTAAAAATGTATTTTGCAGCCAGGGCAGTCTAGCAACTCTCCATAGACCTTCTAGCTGCAAAAACATTGGGTCAGGCCAATCACGTCGTGCCATTTGAAAACAAAGAATGGCGGCTGCGGATGGAGAACAGCGGTCTTTCGAATCGGCTTTGGCCGCGACTCTGGAGGACTTGGAGTTAAGCTTTTCTTTAAGAAAAGAGCAAAGAACGGCACTTAATCATTCTTAAAAAAGGAAGAAGTGTTCGGAGTTTTGCTGGACCGGATCTTTACCGCTCTGACTACGTCACCTTCTTCGTTGCTCTGATTGGTTGTAGCGCTATCCTATTGCGTGCAGAGGGATTTTGAGAGACAACCCTTTATCCCGCCCCTCGGATTAAGCCGCGTCTATGGAGAGTTGCCAGACTAAACATCTTGATGTAAGTCTGGCTTGCCAGGCTAATAGATATATGTATACTGTAGATACAGGAACAAAACTCTTACTAAACTTGGCCTTTACACATCGGTAACCTATACCTGCGGCCAGAAGGCGTGTGAAGAAGTGTGTGTTCGGAGTCATTTAAGATTTTTTGTGCCTTTCGCAACTGATGTCAAGAATGTCTCCAAAAAAGTGTGTTTTGGGATGTGAGGGAAAGTTTACCTTGTTCAGCTTCCCAAAGAACCCAGTGTTACTGGAACAGTGGATGCAGTTTGTATGTTGTGGATGCTCCCGCTTGACTCTATAGCTCCGCCCACGCCCAGAATCAAGGACCTCGGCTTTTTCCGGATAGAATCGGAAATCTGTATTTTTATTTTATAAATATGATGAAACTAAAGACTTTTTGGAGATATGAAGGACGCACTATTACTCTATAGGTACTCAAGATTAACATGAGATTGACTGACACTAAGTATTTTACCCCCCCTTTAAACTCTAAAGTCAATTGACCCTTCGCAGGGAGCATGATTGACAGGTGATCTGACCAATCATACTTTGCCATCCGCCATTTTGTCGGACAAAGCAGTCAGGAGAGTTAGTAGATTAACATGGGAGGATTTGAACTTGAGAAGCGGAGTGTACTGACGCCTTTCTGCGGTTAAAACAACATTCTTCCTGATGTTCATTCATGTTTATTTGATGCTATAAATGAACTAGAAGGAAGAGATGATCGGTTCACGGGCAGCTTTAACTGAGGCAACACAGCGATCTGTCACACACATTAAAGAGCTACAAAACAGTATTTATTGTTTAAATTTCTTGGAAAAAAATGACCAAATTTGAGAGGTGAGACTTTGTTTAATATCAAAAGTAACCTAGTCTGTCCTGACTGTCGGCACGTTGTCAGTGTCCTATCTGCTCCACGATGTGTTTTTCACTGCTTGAGAACATGGTGTGTGTGAGAGCGGCGTAGCTTGTCGGACATAGCAACAGTAACTAAGGGGGGCGGGTCTTTGCGAACGGTCAATTGTAGAGTTTCCAAATTTGTCACTTTGACTGGAATTATGTTCCATTTTGGTTACGCTGTCTTAGAAGGCTACTGACTCTTTAGGCGGCTGCACTACGTTTGGGAACAGAGATGTTTCTGCAATGCAAACGTTCTTGTGTCATATTGCATGTCTGTGTTCTACTGTGTTTCTCACCTCTCTCTGTCCATCATTTCACTTTCACCCCCACTCCCCAATTTCTGTCCCCTCTTTCTCTTCCTCGTATCTCTCTCCTTCCCTCCTCTATTCAGAAGCCTCTTTTCAGTTTTGATTAATGTGCTCTGGCCAATTACGCCTGTGAACAGCGAGCGGCCCCGTCATCTGTTCTGTGTCAGCAGTCAGGCTGGCTCAGGGCTCCCAGGCTGCTTAATTGGCCCTCGCTCCCCTTCCACCGTGACCAAAAGCCTCTAATTGAATTTATGCAACCACTGTTATTTTTAAATAGTCATTTTGTCTCAGATGAGCACCACTATGGGAAGTGTAGGAGAGCGGTTAAGCCATAGTCTGTTAAAAAGCCAATCCGTGTGGATTATAATTATTATGATTTTTTTCTAAATGTCCCCCCAAATAATTTATATTACTTTAATTGGCCATGATTAATGGTCAACCTGGAATGTGTTTTTAAATGTCTTTAAATCAGAGTGGTCAATAAAAATATTTTATATTAAAAAGCATTTTAATATTTCATATAAACAAATGTTTTGTTAACATTTTTAGCATTGTTTTTTAAACAATGTTAATGTCTTTTAACTCAGTAAAAGTTTTATTTATTATTTATGGTACTCAATATATATTTACAATAAAAAAGTATAAAGAAATTACAACAATAAAGTATTAAATATTAAAAATAATTGTCAAATATTAAACATTTTAATATTTTAAATATCTTTTTTTAATTATATTTATTACAAATAAATATGACTCAGTACTTATTTAAACTTAATATAATACAAATTTTGTTTTTCAGTATTTTTTTTTTAGATGTCATGAATGAACATTTCTGTTAAATTACTAAGTCGCGAGTATTGGCTGATGACGAAAATATAAAAAATTGCCAAATGTTAGACAATGAATTGGTCTAACTGACCAATATGTTGGTCTAAATCAATTGCAGTATTAAACTAAATATTGACATTGACATTTTTCATAATTTCACAAAATTGATTGCTGAATTATTTCCCAAGATTCTCTATTTTACATTACTCTGCAGTAATCCTGAATGGGTGTCAGTCGGAGGGGTTGATAAATTGCAGAAAGCGTTATTTGCCATAATCTTGGCCCCAGGACTGTCCTTTGAAACACAGACAAACAATCGACACCAGGAGTGTGAAAAACCGCTCACAATTTCCAGTGCCGGCGACTATCAGTCGCACAGATCTGTGAAGGGAAGAGATGATATTCTGTCAGTCTCAGATAACTTACACACACTGAGTGGGCTTATTCCCCTCCGTCTGCCCTCCTGACCTGTGCTAAACTTGAAGGTACCACTGGAGGGCATTAGGGTTGGGGGAAGTTAGTGGTGAGAGGAACTCTCTAATCCACTCTGGGCTAGATTAAGAGTAGTGTGTGTGCGTGTGTGTGTGTGTGTTGGCCGAGAGCCTGGCGAGGGTGCAGAGGCCTGTGCTATCTGCTCTGTTGGCAGGCTGGCCCTAAGGCAAACTCAGTCCTACTGGAGTCTTTGTACTCTTAAAAAAACCCTGTCTCTCCAAACCCCCTCCTCAAATCCTCTCTATCTGTCTGCCATCCCTGCGTTCCTCTCTTTGGATCTGCGGCTTCATTTATCTTTAGTATGTTTAATTTTGAAATGTTGTATATCTGTTTTTTTGCTCTAAGTAGATGCCATGTTTAATTTGACATGTACAACAAGCTCTTGAAAGAGCAGAAGGCATATTTGTAATCACACAACAGAGGTCAGAAAGAGATATTTGTTTAGTTATTGTTGGATGTTGCGGAAGTGCAAGGGTTCTATATAGAACTTTCGGGTTCTTGACTCCGTTTTAAAGAACACTTCATGACAAAAAGGTTCTATAAGGACAAATGAATAGCTTTAACGTTATTTTTAATACTAAGAGGAAGTAAGAGTCCCGTTTTCCAATACAATTTTGTTTCCAGTGCTATTTTTTCTTCTTCTGGTGAACATGTAAAATTGAGTGCATGTGCAGTTGTGTAGCGCGAGCTTAATGTTTGGCTTTTGGGAAAATTGCCTCTTGAAACATTGTCATCTGCACCAGACAGATTCCTTTTAGCTCCGCAGTTGTCGAGCTGTTTCTCCAGAGCTTGACTAAACACGAAAGGACTCGTCGTACATTTAAGCAGACAAAAAAAAAGTATAATTTGACTGTTAAGGAAATTAGAGTGGTATGAAAGAATCCCTTTTAGTGTGTTGCACATGCACTATTTGTTTATCTGAAAGGATGCACATTGTATCAATTTACAATTCTGGGTTTGCGCCGCCTCAGGCTGGAGGGTCTCAGAAGTTGGAGAATTAATTAGTTTTTTATTATTATTTATGGACTAATCTATTTGGAGAGAGGAAGGCATTGCCTGTGGGCTGTGTCCTTTAAACACTGGAGCCCTGACTTCCATTATCTGCCGCGCACACCACGCACAACAAACCAGAAAAGCGCTGCGGAAGATATAGTCCAATAGAGAAACAAAGGAAAGAAATGTATAGTCTACTTGGGAGGGGGGGATTCAAGTATGTGAAATGAGGGTTTATTTAGTTGGTGAACTACAGGCTGCGTTTGCCGGAGGTGCTTGTTTTGCCACGGAGTCTGATATGTCACACACTCCCATATCAGATTAATAGTCTGAATGATATTGATTTTTGTTTATTTAGCTGCGTTAATGTTCTGGGTTGGGTAAATTTGTAATACAATCTCAGCTGAGCTTAATCTTTCCCCTGCAGCGAAGTTCAGCGGTCACGCCTCTGCTGGTCAAGGTGCGTCAAGGTCACAGTTTCCCAATGTGTAACCATAACAGTTTAAGAAGCTGTCGAACACAGAACAACACAACGGAACTGTTTTTGGTCAGTTTAATTAAAGCAACACCAAAGAACTTTTCCTCTGCGGTCGCCCTACAGGTTGGAAGTGGAATTGTCCATTACCGCTGTCGTAAATAACATAGCATACCGTCGCACGCACGCTCGCTGTTTATCCAGCGCCGGCTTTGAATGTATGATGCATGATTTTATGAAAGTATGATGTATTGCGACATCAGAAACTAAGAAAAACGAAATAATGACTATTGTAATGCTTGACGTAAAGCAAGTCAAATTTGTAGTTTTCTTATGTCTCATTAGAACTACAGAAACGATCTGGCAATCTTACATAGTGTGGTTAAGGACCGCAAAGCGGAGGCATAAGTGCCTTTCACCCGGTTACGACTTGATGAACCACTGAAACGATTTTGGAAACATTATTTTAAGGCAAAAAATCTTCCTTAGTGTTGTTTTAATGAGGCATCCATAATTGGCCCTTGTGCATAATGAATCCTATAGAGGTCAAGGTTTGGCTGGTTAGCATAGTCCCTGTTGGTATATGCCATAACTAGACCTTTCCTCATTGATGTCCATTCAAAAGTAGCCGTCACTAAATACGACCATAAACTGATAAATATTTCAGCATGTTGATGTTTGGCTAGAGACATTTTTGGAGAGCTCTTAATGCAATAAACACACAGCTTAGCTGTGAAGATAGTGCCAAAAATATTACTTTTTGCAGTTTTTACTGTATCATATCATAAACATTCACACATATCGCACACAAAAAAAGATGACTGAATAATTAGCCTTGTTCCAAATCCTATTGAGTTGCCTAACTAGACAGCATTTTATGTCCTTATAGTTAAGAAGACTATAGTCCAAAAGTTTATTTGTGCAGATTTCTACGATATTGATCAGTTCAAAGTATTAGCTTAGCGTTATGCTAATGTTAGGATTCTCCTTTGGAATCAAGTATAGAGCCATTTTTTCTAGTATTATTTTGTGTAGCCTGTTGCACAATGTTTCCGTGTAGCGTTTGAAATCATCAAAATTGTGAAATTGAGGACTGATCCGTAGCAAAATCAGTGTGTGGTGGCAAACAGTTTGCTCCATAGCATAGTTCACAAATGCACCAGAAACCAGATTAAATATATAAACTGAAACCAACAGTAAATGTATTGAGAAAGCATAGGCTACTTTTCTGATGTGAAATGTAGCCTACCCCTAATTATATTATGAGCCGTTCGGGATGCTTTCTATGTGATGTGAATGCAGCATTTTATCTTAAGTAAATGAGGAGTGTAACATTACAAAATGTGATAAAAATAACAGCTCTATCTTTCCAGCAAAGGTCCAGAGATTTGCCTTCGTTCGCTCTCTAAAGGAGGTCATGCGGCTCTGTTGAGGAAGCGCTGCTGGAATTTGGTGCTTTATAATTAGAAGCGCTGATAGAGGAGTCAGTCCTGATTGTCTGCCGCTTTAATTTAATGTGCATATAAAGAAGGAAGCAGTGTAATCAAGCTTCAATTAACCGTTGACTAAATCTGTCCCACCCCTGCAGCTGCCGTCACGGCCCCCTCGTGTGGCCACCAACAAGGGCTACTTGTGCTTTCCATTCACTAATCTGCTATAATCAGGAAACGTATGAATCTTCCAGCCATATGGCCACATCTCATGTGTCTCTTATAAAGACACGGCAATGAATCTCCCACTTATGTGGATGCATGTCACATGTGCGTGGAAGGGGCTTCCATACTGATAGAATTAGCTTGAGGAAACCACTAACCGGAGTTATGCGTCCGATGTGCCTCAAGTCTTCCATATTTCCTGCAAGACATTTTGGGAATATTTATCATAATGTGATTAATGTTCCCCGTCCGCTCGCGTGTGCCGCGTCGTCGCCGAGCGCAAGCCGTTGTTTTGCAGGTTGATTTTTTTGTTTAGCAATGTCGCCATGTGAACTGCGTTTAAACTCACACATGCATGGGTTTGTGTGTGTGTGTGTGTGTGTGTGTGTATGTATGTCACGTCTGTGTGTGTTTAACCAGCTCCGTGATGGTCTAATTGGTTTAGCAGCCAAAGGGAGTCAAAGGGCAGCGTAGCGTATCGAGACGCAACGTGAACCTGATGCTGGGAAGGATGCTTTCTGTCGCCTGAGAGGGAAGACCATGTGTGTGAGGCTTCCTGGAAAACACTTCTCCAGCCCCAAACACTATTTCATCTTTCTCTCTTATGCTTTTTTTTTTACATGATAGGCCTACGTTTACTTGCATGACCTTTTGACCAGACCCTTTTTCTTTGTTGTAGAGAAAATTGACCGATTTGCAAAGTAATACTAGTTTACTGCACACTGTTCATGCATACTGTGCATCATAATATTTGTAAAATATTTAGCTATTTTTACATTTAAATGTAATTATTATGATTTTTTTGCCTTTTAAAGGTGAATTTTATAATATATATAATCAATATACTATATACTATGGACTATACAGTATATATATATATATATTAGGGCTGTCAAAAGATTAATCGCGATTAATTGCATCCAAAATAAAAGTTTGTGTTTACATAATATATGTGTGTGTACTGTGTATAATTATTTATATATATATAAAAACGCACACAATCATGTATATATTTAAGAAAAATTGGTTATATTTATATATAAAATATTTATATATAATATAAATTATATAAATGTATATACAGTATATAAATGAAATTATTAGTTAAATATATACATGAATGTGTGTGTATTTATACATAATAATTCTACACAGTATACACACAATATATTATGTAAACACAAACTTTTATTTTGGATGTGATTAATCACGATTCATCTTTTGACAGCCCTAATATATATATAATGGATATTATGTGATAAAAACCTAGAATAAAAACATTTATTTATTTATTATGTAATAATTGCTCATAAAATCACTCCTGGTTGGTGTTTTGAATTTAATGCAGAAATGTATGTACCAATGGCTTTATGGACGATTGACACAATGTGGTTTGTGTTTCATGCATGCCGTCCATTGTGTGAAATTGTATACTTTATAATAGTAGTTGTTGTCACTTGATCTTACTAATATGCGTGTTTAGTTAATGCCATTTGGAAGTGTAATAATGATTGTAGAAATAATTAAACGTGAAAATCATGGTTGTTATCGATTACGGTTCATTCCCTGACACTATAGGAATTGAGGGTCAAGTCAGGTGCATTGCATTGTGGAATACAATATGTACAGTATATTCTGATGGTATACACATTTTGATGAATTTAGTTGGTCAATATTGGTCAAACATTGATTGAGTTTGCCAATGAATAATACACGTTTGGGTCAAATATGGACAAAACCACGTTGAGTTTAAACTTTAACAACAAAATGTAAACCAACTGTTGGGTTTGTATATATTTGACCCAAACGCTGGTTTGAAACAACCCAGCATTTGTAATAACTGCAAATGTGTTGTTTCTCAATTCACAACCAGATAAACAAGCAGCTTGAGCTCACATTAATGTTGGTTTAAGAGCCGGGCCTGTGTGTTCGGGATGGGAGATCATGTACTTGGCTCTGTTCAGACCGCTGCTCATTATTATTCATGAGCGTGGGGGTGTTTCTGGAGCCTGGGGGCGGGATTATCTTCTCCCTCAGTGCTTGTTGTGCTGGAGGCCCCGGGACAGGGGTCTGATGGGTCTGGCCTCGCTCCCCGTCTCTTTCTTTTGCTGTATCACTCTCTCTGCCGTTTCCAATCGCTCTGGGACGCTGGCTGTGCTTCATTCTCTGTCCCTTCCCTCCGTTTGCACAGAGTATGACCTCATATTCTTGAGCACAGCTATATATTCTGCTGTCTAATGGTTGCCAAAAAGCCTACTGTGGTTTATTGGTCATTTTACACATTTTCATTGTTCCTATAACTACTGGCAGAGGTACCCACTCTTTGATGCCTTTTGGGGGGACTAAAGTAGCTCGTATAGGGTCTAACTACCAGTGATGTAAGTGTACGGTGATTGGCTGAAACATCGGCACCTGACATTTTTAACTCTCTGGTGCTTTTCTTTTTTTTATCGTCAGAATGGTACGAAACTTGGTAAAAGGTTTTGGCACTTGCTATGTGAAAAAAAAAAAATCTTAGACATGACAAACAGTCACACTTGTGCTCCTCGCGGTCAAACATTAGCGCGTTGGAAATGACTGGGAGACGAATTTCATCTAGTGAAAACTTTTGGTACTGCGGCCAAAGAAAATCTAACTGAAAGCTCATTTTTTGAGATATCAACCTCAAACTTGTTTGGATTTATGGCTTTGATTTTCTTACAGTTTTAGAGCAAAAAATGTTTTTGAAAATATATATTTATACATATTTTTGTGCATTTTTCATAACAATAAATGTAAAATTCTGTAACTTTTTTAAGTTCACTTTTTAAAAAAAAATTCACTTCAGCAATAACCTGCCAAGTGTCGTCTTTGAAAAGAGATCAAACTTAAGTCTGTGCTCCAAAGCATTCAACATTTACGAATTTAATTTAATGTGCATATAAAGAAGGAAGCAGCTTCAATGTACAAATTTACAGTTTAAGTTGTCAGGTCTATGCTCAAAAAGTTAATAAATGGATTATAAATACAGCATACATATAATTTAGTACCATAAAATCCCATACAAATACAAAATATTAAATAATAAACATTATCAAACTAAAACAGTACATTCATTTCATTGAAATAAAAAAACATCTGTCATTTTTGACCGGCACGCGAAGAGCCCCAGAGAAGCCATCTAAACACACACAGTTTGCTATACTTACTCCACAAACTAACTCCATGAACATGGAAAACAGCAATAGATGCCTCGACGCATTTAATTTAATATTCAAAAATATTATTGATCTGTCTGCATTGACACCGTTATATGAGAACTGAACTGAGCTGGACGAAAACATCACGGTTTTCTCCAGAGCGGCTATATATATATAAATGAACTAAATTAATAACTTTTTTACAACAAAAATGAAACATCACTGAACTTGCTTAAGCTGGACTGTGACGTTTTTTTCTTCTGTATTATTTTCCTGTTATCTCTGTAAAGCTGAAACAATCTTGTAAAAAGTGCTATATAAATCAATGTGACTTGACTTGACTTGAAATCCAGGCACTTCTCAACCTTTACGCTACGGAGTTGTTGACGATGTTGCCTTTAAGAAAAGTTTTCTTAGTCAAAAATAATAACTTTAACATTTAGAATTCAATTCTAATTTCAGTTAAATTTTCATGTTGAGTTTACTTAAATATACAAGTCGAAATATACAACTTGAAATTAACACTAAGTTAAGTGAACTTTATTGTTTAAGTACATTAAATAATCGTCAAGTTTGGTGAACTAAACAATTTAAGTCAAGTCTACATAAGCACCAAGTTAAGTAGACTTAAATATGCACGTTTTGGGAGACCCCATTACTCAATTAAATTGAGGGAACGAGTTTACTCAAATCAATTGAGTTAAATCAACTTATTTGGGTTTTCAATGTGTGAAGAATTTTAATAATCTATGAAACCTTTTTTATAAAGCACCCTATTTTTATATAGAAAATGTGTATGCATAAATATTTTTCATTGAACCATGAGAATAATGAACCTTTATTTGTAAGAGTGTTACAAATGCAAACCTGCAGATCCTGTCTCTAAACATCGCCTCTGTCTCTGTGTCCCTCTAGGTGATGAGTATTTTGAGTAACCCCAGTGCCGTCCCGTCCCAGTCCCAGCACGACTTCTCCATCTCTCCTCTCCACGGTGGTCTGGAGGCGTCTAACTCGATCTCAGCGAGCTGTAGCCAGCGTTCAGACACCATCAAGAGTGTGGACAGTCTGGCCTCGTCCCAGTCCTACTGCCCCCCCACATACAGCGCCACCAGCTACAGCGTGGACCCCGTCACTGCTGGATACCAGTACAGCCAGTACGGCCAGAGTATGTACTGTCCCGCCATCAAACACTCTGTATATATGACTAAATGTCTAATGTTGTAAATGCCGGTAAGATTTAAAAATGTTTTTGAAAGTCTCTTCTGCTCACAGAGCCTGGGTTTATTTGATCAAAAATACAGTAAAAACAGGAATCTTGTGAAATATAACAATTTAAAATAACCGTCTTATGGAAGCTTGTTTCCGCCACTGAATAAAAAATAAAAAAGTGACTTTTTATCTCGTAATTCGCGAAATTGCAAGTGAGATAAAAAGTTGCAATTACATTTTTTTTATTATTCCAAGGTAGAAACAACTATTCTGAATGTATTGTAAAATGTAATGTATTCCTGTGATCAAAGCTGAGTTTTCAGCATCATTGCTCCAGTCTTCATTGTCACGTGATCCTTCAGGAATCATTATAATATGATGATTTTCTTCTCAAGAAACATTTCTGATTATTATCAATGTTGAAATCAGTTGTGCTGCTTTTTGTGTGTGTGTGCCCATGATACACTTGTTTTTCAGGATTCTTGGATGAATAGAAAGTTCAAAAGAACAGCATACAAATATTTCAAATAGGAATATTTAGTAACATTATAATTGTGTTTACTGTCATAAATGTTTTAAATTCTGTAAAAAAAAGATCTTACTGACCCCCAATTTAAAAAACAATAGTAAACTATCTCTGTTAAGACCATTTAAGTGTTCAGGCTTTTTCTAGACTGTTGCGATAAAGTAATGAAACCCGTTACTCGTCTACTTTATAGTTCAGTCTATAGCTTGTGTTTGGTGCAAAATCCATGTAACACATTTGAGATTTAGCTTAATAAAGTCAAGCTACTTGTTTCCCGTAAACTGGCTCTGTATTTATTCTTTATTTTTGAAAGAAATTGTAACTTTTATTCCGCACAGAATCATTAAATTGGCCATTAAGCCATTTAGCAAATCATCATATTATACTGATTTCTGAAGGATCACGTGACACTGAAGACTGGAGTAATGATGCTGAAATATACAGGAATATATTACAGTTTGCAATATATTAAAATAGTGTTCAAATAAGTTATTTGTAATTGCACTCTAAAAAATGCTGGGTTGTTTTAACCAGATTTTGGGTCAAATATGGACAAACTCAAACATTGGGTTAAAAATGTAATACAAAAATTTAACTCAATGGCTGGGTTTGTCCATATTTGACCCAAATTTGGGTTAAAACAACCCAGCATTTTTTAGAGTTTGTAATAATATTTCACAATATTGCTGTTTTTACTGTATTTTAGAGCACAACACATGCTGATGTTTTCAGTAGGGAAACCATTATTGTTTTATGGGCAGTGCCCGACACTGACCATCTCAGCACACCCTGACCCCTGTGCCCATCACACACATGCTCCTGATAAAGACCCCGGCATTGGCCCCGGGCTCCTCTGTTAGTCACAGCACTCTTCCCTCGACTGGGAAACGGCCACTTCAAAGCCCACTTTACACCCCTAGGGTCCTAATGTCCTTTTAGTCACCTCACACACACACACACACACACACACACACACACACACACACACACACACACACACACACACAAGCTTCAGGACAGGAAAGAATTGATTGATTCAATTAACATAATCAGAGGCTGATGTTCTCACAGAAGTCAGTGGCTTCTCTCTGCCGCCATTAGATGTGTGTTTGTGTCCAACATAAACTTGTGTTCAAACTTTTGAATGGTAGTGTGGAGGTTATCTAAATCTAGCTAAACTCTCTTTAAGGGTGTCTTCAAAGGTAAAAATGGTTAAAAATGCATAAAGTTTCCTCTTAAGGTGTACTGGTTGCCATGGGTGTATACATTCATGAGGTACGAACAACAGAGGTCTATGGGTTGTCTTCAGTTAGATAACTAGATAAATGTGTGGGTGTGTGAAGTAGTGTCAGGTCCATCAGAAGGTGCAGAAGGCTTGATTGAAGAGATCTGACGAGCGGATGTCAGGTTAATTATGAGTGAGATTGAGAGGACTGATCTGTTTAATGAGTCAGACGAGAGAGCTGCTGAAAATGAGGAGAGTATGAAGCATGAAATCTCAAACGCTTAGTTTAATAAAGACTGACACACACACACACACACACACACACACACACACACACACACACACACACACACACACACACACACACACACACACACACACACACACACACACACACACAGAGAGAGCTGAATGAATGACACCAGGCCTTCTCGGTCTCTTTGGCCCTTGAATGGCTAAATGCTCAATTTAGTGTGTGCTTTATCTTTCATTACTCTGTATTTGAGTAAACGCTCTGGTCAGATGTTTAAAAAAGTGACCGATGGCGGTATTAAACGTGTAATGTTGTTCTACACATGTCAGTGATATGACGTTTGAATCACAAATGAGTCATTCATATGATGAGTCGGTTCTATTTGAATGATTCGGTTGAACCAGTGTTGTTATTAACTAAAACTAATTAAAATGGCTTACAATAATAGAAATAAAGCTGAAACAAAACAAAATAAAATAAAAATATTAAATGAAAAACTTAAAAAACTTGTACTTTGAAGACTTGTACTCATCAACTGAAATAAGTTGAAGTAATACAATTACTAAAACTAAAACAAATCAAATAAAAATAAACGTAAACATCTGGGTTGTGTCAACCCAAATTTGGGTCAACTATGGACAAACCCAGCCATTGGGTTAAATGAGTAAATTACATTTTTAACCACATGTTTGGGTTTGTCCATATTTGACCCAAAATTGTAAGGCACAATAAAATTACTTAAATTTTAACTAATAAAACACTGTATTCACGAAGCATGAGGTAAAAATCTGTGCTTGGTATTAAAACATATTAAATAACATCATTTGGCACTGTTTGTTTTTCATTCTGTGAGCATAATTAGGTCTTTTACGGTAAAAACAACCAATATAACGTTTGTGTGATTTTGTATCTGTCCATTGTATAAAACAACTGCATGTTTTTACCAATGGACAGTTTTTGAACCATTTGAACGAAGCAGAATGAAGGCCTTCCGAATGCTAGTGTTTTATTAATGCATAAATTGGTGTGAGATTGCTTTTCTCTGGAACTTACAGTGTGTGTCGTTTCCCACAGCCGCTGTGGACTATCTGGCCAAGAACGTGAGTCTGTCGACTCAGAGAAGGATGAAGCTGGGTGATCATTCGGCGGTGCTGGGACTCCTCCAGGTGGAGACAGGACAGGCTTACTGAGTCAAACACACACCTTCACACACCTCCTGAGACCAGCCGGAGCTCTTTACCGCGTCACCCGGCACACGCGTGCGAGAGGTTTTTCTCTGATTTCCAAGACAAGACTCTTGCCATTCCATGTGACGTTGTGATTCTGGGCTTGTCATGGACCTCTAACTCGGACAAGAGGACCAGCTCGACGACAGCAAGAACGCATTCCCAGCCATTTCCCAAAACGTACTTTCACCTTGCTGTGCATATAGTTGTGTATGAATCAGTGTCATTACAACGGATAATCTCGCTTGTTTTCTATCGGTATTGGTATTACGATTGCCCTTACAGTTGTTGTAATTATGATTATCGTAACTATTGTTTTTGTTTCGTTGTTTCAAGATCCACACGTAGCATTTTTTACTAATTTGAACACAGTTTTTTTTTAACGTGAAATGCTAGCAGTGGGCTAGTGTGTGTGTTGAAAGCGTGACTGCTGGTTTTCCGCTTTCCAGGTTCCCCTCACCCCGAGAGCCGAAATGTTCCCGAGCGGGATGACCTTCTCCGCCTTCGTTTTTCACTTGACATTCCATGCAAACCTGGCCACTCTGTGGGAAGTCTGGCTTTAGGCATTCTGCTGGGAAATAGCAGTGCTTTTAGAGGACCAGGCGCTTTTCTCTCGCTCAAATGCCCGTTTTGTCCATATGATCATCTGGGAGGGGGGTGGTGTGGTGTGTGTGTGTGTGTGTGTGTGTGTGGTGGGGGGGGGGAGCAGCATTGTTTGGAAAACAATTGTGAATTTTATTCTTGAATTTTCTAGAGAGAAGCAACACTGTCCTCAAACTATAGAAGACATCAAGTCAAGAGATACTGTTTCAAACATGCATATTATGATTTTGAGTTAAGCAATGCAAACCTTTTATTAACTATGTAGAATGCTTAAAATGCACAAGTGCTTTTTAGACCAAGTACACTACCGTTCAGAAGTTTGGGTGTTTTTGAAAGAAGTCTCTTAAACTCCCCAAAAATGCATTTATGTGATCCGTAAAAACAATAAATATTATTACGATTTCAAATAACTCTTTTCTATTTGAATATATTTTAGAATGTAATTTATTCCTGTGATCAAAGCTGTATTTTCAGCATCATTACTCCAGTCTTCAGTGTCACATGATCCTTCAGAAATCAGTATATCAACTATTATAACTATTATATCAATGTTGAATGCAGTTTTTGCTGCTTCATATTTTTGTGGAAACCATGATACATTTTGTTTTCAGGATTCTTTGATGAATAGAAAACTAAAAAAAAAAAAAAAAATTAATATTATAAATGTCTTTACTGTCACTTTTGATCAATTTATTGCATCTTTGCTGAATATAATTATGAATGTCTTCCAAAAACAACACAAAACAGTCTAACTGGCCCCAGAGTTTTGAATGGTAGTGTACAACCTTTCTTAAAGTCCGCGTGAACCAGAAGTTGCAAACGACTTTTCTCCAGTGTTGTGACGCATTTCCGAGTGAAAGGGAATATTGAACAGAGGGCAGGGTTTTACTTCAGCGCTCCTCCTCTCCATCTCTCGCCCATAGCAGAGTAACGGTTTGAGGGGAGTGGTTAAGCGATTAACCAACCCAAGTCGTCAAGCCTATGTCATCAGGAAAGAACGCCATTCCAGACCCGGAAGTAACTTTTCAGACTTTGATTAAAGATAACTTCGGCAAACAATTTTTTTCCGTGTATTAACTTGCACGGATTAATTGTTTACCACAAGACGAGTAATATCCGCTAACAAAGTAAATAGGGTCAATTTTGATTTCATGCCGACTTTAATCTCTTTCTTGGTTACTCTTCTTCTCTCCGGTTTTCCTTTTCTCTTTTTTATATTACAAAAGCACACCCAGGGCTCCTGTAATTAAGATCTCTTGCATTCACAAGTTTGTACAAAAGAAGTTGTGAACGTTTGACATTTGTGTAGCACTCGCAGGTGACATTTTGACACATAAATAAATGAAATTGTACAGTAGATGAAGCAGATCGTTTATTGTTTGTTTATAAAGAATATGTTTTATACTAAAACAGAAAAGGTGTTGTGTGGTAGATGAAGCAGGGGATATCTGTAAGTCTTATATTGTAATTTTGTGTTTATATTTACTGCTTTGGTTTCTTTGCTTTCAATAGTTATTATGTATCATTTTTCTTAGGATTCAAAGTGTATGCGAGAAGCTCTCGATAAAAGACATTCACACTTAAATGGAAAGTGAATCGTATTGCTTATGATTCTGTGCTTCAGATTTTCTCTGCTTAAGGAAGAGCACATTTGTGGATCCATAGTGAAGATGAAATATTGACATCGGAACCGTTTGGAAGCTGAAACTTTGCAATGGAAGTGACGGATGGCTCATTTAACGGACTGTGGGAAACACAGCAGTGTTTGGTGCTAACTGACTGCTTCTGACTCTTACAACGACTCCTCGAGCCAATCAGAACTCTTACTGAATCCACGTGACCCAAACCCCGCCCCCTTCACTCTCAGCTGTCGATATCTCCATCAAACGAGCAATGAAACTGAAATCACTTCTAGTATAGAGCATCCACGGCTAACACCTTTGTTAATCAACATTTGGATATTAAAAATATTATCCATCATGCCCCTCTGGGACGTCAAACTGGGGACCTGCTTTCGTTAGCATTTGTGTTTATGCTTTCCTCCCATTTCCTTTCAGCATGTGTGTACGTTACCATGGTATAATTTATTCTGCTGTATGAAGTAGTAGCTTTAGTGGGAACCTTGTATTTGGTATTTACTACCTTCAGCCTGTTGGTGTCTTTACTGTAACACTGGCGTAAATGTTATCAATTAAAGATCTAAAACTGAAATAAGGAACAAATGTTCCGTTTCCAGAGTTTGTCTTTAGTATAAAGTATATTGAGTTTGCTTAACAAATTTTTCAAAGGTTTTAGATTATATTTTTATGCAGTTTTTCTGTGGTTTATAGAATGCAAAGTCTATGCACAATGTTAACATGTATTTATATAGGCACCTATTATGCAAAATTCACTTTTACATGGTGTTTGAACATAAATGTGTGTTGGTAGTGTGTGTACACAACCACCCTATAATGATAAAAATCCAACCGGTGTTTTTTTTTAAATCCCCATAAATCATAAGCACTGTCTCAGAACGAGCTGTTCTCAGAATCAATGCAATGTGACGTAGAATTGCACAAGCCCCGCCCACTACTGTTGATTGACACTGCAGTTTGAGCATAGACCCGCCCTGAGTGAGCTGGACACAGTTCGCCATTGTTTCGACGCTGGAGCAGCTGTAGAATGTCTCCGAAAGCGATTGAGGTGTTTTGTGTTTTGGATGTTAGAATAAAAATAGCAGTCTTCATTAATCAGTATTGATCAGTACTGTGATCCAGCTTAGTCTCCGGAGCGACAGGACTAACGTTACTGATCGCGGCAGAAATGAAAGTGAGAGCGATCACTTTATGAGTAGCCTACTATTGAGTGAGTACTATTGAGTCGTTGTTTTACAGATAGGCCTATACAGTTTACCAGTTTTTAAAGCACCCACTGAAAAGGTGTGTATATATTTGTTTATTGTTAATTGTAACGAGTGTTTTGTGTACTTCGCAGTGTAAGCTTATGTTCCATGATAATGAAAGGGAGAGAGAGTAAATATGCAGATGGCATATAAGTTATAAACGTAATTAAAATAAACATACCTGTTCTATATTCGGCATATATTCTCTAGCTCTGTGGGCATTATTGTCCGACTCCCGTTACTGTGAGTTTCTATTTTGATATTATCATCTTTCTGTGAGATGAGATTTCCTGGCTTCGAGGGCGCTAGTTAGGCTCCGCCCCCTGTGCGTGGAACCGCATCTCATTAACTTTTAAAGGAGACACACTAAAACGGTGCGTTTTTCTCAGCCCCCAAAAATGACATTTTAAACATGCTGTAAAATATTATCTGTGGGGTATTTTGAGCTAAAACTTCACATACACACTCTGGGGACATCAGAGACTTATTTTACATCTTGTGAAAAGGGGCATAATAGGTGCCCTTTAAGGTTCTTCATTTCGTCCAGGTGGAGAGTATATGAATAATAATGATCAACTTTGATACAGAGACTGGAAGTGATTCAGTTTTCAGTCACATGACTCAATTTTCATCTGTTTCAAGCAATGAATATTTAGAAGAATATTCCTCTAAAAAAAAAAAAGCAAGTTTTTGGCACTTGTGATCCATACACATCACCTGCTGACATATTTCAATCACCTAAAACTCATTTATTAAAAGATGTAAAAGACATGTATAGGAAAAAACATGATTTATTCATATTTATTATTTAATACATTTTTAGGTTGCAGACTATGTTTTAACCAAACTTTCTAAGATGATTCTCAACTATGTTATGAAAGATATAAAAAATTATTTGATATACTATTTTACTTAATTCAATATGTGTGTAAACATGGTCATAAATGGGTAGTCCCATTCTATACTAGGTATCACTGTAAAAAAAAGAAAGAAAAAATTCAACTGAAAAAGACGTGTTCGTTTAGTCAACTTAAATATCCAAGTTGTCACTTTGTACTACTTCTCATTTCAGTTTAACTAAACTTAAAATTTTATAGCAGCATGAACCCTTACTAAGTTGAATTTACAGCATATTAATGTGTTCTTGGGGCAACGTGTACTGAAAAAAATAATTTACCTAATAATGAGAGTAATAACTTTCTATTCCATTTCATAGAATTATTAAAATATATTTTCTTTGCTGATTCAAAATGCCAGATTCTGTGTAAGTCCTAGGACTTACAGCATTGAAATCGATGCCCTGTTTCGTAACGGAAAGTCATATTCTTATTTTAAACCCCATCACGTTTTCCTTTTCCTTTTTAAAATAGTCAGATTGATAATTACAAAATATCATCATAATTCCATAAGAGTTCTAAATGTGATCCTTCAGTCAATGCCAGTCATTTTTAAAGACCAAGGAGAGGGAGTTGTCATGATGAAACCTCCAAACATGTACAGCACATCCAGATCTAAATCTGTGACATGTCCTCTATGGTCTCAGAGATATAATGTCCTCTACAGAGGACAACAGTCTATGCCCGGGTCTCAGAAACACATGAAACTTTGTGCGTTGCGTTTATATTGTTCGTCTTCTTGCCTGCATAGTATCCATCATCAATAAGGTGTATATTTAACTTGATCTTTTAACATCACTGTCTTTCACGTAAAGGTTTTGCCCGTTCCCAGGGTGACGTCACGTTGAACTGATCAGGTTTGCACCCTCTGTTCTTTCCAGAAACTATAAGATTGCTCCATTTCCAGAAAATATCAGAGTATCAGGTTCCCCTAGATCTGTTCTTTAAATCATCTATGGTCTGTTAGTTTTCCTTCGGTGGATGCCACCTATACTGAACATATTATTACTTAGAACAGGTAAAAAAAAGTGCTTAGAACTTGAAAAAGTGCATCAAGAACATCCCTTAAAATAATTGTAAATCTTTTTTCTCTCTCTTTGTGCACATGAACAGACTCTGGAACCCAAGTTACAGGATATGCACAGCTGTAGGAAGTCATTCATTCATTGTCCAGTTACGAACGTCTGTCTGTAGTCTGGTCTGGCCTGGACTCATGCGGCAGGTTCTGCAGAATGAATGTTGGAGACGCTGTCATGTAGGAACTGCTGGTATGCTGATGGCATGGATGCAGATTCCAAACCGCATGATACCAAATCCAGCTGCTGCTGTCCTAACACCGCTTTTTTTCAATTCAATTTCAATTTATCATGTTAATGATGGCTCAATGTATCCATTGTTGCTTTCTGATAAACTCAAAAAATAATCCCGTTTTGAATCTTTATTTATCACCAGAGTCAGAGTTTCACACAACAGAACTTAGTTATCATTCATTTTTGACAAGAGTGAAAACGAGTCTGTGGAACATACAGTTGATTCTAACAACATATCGATTGTTGTTAGAGGGGGGGGGGGGGGGGGGGATCAGACAAAAACTCCATAAAACAGTTTTGAAAGTTGTGAAAATTATGTGATACGGGATCTTTAGTGCTTGCCATTGTAAAGACTGTAAGTCACAGCCTCATTTTCATTCCTGTCAACAAATAATTACCCTGATTAAGGCCTAGCTCATTTCCAAAACTTTCATAAGCAGCTAATTTCAAGGGCAGTATCATATCTGAAATATTTGGAAATATACCATAATTGTACCCGTAAGTGACAGATTGATAAAGCTCAACAAAACACTCTCCATTCGTGATCTTCATGAGACTCAATTGCTCATAGATGATTCCAACGATGTTTGCCATTTGCATGATGGCAAAAAAAAATGCATAAGATACATTGAACATTCAAATATTTTATACAATAATTCATTTTTATTTATATTTTTAGTATTTAATAAAATGCAAGTATACATTCCTCTCAAACCATTAAAGGATTAGTTCACTTTCAAATAATTTTTCCTGATAATTTACGCACCCCGATGTCATCCAAGATATCCATGTCTTTCTTTCTTCAGTTGAAAAGAAATTAAGGTTTTTGAGGAAAATATTCCAGGATTTTTCTCCATTTTATGGACTTCAATGGCAACCAAATATTCATTTCCAATGTTCAAAGAAGGTTCAAATGTCCATCTAAATGCAGCTTCAAATGCTCGACACGATCCCAGTGGAGAAATAAGGGTCTTATCCTGCGAAACGATCGGTTATTTTCAAACAACAAAAATCAATTATATACTTTTTAACCACAAATGCCCGTCGTGTACCACATCTGAGATACGCCACGCATTGCGTCATCACGTTGGAAAGGTCACGCGTCACATCATCTATCTAAGTTATTTGTCTGTGTACTCACACTTCAAAATCGTCCGACATCTTTGTTTTAATTAATTGATTTATTATAAAAAAAATGTTGTGACCTTTCCAACGTGATGCCGTAATATGTGGCCATCTCAGAGATGGTACAAGACGGGCATTTGTGGTTAAAAAGTATATATATATATAATTTGTTTTTTAGAAAATGGCCGATCGTTTCGCTGGATAAGACCCTTATTTCTCGACTGGGATCGTGTCGAGCATTTGAAGCTGCATTGAGACGGACATATGAATCTTCTTTTGATATTTGGTTGCCATTGAATCCTGGAATGTTTTCCTCAAAAACCGTGATTTCTTTTCGACTGACGAAAGAAAGACACGGATATCTTGGATGACATCAGGGTGAGTAAATTATCAGCTAAACATTTTTTTGAAAGTGAACTAATCCTTTAAGCCGAACTCGGCCCTCTGCAAGTAAAGGCTGGAATACACTACACAACTAGTTCGAACCAGTCTGAGGATTTTACGCTCGTAGTTTATGATGGGTACAGAATTAAACATTTTAGCTTCAGACTATGATTCCATCCAGTCAGAGGATATGAAACACGTTTGATATTTTGAGCTGATTTTAGAATACATATTGTTTTCATTTTTCATGCGTCTTCTAGTGGGCAGCGGCGCAAGTTTATGGATGAGTTTGTTGTTTTCGGAACGACTTGAAAAGTCTGTGTTATTCAGCTGTTTAGTGTATGGGCATCAGGAAAACTGGGCATCAATTTTTTCTCTGTGACAATTTACAAAGTTGGCGCGTGCACTAAAAACATTTAGTTTTTTAATATTGCAAATAAAACAAAAATACTATTTCAGCCTTTCTACTTCAAAAATGTAATGTTTAATTCAGTGCGTTTCTTTGTGAATAATTGTGAAATTTACTAGCAATTTTTGAGTGAAAGTACCTCTGTGATTCATTTAACATTTTATGCATTCGGCAGACGCTTTTATCCAAAGCATCATACATTGCATCCAAGGTACAGTATACATTTGATCAATTCACGCATTCCCTTGGAATCGAACCCATGACCTTGGCGTCGCTAGTGCCATACAGTGATTCATTTCAATGGCTTTGCAGAGCATAAATCTATAGGTTGAGCTTTTAACCTCTTGACTGCCACATGTGATTATGTTACGGTCTTTCAATGAGCTCTTTATCCCAAACGCTTTGTGTTTTCATCGTCAACTTCCCTTGGATGCATGTGTGAGATGTTTCAAGTCTCTTCTGGATTAAGCTAAAGCATGTGTTCTGGCTGTCCCGTCCGCTCTAACACCGATCCTCAGGCCTCTCCGTCACTGCTCTTTCTTCAATTCTCTTCCTCCACGAGGCACCGCCCAGTCGACCGTGTGTCCTCGTCTTTGTTACCCTCTCCTCTCTCCCCTTTTGATCCTGTAATTGATTGACTACAGGAGGAGGATTCAACGAGACCCACAAGAGCCAATTCCCCTCGCTTCTCTGGAGAGGTTCTGATAAAGTGCCGGCCCGTATATGTGGTCCCTACACCAGACGTATGGCCATTGAAGGTGGCTATGAGCCACGGTGGCTTAGCCGCGAGCTTTCTCCAGGGGCCCGGGCTTGTGTCCTGCCGGTAATGGGCTTGTTTAGATCAGAGGGATGGAAATGAAACTCTTGAGCCGCGGAGAGGAGCATGCCGGTGGACTCCTATCTCCCAGGACGCAGGCCCCACAGCGAGAGGCATCTGCATAGACTGAGCTGGCCGCTCGGAGAGAGGACGGCTGATAGATTTGGATCTCATTTAAGAGAGCGAGGGCTCAGGAAAGCTAGCGGTGAGGAAGCAGGACTGGACAGGCATGGAGAATGAGGAGGTTGATGGACCTGGCCCAGCGAGAGCCAACAAACTGAGTGAAGGACAGTTTAATGAAGCCATTATTGCCCCACTTTCAGAGTTCTGGAGAAAAAAGAGCCGAACAACAGCAAAACATTTCAAAGGTTGCTCATGTAGCACATAGACTTTCATTCAAGTTATACTTTCTCTCAGATTAGTATAAAAACATTAAGTCTTGGAAGAATTTGATTGAGTTTATAGTAAAATCTCTGATTTTTGATTACAGACTTTCCAAAATTTCATGATGACTTGAGTTCCCAGTTACGTTTAATTTAAGTATGAACTTTTTCGAGGTGACCACTGTGGAGAAGAGTGGAGTTTGTGCTCAGGTTGAGGAATTTGCATGATATAATATTTAATGAGCAATAGTTGTGGAAGTTTGCGTCTGTTGTTGTTTGATTTGTTCAGTGAGAGTAACATGTTTGAGATGCTTTAACAGGTTTATTGGAGCTTGTTCAATTGAGTTTTGTTTCTGCAACAGAGTATTTTTAGTGTGTTTAAATGGAAAATTGTGTTTGCTTTATTTAAAGATGCATGTCGAAAACAGCTAAAGTCGAATTGGCCAAACACGTTGCCTAAATCTTTTGAATAAATCAGGGCAGTGTATTGTTTTTACAGTGTTATCTTTCATGTTGGTGTGGTCAAATCTGAGCACAATTAATGCCGCGTTTACCAGATGAGACCAATGAACGTGTAAGCCGGGAAAAAAAGCACATGGATTCCGATGTTCTCCGATCAGTTTCATTCATATGTGAAAATAAATCTGATTTGAGTCAGATCAGATAATCTGCCATGTAAGTGGACAGATCGAATATTCCCGTCAATGCGAGTCGTACGTCATTGGAAAGGCGACTGGCGAATGACTCGACTAGGCCTCTCTTTTTTCTTCGCCTTAAGAAACCCATGTTTTGCTGACCTTTAAAGATGGTGCATAAAGGAAAAGCTTGCATTATCATTTCGTCTCAGTACATTGCAAATAGCGCCATTTTTACTTTCTTTTTCTGAAGCGTTTCAGGGTCAGTACGTCTAGTTTGCTTCACCAGTGTACAGTAAATGCAGATATCGGATATGGGTCACTTTTAAAAGAAGATGTTGCTGGTCGACAAAAAATTTGGATATACTCAACAAATCAGAATTGGGCATCAAGACCTGCAGTCTAAATGCGGCCTTTGAGGCCTTTCTGAAACTCTCCATATGCTCTCCATTCAATCTCATTGCCATTTAGGCGAAGAAATTAGGATACTTAAGAGATCTCATATGTGATTTTTTTTTAAACCCAGGCCTATGGATGCAAACAAAACAACAAATCGGCATGATTTCATTTGAACACATCTTGGCAGAGTGCCTTTTTTATATCTACATACATATATACCGGTATATAAGAAAATGAGGGTTTAAAGAGGACCTGATCCAGTCAGATTACACTGGAGGTGTTCTTCTCTGAGGCTTATGTGTCTTAAGAGAGCTGCGCTGTTTCCGACTGTCATGGCTGTCACAGTGAAAGCACTTACGGAGACCCTTAATTCTCTAAATCCCGTAATTATTCCACGATACATAATGTACCTGCGCCGCGGCCTGTCTGACGTCTTACTTTGACTCCAGCTTTGCGCAGACAGAGGCCTCTGTAAGCTGGGATTTCAGTCTCATCTTTGGCAGCGGGAGATCTCCGAAAGAACATCTTCCAATATCGCCTTTTTACGCAAGGCCTTAAATTTGCAAAAGCAAGTCGAATTAAGATATTTCAAGTCGATTCGTTTTGAATGTGTCATTGTCATCTCGGGCCGGATTGGGATAAGTCTTCGGGAGACCAGCCGCTGTCTTACTTTGTCCCCTCGTTGAAGTCGAGTGCATCCTCAACTTCTAAAGCAAGAGCTTGAAGAAGTTCTCCACTTCTCGCGAGCACGTCTC
This sequence comes from Phoxinus phoxinus, assembly GCF_949152265.1. Taxonomy (NCBI): domain Eukaryota; kingdom Metazoa; phylum Chordata; class Actinopteri; order Cypriniformes; family Leuciscidae; genus Phoxinus; species Phoxinus phoxinus. The sequence continues at coordinate 26,630,249 of NC_136897.1, forward strand.
ACCTCGAGTTCAGAAAGGAACGTAGCGCATCTTCACGTCGGAATTGTTTATTTTTCTCATTCTGTTCTTCACACGGATGGCATCACACAAGCACACGCGCTCGCACACCTCTCTCCTCTGTAGATAAGCGGTGAGCGTGAGAATAAAGGGCCACTGAAGTTGGGAATCTGAGAGATGGTTCGCCGAGATAACGCCGCTGTGAAGCCAGGTTCGATTTACATATAAAAATCTGCGTGAGCTTGGCTCGCAGACTAATTAATATTAATAACTAAAATGCAAATGAGCTCAGACAGAGGAGGCCCTTACGGAAGAACAAACCGGGGTTTTGTTGGGGATTCACACATAAGCCTCTTCTGAACGTAAGAGGGCTGCTAACAGCCGTAACGCCTGGGCATAGAGCGCAATACACAGAGACAATTTTTCTAGATAATAGCCTATCACGCAGGATACAATTTAAATTAAAAAATGCAATTTTCACCTTGAAATGAACAAATGATTACAATTTCTATACAAATTAAGGCATCCAGGCTGTGGCTCAGTGCAGCGCCGGGGCCATGAAACTTGACATAATTGCCATGAAATACATTTTCAAATATTTGTATTTTGTCCATCGCTTTAAAACATGCCACTCTTGGCTTCTGTGGGTATGTGATCTTACCTTCTGGCGGAGAAAAAAAAAACATAAAAAAGGAGAGAAAATCATCAGAGATAAAAAGCTCTTCAACGGGGAAGATAAAATGTGTAGAAGTGGAGGAAGGCAAACACACACACACACACACTCTCTGAATCGGTGCTCTGCAACCCCTGTGGCTATCTCTAAAAGCCAAATTATGGTTTCTTATCAAGGCAATCATATCTAGCAGTTATCTGCCACTATGATAGACAC